>NW_003852628.1:1127057-1138398 GCF_000181295.1 Otolemur garnettii
CCTCCCAAGTAGCTGGGACCACAGGCACCCCCCCCCGCCACAACACCAGGATATTTTTTTTTTGGTTGCAGCCGTCATTGTTGTTTGGCGGGCCTGGGCTGGATTCGAACCCGCCACCTTAGGTGTATGTGGCTGGCGCCTTAGCCACTTGAGCCACAGGCACTGAGCCCATGTCATCACTTTTTGACGAGCAGCTATTTTTAGGAATGAAGCATGTTAAGAGTAAAATTAGAACCAAAATATCTAATAAGCACCTGAGAACTCACTGAGAATTACAACTACTTCCATCAAACCAGATATTGATGCATTAGTTTCTCAAATACAATGTCAAATATTCCACTAGTTTTATATTGCCCATTTTTGTTTTACAATAAAAAAAGATGTTTTACGGCTCAGTGCCTGTGGCTTAAGCAGCCAGGGTGCCAGCCACATACACTGGAGCTGGCGGGTTTAAATCTAGCCTGGGCCTGCCAAACAACAATGACAACTACAACCAAAAAACAGCCAGGTGTTTTGGCGGTTGGGTGTAGTCCCAGCTACTTGGGAGGCTGAGGCAAGAGAATCACTTAAGCCCAAGAGTCTGAGCTTGCTGTGAGCTGTGATGCCACAGCACTCTACCCAGGGTGACAGCTTGGTAGTAAAACGGTTTGGCCACATCACAAGGCAAGATATCATTATCATTCATTTCTAAATGTCCCTTATCATTTAATTTTCCCTTTAGTGTTATACTATTATTGGTGATCTTAAATTTCCAAGTTGCCAAAGTACTACTCTAAAGATTGCTTACTAAATTGAAAGAAATATTTAACTTTTGGGTTTCTTTTTTTTTTTGGCCCAGGCTGGGTTTGAACCCACCACCTCCGGCATATGGGACCGGCACCCTACCCTTTTGAGCCACAGGTGCCGCCCAAAATATTTAACTTTATAATAGAGAAACCTGGTGATTACCATACTAAAGAAATATTTCAGCTACCCCGTGGTAACAAACTGCTTCCAAATTTAGTGGCTTAAAGCAATTTTACTCAGGAATCTGTAATTTGGCAGTCTCATGCAGGAAAGCTTATCTCCACTTGGCACCAGCTGAGATGCCTTGAAGCTAAGGATTAGAATCACCTGAAGGCTCATACCCTCACACTCTCAGTACTTGATGCTGGCTGTTACTGGAACCTAAACTAGGGCTGTTGTCAGACAAGTTTACTTAGCTTTTCTGTGTGGTTACTTGACATCTTCATAGCATGGTAGTTGGGCTTCATAAGTGTCCCGAGTGGGTTAGGCAAAAGCTGTATTGCCTTTTATGACTTAGTCTTGGAAATCACATAGTGTTACTTCTGCCATAAACTTAGGTCTGCCTGCCCAGATTGAAAAGGAAGGACCATGATCCTTATCTCTTCATGAGCATGAGTCAATATTACATTGTAAGCTGAACATGTACAATGGGATATTCTGGTATGACCATCTTTGGAAAGCACATTCTGCTACACCAAGTGAATGAATGTAGAGTAAGAAAGTGTTATGACATTATATGCCATCTGATGGGTTAAAAATTAAAATACAATATCTCCTTTTGAGTAATCTTGCCAAAATATTTAATCGCTACTTAATTGGCTCTCTACTCCTAATTTCCAGTTCACAGGAATTACTGGGGATAAAGGTACACATACTATGAATGGGCTCGGTGCCAGCCATATGTACCAACTCTGGTGGTTCAAATTCAGCCCTGGCCAACTGAAACAACAATGAAAACTGCAACAAAAAAATAGCTGGCCATTGTGGTGGGCACCTGTAGTCCCAGCCACTTGGGAGGCTGAGACAAGAGAATTGCTTAAGCCCAAGAGTTTGAGGTTGCTGTGAGCTGTGACACCATGGGACTCTACCCAGGGCAACACAGTGAGACTCTGTCTCAAAAACAAAAACAAACAAACAAAACAAACTTTGACCGCCTAATGTGCACAATGCAAGGATACCCTTCAAAATAGCTTAGACTAAATTATAAATGTCTTACCACAAAAAATAAGTGAAGTGATAGTTATGTTAATGAGTTTGATTTAAGCATTCCATATTGTATATCAAATATCACATTATACCCCATAAATGTATAGTTATGATTTAATAAAAAATGAAATAAAATAATAAAAATGCTTTGAAAAAAACAATGATAAAAATCCAGAATGTGACATTCTACAAGACAACTATTCTGAACTCTTAAAAAGTCAATGTTGAAAGAAAGTTGCTGGAGGATTGTGGGAGTAAGGGTGTTCTTTGTTTAAAAAGAGACTAAATGCATAACCAAATGCAATTTATGAACTTATTTTCATTCCTGAATTTTAAAAAATAACCATGAAAATCATCATTCACACAATTAAGAAAAAAAGGACTGATTACAGATTATGGAATTATTATTAATCTACTTAGGTGTGAAGCTATATAGTAATTGAGTAGAAGGCAGCCTTTATTATTAGGAGAGGTAACATCATGGTGTGTACAATTTTTACACAAATACTACAGTAAAAAATATGTAAATCTTACATAGAGGCAAACTAAGTATGACAATATATTAATAATTGCTGGTCAGGCCCAGTGGCTCCTGTCGGTCATCCTAGCACTCTAGGGCCCAAGGCAGGTGGCTTGCTTGAGCTCACCGGTTTAAGACTAGCCTGAGCAAAAGCAAGTCTTTCTAAAATAAAAAACTGAACCAAAAGGATCTCTTGATCCCAGGAGTTGGATCACCAGCTATGATGCCATGGTACTCTACTCAGGGCAACAGCTTAAGACAATGACTCAAAAAAAAAAAAAATTGCTGAATCTAGAGTGAATATACCAGTGTTCATTGTACTGTTCTTTTAAGTTTTCTAAATGGACAATGGTCTTTTGATTATTAGTTTCTAACATCATGAGTTGTGGGCAGGAAAAGCAGACTGTGATGGATCTGCTTTTTGGATTACAAAAAGTGTTACCGCTCACCATGATTCTTCAAAAGCTGTCATATAATCTTCACTCTTAGAATCTTCATACTCATCATATATAGAGATTTCTTTCTCACATGAATTTTCAGAGATGAATTCTGATTTTAGAAGAGGGAGTTTATTTTATTGGACTTTATCCACAATTATTTATCCAAATGTAGGTAAAGTATGAAAGGTAATAGATGTTTTTTACAAACTCCTTACATCCACAAGGTCTTCCTTTCACATGAATTTACGAATGGTACCACTAGTGATAAAAATATTTATTGAGTACATCCTGTGTGTCAAATACTCTTCTAAAGGTTTTATTTTGTATCAGCATTTCATCACAAAATTACTATGAAGAAGGTATTATTATTACAATTTTAAAACCAAGGCACAGAGAAGGATATTGCGAAGTACAAGGGCACAGATGGAAACATGAGAGTTACTGCAAAGATGTGCCATGAAGGCTGGGCACAGTGGCTCACACCTGTAATCCTAGCACTCTGGGAGGCTGAGGCAGGTGATCACTTGAGCTCAGGAGTTTGAGACCAGCCTGAGCAAAAGCAATATCCTGTCTCTACTAAAAGGGTGCCTGTAGTCCTAACTACTCAGGAGGCTGTGCAAGAAGAGTGCTTGAACCCTGGAGTTTGAGGTTGCTGTGAGCTATGACGCCCTGGCACTTTACCCAGGGTGATGGAGTGAGATTAAAAAAAAATGGATATGTCATGGCTCTAGTCTCTCCCACACTCATTATATTAATAGAATCATTTTTTTCTGTTACAGTGCTGTATAAAGTGTGGTCCATGTGCTGACACTGGTCCACAAATTGTTTGCTTTGGACAGCAAGGAGTTAAGGTACAGACAATGAAAGCAAAGTATTATGAAACTTTTACAGTGATTTGAGAAAGCTAATTTACTTCAGTTAAATTCAACTAGGGCTTTTGTGTGTCTGTTTTTCCTTCCATTTCATTTTTGTGGTAATCCAATATTACTGCATTTTACAGAAGCAATGTTTAACACCAGTTTGCAGAAGAAAAAAGTCCTTGATGGTTTGACATGCACTGCACCAGTATCAACTGCTAAAGTTTAACCACTATTGAGTGATGCTACACTTTTTCAATTCTTTGAATTAAGATGTAATGCCATTTCTGTTGAACTGTGAGAATGAAGCAAAAGGGATTTGCACATGTTCCCTAACAAATAAAAATTGTTTTAAATTATGAATTCTCTGTTATTATAAAAGGCATTTCAAAAAGCCATTGTATTCTTTTACATTATGCATAGGGTTTCCTCATTAATATGATTTCTCTGATGTAAAGTAAGTTGATCACTACGAATAAAGGCTTTCCCACATTCTTTACACTTATAGGGTTTTTCACCAGTATGAATTCTGTGATGCCGAGTAAGTTCTGAATTAACACTGAAGGCCTTCCCACATTCTTGACATTTATAGGGTTTCTCACCAGTATGAACTGTGTGATGACGAGTAAGTTCTGCTTGAAGACGAAAGGTATTCCCACATTCTTTACACCCATAAGGTTTCTCACCAGTATGGAGCCTAAAATGTTGAGTAAGATGATACCGACGACTAAAAGTCTTTCCACATTCCTTACATTTGTAAGGAATCTCACCAGTGTGAATTCTTTGATGTAAGGTCAGTTGATAACTACAAATAAAAGCATTCCCACATTCATTACATACATAGGGTTTCTCACCAGTATGGATTCTGTGATGTTGAGTAAGATGATAGTGACGACTAAAGGTCTTCCCACATTCCTTACATTCATAGGGTTTCTCGCCAGTATGAATTCTGTGATGTTGAGTAAGATGATTGCTACGAATAAAGGCTTTCCCACATTCCTTACATTGATAGGGTTTATCACCAGTATGAATTCTGTGATGCTGAGTAAGTTCTGTTTGAAAACGAAAGGCCTTTCCACATTCTTTACATTTATAGGGCTTTTCACCAGTGTGAATTTTATAATGTTGAGTAAGATTATAGCGCCGACTAAAAATCTTCCCACATTCTTTACATTCATAGGTATTCTCATTGGTGTGAATTCGCTGATGTGAAATAAGTTGGTTGCTACGAATAAAAGTCTTTCCACATTCCTTACATTCGTAGGGTTTCTCACAAGTATGAATTCTGTGATGTCGGGTGAGTTCTGCTTGGAGACGAAAGGCTTTCCCACATTCATGGCATGTGTGGGGTTTCTCACCAGTATGGATTCTGTAGTGTTGAGTAAGATGATAACGACTACTGAAGGTTTTTCCACATTCCTTACATTCGTAGGGAATCTCACCGGTATGAGTTCTTAGATGCAAAGTAAGGTGATATCCACAAATAAAAGCCTTCCCACATTCTTTACATTCATAGGGTTTCTCACCAGTGTGAGTTCTATGATGCCTAGTAAGTTCTGTTTGAAGGCGAAAGGCCTTTCCACATTCTTTACATTCATAGGGTTTCTCACCAGTATGAATTCTATGATGTCGAATAAGTTCTGCATGAAAACTAAAGGACTTACCGCATTCTTTACATTCATAGGGTTTATCACCAGCATGAATTTTCTGATGTTGAAGAAGGTATGAGCCATGACTAAAGGACTTTCCACATTCATTACATTTATAGGGTTTTACACCAGTATGAATTCTCTGATGTTGACTAATATGTCGTTGCACCCTAAAGGTCTTTCCACAAACCTTGCATTCATAAGGCCTCTCACCAGTATGAATTCTTAGATGTTCAGTAAGCTGATAATGAAGTCTAAAGGCCTTCCCACATTCTTTACATTCAAAAGGTCTCTCCCCTGCATGAATTGTCTGATGTACTCTAAGGTCTCTAACTCGGCTAAAGGTTTTTCCACATTCCTTACACTCATAGGGTTTTACACCAGAATGTATTCTCTGATGTTCAGTAAGGTGATAATGAAGTCTGAAGGCCTTCCCACATTCTTTACATTCATAAGGTCTTTCCCCAGCATGGATCGTCTGATGTACTCTGAGATCCCCCACCCGATAAAAGGCCTTTCCACATTCCACACATTTATAGGGTCTCTCACCAGTATGAATTCTCAGATGTTGAATAAGGTATGACTGTTGTCTAAAGGCCTTCCTACATTCCTTACAATCATATAATTTCTCGCTAGTATGAATTTCCTCATGTAGTGGAAGAGATACTGGTTCTTGAATTATCATTTGACTAACACATCTCATCTGATTTTCCTCTTGTCTCTCAAATTCATGTTTGTATTGCAAATCATTTCTGAAAATGGTGTCCTCATGGATGTAGGTGTTACATTTTTCTGCTGTCTGCAGTTGAGATAAATGTATTTCATAAACATCCTTTTCCGGAAATAAATTCTTGGTGGCATACTTGCACTCCAAATCTGCAAAATTAAAAAAAAAAAAGCAAACAAATACTGTAATGTTATTTTTATGTGGGATGTGGAGGTTCCATCTTATAGTAGACAAACTGAAATAATACATAGTAGAAGTAAAGGACTTTGGTTCAGCCCCTGTAGCTCAAGCAGCTAAGGCACCTGCCATATACACCAGAGCTGGTGGGTTTGAATCCAGCCCGGGCCTGCCAAACAACAATGACAACTATAATAAAAAAATAGCCAGTTGTGGTGGAAGCCTGTAGGCCTAGCTACTTGGGAGGCTGAGGCAAGAGTATTGCTTAAGCCTAGGAGTTGGAAGTTGCTGTGAGCTGTGATGGCACAGCACTCTACTCAGGGCTACAGCTTGAGGCTCTGTCTCAAAATAAATAAATAAATAAATAAATAAATAAAATAAAATAAAAGTTTTTAAAAAATAGAAGTGAAAGATTTAGATCAGGGGTCAACAAATCTTTTATGTAAAGGACTAGATAGTATAATAAATATTTTAGGTCTTATAGGGCATGTGGTCTGTGTCACAATTATTCAGCTCTGCTGTTATACCACAAATGCAACCATACACAATATGTAATTGAATGAGCATGACTGTTATAACAACATTTTGTTTACATATACTGAGATTTGAACAAAAAATTTTTACATGACACAAAATATTATTCTACTTTTGAATTTTCAACCATTAAAATGTAAAAACCCAGCTCGGCACCCATAGCTCAGTGGCTAGGGCACCAGCCACATACAGTGGAGCTGGTGGGTTCAAACCCAGCCTGGGCCTGCCAAACAATGACAACTACAACCAAAAAATGGCCCAGCGTTGTGGCAGACACCTGTAGTCCCAGCTACTTGGGAGACTGAGGCAAGAGAATTGCTTAAGCCCAGGAGTTTGAGGTTGCTGTGAGCTGTGACACCATGGCATTCTACCAAGGGCAACATAGTTAAGACTCTGTCTTTAAAAAAAAAAAAAAAAGTAAAAACCCGCTGGTTGTGGTGGCTCACACCTGTAATCGTAGCACTTTGTGAGGCTGAGTGGGCAGAATGCTTGAGATCAGACTTTGTCTCTACTAAAGATAGAAAAACTAGCCAGGCATTGTGGTGGATGCCTGTGAGTCCCAGCTACTTGGGAGGCTAAGGCAAGAGGATTGCTCAAGACCAGGAGTTTGAGGCTACTATGAGCTATGACTCTATAGCACTCTACCCAGGACAAGAGAATGAGACTCTGTCTCAAAAAAAAAAAAAATAGTAAAAGACAGTTATAACTCATATGAGCCATGAGCCATGCAAAAACAGGCAGTGAGCTATTTGGTGCAAGGGTTGTAGTTTGCTGGCTCCTGGCTTAGAGAACTCTAAATTATTGTTATAAAAAAAAATTTTTTTTTGAGACAGAGTCTCAAGCTGTCACCGTAGGTAGAGTGCCGCAGTGTTATAGCTCACAGCAACCTCCAACTCTTGGACTCAAGTGATCTTCTTGCCTCAGTTTTTCTATTTTTAGAAGAGATAGGATCTTGCTTTTGCTTAGGCCAGTCTAGAACTCTCAAGCTCAAGCAATCCACCTGCCTCACCCTCCTAGAGTGCTAGGATTACAGGTGTGAGCCACCATGCCCAACCTATTGTTATGAAATTTGAAAGAAAGTGAAAAGATATCAGAAAATGATGTGACTTTTTAAAAGGGTACAGTAGGTGAGTAGGGGAATAGGTTAAATCAGTAGTCCTCATATTTAGGATGGATTTAGAGGAGTTTCTTACATATACTGCTCCAAATCAAATATAGGCACCAAACCAGACAAACTTAATCAAAATCTATAGGGGCAAAATCTTAGATCTGTGCATTTTTGACCATTTTTATCAATGATTTTGATGCAAATCATTCTCATAATCTGTACCTAATTCTCTTCCTAAAAATGTCTCTTTTCCTTAGAATAAAGTACAAAGAGTACAATGGATAAAAAGCACTTGTCTGTAAGATTTGTGTGAGGTACTGTCCTCTTTGTTTTCAATAGTCTACCACAAAGAATGCTTTCAGATCCTATAAAATGCCACAAACTTTACTGAATCTTAAGGAATTTTATATGCTACTTCCTCTCCCAGGAGTCCTCTGACTGGTTCTTAGTATGGCCGGCTCCTTTTCACCCTTAAGGTCTCAGGGTATATGTTGTTTTGTCAGAATGGTATCCCAGCTGACAATATTTAAGTCAGTCCAAGTCCTTTTTTTCTTTTTTCTTTTTTTTTGAGACAGCGTCTCATTTTGTCGCCCTCGGTAGAGTGCTGTGCTGTCACAGTTCACAGCAATATCAAACTCTTGGTCTCAAGTGATTCTCTTGCCTCAGGTTTCCAAGTAGCTAGGACTACCTGCACTCACCACAACACCCAGCTATTTTTAGATACGCAGTCTCGCTCAGTCTGGAACCTATGAGCTCAGGCAATCTACCCACCTCAGCCTCCTAGCATGCTAAGAATACAGGCGTGAGCCACTGAGCTTGGCCTCCAGTCCATGTTCTAATACTCAGTTATGTGGACTTTCTCAATTATATGTTCACTAATTTTTTCATTTCTTGTTCTGTACATTTTCTTACGCCTCCAATTCCATAAGTATAGATACTATCTGTTTCAATTCCTGCCATCCAATAACAATCTCTAATACACATAGGATGTTTTGAATAACTGTAGAATTAACCACTGGGTTCAAGAAGATAATAAAAGTAGATATTACAAACGACAGCAAGGACAACAGCTAAATATAATAATAATTTCCCCAAATTAGAACACATTTATGAATGTATCTCCTTGATTTCAAACTTTCTCATCCAAGTACAGCAATTAAATATACTCTTTCCTATATCATCATTTCCCTTGGATGAAAAAAATGGACATCCAAGATTGCTCAGTCAAAAGTATAAATGGAAAAATGTCATTTTTATATTTCATCATTCTCCAATTACCTATTGTTACATTGAACATTAGGTATCTCCAGAACTTTAGATTCCACTCTGTATATAGCCATTGTAGCTTTTCCTTGTCCCTATCTCAACTAAAGTACTGACCTATTTTATTTTGGGAGCATCAGTTCAGTTTTATTATTATTCACTCAATCCATGGATGCTCAAACTCACTGCTATTTAATAATAACACTGCAGACTAGGCATGGTGGCTTATACCTACAATCCTAGCATTTTGGGAGACTGAAGTGGGATGATCATTTGAGGCCAAGAGTTCAAGACCAGCTTGGGCAACAGAGTGAGACCCTGTCTCTACAAAAATAAAAGTAAAATAGGCCATGCCTATGGCTCAATGAGTAGGGCGCTGGCCCCATATGCCAGAGGTGGTGGGTTCAAACCTGGCCCTGGCTAAATAAGTAAATAAATAAAGTAAAATTAAAAAAATTGACCAGGTACGATGGTGCATGTCTGTAGTCTTAGCTACTTGAGAGATAAGGACAGGAGGATTGCTTAAGCCCAGAAGATAGAAGTTAAAGTGAGCTATGATTGCATCATTACACTTTAGTCTGGGTAACAGAGCAAGACCCTGTCTCTCTCTCTTTTTTTTTTTAAGAGACAGAGTCTCACTTTGTTGCCCTCTGTAGAGTGCCATTGCGTCACAGCTCACAGCAACCTCCAGCTCTTGGGCTTAGGCAATACTCTTGCCTTAGTCTCCCAAGTAGCTGGGACTACAGGCGCCTGCCACAATGCCCAGCTATTTTTTTGTTACAGTTTGGCCAGGGCTGGGTTTGAACCTGCCACCCTTGGTATATGGGACTGTGCCCTACTCAGAGCCATAGGCACCGCCCAAGACCTTGTCCTTTAAGAAAAAGTAATGATTACATTGCAGGTCCTGGCCAGTAGAGTAAGGCAAAAACAATAATATATAAATCAGAAAGGAAGAAAATAAAAGCCTTTATTCCCAGATGTTCACTACTAGCCCTCCAAAAGAAATATCTACCGTGTTTCCCTGAAAATAAGACACTGTCTTATATTTATTTTTTCTCAAAAAGACACACTAGGGCTTATTTCCAGGAGATGTCTCCACACTAAAATGTATGGGCGCTGCATAGCCATGCCCATCACTAGGTCTTATTATCGGGATAGGCTTATATTTAACAAATGCATAGAAATCCTGCTAGGGCTTATTTTTGGGTAGATCTTATTTTCAGGGAAACACAGTAAGTCCTAATTCCCAGAGTCTGTGAATGTGACCTAACTTGGAAAAAAGTCTTTATGGATGTTATTGACCCCAAATTTAGAGTCTACCCTAAATCAACAGCAGATGTACTTTTAGGATTGAGGCAGAGGGAAATTAGACATCAGGCATCTAAGAGTAGGTGCTCTGAAGATCAGGCAGAGCCTGGAGTGATGAGTCTACAAACTTAGGAAAACCAGCAAGCACCATTGTTTTCATAAATTGTTGGATTTAAATGGCTAAAGTTTTAATTAGAATTTTTGCATCTGTGTTTATGAAGGATATTGATGGTAGGTTTCTCTTCTCATGTTTTTGTCTGGTTTTGGAATTAGGGTAAGGCTGGCCTTATACAATGAGTCTGGAAGTTTTTCCTTCTCTTAAAGTTCCTGGAAGAGTTTGTGTACAATTGATATACAAATGTAAAAGCCAAAAACTATAAAATTTCTAGAATAAAACAAAACTTTCATGTTTCACAATGATTTCTTAGATACTGAAAAGAGGATCCATTAAAGGAAAAAGTGATAAACTGAACTTTAAGAGCTTTTACTATTCAAAAGATACTGTTATGAGAATAAAAAGATAAGCCAAATAACGGGAGAAAATCTTTGTAAATCATATATATGATAAAGGATTTATAGATATATCCAGAATACATAAGGAACTCTCAAAACCCAATAATAAGGAAACAAACAACTCAATTAGAAAATGCATAAAAAGGCTTGGCAACTGTAGCTCAGTGGCTAGGGTGCCAGCCACATACACAAGAGCTGGTGGGTTTGAACCTGGCCCGGGCCTGCCAAACAATGACAACTCCAACCAAAAAAT
>NW_003852628.1:1138428-1157458 GCF_000181295.1 Otolemur garnettii
CAGCCACATACACCAGAGCTGGTGGGTTCAAACCCGGCCCGGGCCTGCCAAACAATGACAACTCCAACCAAAAAATAGCTGGGTGTTGTGGTGGGTGCCTGTAGTCCCAACTACTTGAGAGGCTGAGGCAAGAGAATTGCTTAAGCCCAAGAGTTTGAGGTTGCTGTGAGCTGTGATGCCATGGCACTCTACCCAGAGTGATGTAGTGAGACTCTTGTCTCAAAAAAAAAAAAAGCATAAAAGATTCTAATAGACATTTCGCCAAAGAAGATATGTGGGTGAGAAATTAAGTAATGAAAAAAGTTGCTCAAGATCACTGGGCATTAGGAAAACAAAAATTGAAATCACAACATGACACCACTATACAAATATTAGTGCAGCTAAAATTTAAAAGGATGACCAGAGCGGCACCTGTGGCTCAGTGGGTAGGGCACCAGCCCCATATACCAAGGGTGGTGGGTTTGAACCTGGCCCCAGCCAAACTGTAACAACAACAACAAAAATAGCTGAGCGTTCTGGTGGGTGCCTGTAGTCCCAGCTACTTGGAGGCTGAGGCAAGAGAATCTCCTAAACCCAGAAGTTAGAGGTTGCTGTGAGTTGTGACGCTTTACTGAGGGCAATGAAGTGAGACTCTGCCTCTGAAAAAATAAATAAATAAATAAAAAGGATGACCGAACTAGGCAAAGTTAATGTTTGTCATCCTAGCACTTTGGGAGGTCATGTCAAGAGGATCACCTGAGACCAGGAGTTTGAGACCAGACTGAGCAACTCAGCAAGACCCTGTCTATACAAAAAAACAGAAAAATAAGCTAGGCGTGGTGGTTCACACATATAGTCCCAGCTACTCAGGACGCTGAGCCAGCAGGATTACTTGAGCCCAGGAATTTGATGTTGCAGTGAGCTATGATGATGCCACTGTACTCTAGCCTGGGCAACACATGAAACACTATCTAAAAGTAAATAAATAAAAAATGCTAACCATACCAAGTGCTGGCAAGAAAATGGAAGAACTGTAATTCTCATAAAGTGGTATCACTACTTTTGAAAACAGTGCAGCAGTTTCTCAAATATTCAAATATATATTTAATATATGATCTCCTCGGCCCACTCCAGATATTTTCCTAAGATAAATGAAAGTCTATGTCTCTACAAAGACTTTCACATGAATGTTTGTAGCAGCTTTATTTGTAATAGCCAAACACTGAGAATAACTCAGTGTGCATCTACAAGTAAATTGGTAAATAAATTGTGGTACATCTATACAATGGAATACTACTCAATGATTAAAAAAAAACAAGTACCGACACATGCCATGACATGGCTGAATTTCAAAATAATTATGCTATATGAATAAAGGTAAATAAAATATCAGGTATGATTCCATTCATACAGAATTCTAGTAAATGAAAACTAATCTGTAGTGACAGAGAGATGATCAGTGGTTAACTGGGCAAAGGGTGGAGAATGGTATTACAGAGGGATTGATTTTGGAGATGACAATTATTTTGATTGTATAATGATTTCACAACATACGTTTCATATTATCAAATTTTATGCTTTAAATATTTGCTGTTAATGTATACCAATTATACTTCAATAAAACTGTTTAAGTTATAAAAGTTGACACTTAAGATGGGTGCATTTTTATATTATGCAAATTACATGTACCTATATATGATTAAGAAAATACATTTGTCCTATGATTCATAATTCCACTTCTATATATTCCCAAGAGAAATGAAAACCCAAAATAAATGAAAACATGAACACAAAAATAATTGTACAAGAATGTTCAAATCAGCTGGCATCATCCGCTTTGGGAATAAATACAGACAATGCTTGATCTCAGAACCCGTGCATTTGCAGTTTATTCTGCTTGGAATGCTCTTCCTCAATATTCACATGGCCTGAGACCTTACTTCGTCTCTGTTCAAAGGTTGTCACCTCAGAATGGCCTTTCCCAATCTTATCTAAATGCCCTACCAGTTCCCCAACTTTCTGTTTCCTTACCCTACCTAATTTTCTTCACAACACATATCAAAACCTGGTATTACCTGTTTACTTATTTACTATGTTTCTCTTACTATGATATCAACATCTCTGTGACAATAGGAATGTATACCAATAGTGCCTAGACTCTGGCACAGCGCCTGGCTTAGGTTAGATAAATAGGAAATACTTGTTGGGTTAAACAATTTTGGGCAATGGAAAAATGAATATTAATCTAAATGTAAAAGGGGACCTGGTATAATGGTTGTCAAAGGGGAAGAAAGCAAGCAATTCTTTTTTGATATGGGAGGGGAATATGAGAACAGGGAAACAGGAAAATGGTTGGGTAAAGTTCCTTTGGTAGCTCATGTTGAGAGAACCTTAATGTCTCCCAGGTTTCAGGCCCCTTCTCCACAGGCCCTAGGCCTTTGAATGGAGCTTCCCAAACAACATCTCAGGATGTACCTCCTCCTAGCCTCAGTGGACCATAACTTGTGATGGCATTCCCCTGCCTGATTTGTCATCACTCACCTGTGTACCAACTCCTTGTCCCTTCCCTCATTACCACCCAGGGCTCTTTGTCTTGCTCCAATAAGGTAATCACATCTGGCTTAGGAATGGTATATCCTGCTTGTGAGAAAAGATAAAACACATTATAGAAAAAACTGAAAACACACCCTAAACAAACATAACCTCAAAATGACTTAATTCAGATTTGGTTACATTTATAATAAACCTCAAAATGACTTAATTCAGACTTGGTTACATTTATAATAAACTATAGGTCAAAACAGTGCCTGACAAAGCCTTCACAGTAAAGAAGACCATTGAAGAATATTCACACTAAGATGGGCTCATGGTTATAGGTCTATAGAGACTAGATAAGAAAGGGAAAAGGTCTGCTTTGCTTTTAAAGGCAGTATAGAGAGGGGCTGCAAGCACATACTCTGGAGCCCTATGGCCTGGAGTCAAATCTTCTGTCACCTACCAGCTGTATGACCTTGAAAAGTTACTTACCCTCCGTGCATTGCACTTTTATCTTTTTTTTTTTGAGACAGAGTCTAACCATGTCACCCTCAGTAGAGTGCTATCGCGTCACAGCTCACAGCAACCTCAAACTCTTGGACTTAGGCGATTCTCTTGCCTCAGCCTCCCAAGTAGCTGGGACTACAGGCACCCACCACAATGCCCGGCTATTTTTTTGTTGCAGTTGTCGTTTTTTAGCTGGCCTGGGCCGGGTTCGAACCCGCCACCCTTGGTGTATGTGGGTGGTGCCATAACACTACTACGAGCACTGAGCCACGTTGCACTTTTATCAAATGCAAAATGAGACTAATATTACCTACTTTATAGGGTTATTGTGAGAATTAAATGAATTAATATCTGTAAAGGCTTAAAAGGATGTCTAGTATATAGTATAGTTTTGTTGTAGATGTTACTATTTTGCTAGGAGAAATCTAAATTTCCTAAAACACTTTCATGTTCTTCCTGAGATATTCCTTCAATAGAAAATGCAAAATTCACAGACTATAACTTTCAACCACAAAGCAAGCTAAAGAGCTTGTCTCTTCTAGTATGAAGTGTGTCTACTTAAATTTTAAATGAATATTTGTTAACTCAATCTATCACTATATGTAATTCATAGAGGCTCTTTTGATAACTAAAGAAAACCAGAACCCTGAGACTAGCTCTTCTCTCTTAGGTGGGCCAGACATTAACAGAAGCAGCTACAGGAATACAGGAATGCTGAGTATATACATTATAGGAAATCCAGTTTCTCTTAAAATGTTGCATGATTCAAATATGAGAATCATTTAGAAAAACAGGCAGTAACAGGCAGGGCCAGAGAGAAGAGTGAATGCCATTGAAAGATGAGGAAGATGAAGGTGCTTAACTCAGGAGCCCATTTCCACCCTAACAATGTTTAAACCATTTCTTTAGAAAAAAGGGCCAGAAATTCAGTTGGCTTCTTAAAACAGAGTTCCGAAATTCAACAGTGCAGAAAGCTGATATTCCAGAAAACACCCTGTAAAATCTCTGGGCATCTGCCTTACCCAGTGAGATCAGGTTGTTATAGTTCTCCAACATCACATCCTTGTATAAGTCCCTCTGTGCAGGGTCCAGGCATTCCCACTCCTCTTGGGAAAGGTCTATGGCCACATCCCTGAATGCCAAGGATACCTGAAATGACAAATTTACACATTATAAACAAAAATTTGTACATGTTTTCAAGATGGAAAACTGCTTTGCAGAAAAGCAATATAGCAAGCAAGTAAACTGGGGCTCAGGCCTACAACATGTATGGGAGAATAAGGAAACTAATGTTTACAAAGTAGAGGGCTTATATGTTTTTGATGTAAATTAAACAAAATAGCATAAATAAGCACACTGCCTATTATATACCTGAATCTTAAGTTCTGAATAAATGTGAGTTCCATCATCCCCTCTTCTCATCAATGGAATTTTTTTCTTTCTTTTTTTTTTTTAGTTTTGAAAGTTTTTTGTAGTGTTTTTTTTTTTTTTTTTGGCCGGGGCTGGGTTTGAACACGCCACCTCTGGCATATGGGGCCAGCGCCCTACCCTTTTGAGCCACAGGCACTGCCCTGAAAAGGAATTTTTTAAAAAGAATTTTTAAAATTTTCCCAAAGAAGAGAATTTTCCCAAAGTACTCTAAAATGTCTATTTTAGAGAATAGGACTTGTTGACATCATGTGATTTCATTGAAACTCCGATTCATATCATGCAAACTCACATCCATTTTTAGGATATATCAGAAGTTTTAGGCACTTAGGTGTGACAAAATGTTAAGGTCTTCCCTGATCCTGGGAGCCTATTTTTATTCATCATCAGGGATCTAGAGGATCTTCCTACCTATTCCCCCTACTGCCCCTCTGACGGTTGCCTTATTCCTAAGCTAGAGGAAACTGATGTAGAATGATCCATAATGACACTAATGTCACCGGAAACCAGCACAACCTCCTCAACCACAAAATTGAATTTTTGTCCTATTGTTCACCCCCCAGGGATCCCCTGGTACAGGCCCAATCACACTCACACCTAGTTCTCTAAGCCTCTCAATGCATGATAGCTCACCTCTTCTTCTGAGGCTGACATGGAAGACAGTGCTAGCGTCACCTGAGTTGGGAAAACACTCAACACCAAATTCCACCCTATCACCTTCAAACTCAGGTCTGGGGAGTCACTGGGACTATCATCTTTATGCCATCTTTATGCAGACCATGCCTCTGATGATAGATGCTCAGATATTTCCCTTGAGATACTTTACCTTTTAGTGCTCCATCAATGCTCCTGAGAAAAGATGAGGCAGATAGATGCATGATGAATAGGTGAGTACAGGTAAGAGAAAAGCGGTTCAAATGCGGAGGACACAAGGCTGCCTGGCAGCATCCTTAATTGTGGTTGGAGTAATTGGAAAGCAAGTTCACCAACAGGAGTGGCTTAGGAAGGAAGTCTCAGGATAATAAAAATGACCACATAAATTTAAAAACATAGTATTTCAAAGAACAAAATTACAAACTTACATGAGCCATGGCTTTAGAACTGCATGAACTTGTCAGTTCTCCTTGGGCTGCCTCCATTGGAAAAGCATAGCATCCAGCGAAGTCAGGGCTGGGGGAGGAACAAGTAACTTTGAGACCAGGTGTGTCTCAGAATTCTCAAAATGACTTAAGTTAATATGATCCTGTTTTTCCTTCATTTCTACTATAACCCCATACAAATTGGTGGAGACAATGGAGTATGGACAAAGCCAAGTCTTCCCTCTACTATGAGGAACCACCCATGTCAGTGTCGAAACAGAGCAGAGGCCTCCTGCATGGAGCTAGACCAGGCACTCCAGCAGAAGGCTCTCTGGATCACCCCCTCTCTGATGATGCTGATCTGTGGCTGAGCCTCAATTGTTAAGTCCTTCCCTGAGCAGATCCTCTTCTGTCTGTGCCAACTTTAGAGTTGAGAAGGGGCCATCCCATCCAAACCTGAACATCATCCATGGCTTAGGAATATGCCTGGACTCCCTGAGATGTGAAGGAAGAAAACAGCAGGCAGCCTTTTCTCCTGCAAAACTGTACTTCCCAGAATAAACTCCCCCTCCCCCAGAACTCTGTTTCCAACCCACCTCTATCTTCTAATCAGGATCATCTAAACTCTCTCCAGCCTGAAGTCTCTGATTACCATAGTATCTCAAAATCAAGGCTGGAGAGGTGTGAATTAATGCTATGGTTGCCAGGTGACAACAACAAAAATAGATTATTTTAGGATCTTTCACACGAAGAGTGCTTTGTCATACTAACATTTAATCATGTGACATAAGTAACCCCATTCAACAGAAAAGATAATGGAGGCTCATGGTAAAGTCCCTTGCCTAAATTCACAATTAGTAAGAGGCAGAGCTGTGTTTTGAATCTACATTTCTCTAAACATGAAGCCAATTCTCTTTCAACTCTGGCTTTTGCCTCTGAAGCCTAGGATTTCTTCCAGTGAAACCTGAGCAATTCACTAAAAATAGGAACATATCATCTACCAAAGGGGATACTTGTTAAAGAAAAATCAGCTTATAGTTATTAGACCGGTAGATTTAAAAGACTAATGATATACCACATAAGCAGCAACATGAGGAAATAGATACTTTGTAGATGCTATAGCTTTGTACAACCTTAGAACATGGTATGTGGAAGTATGAGAAACCTACTTCTGGGACTGCCTAAAGCAAATGACTGTAAACGTGTGAAATAAGCACATCCAGTGATAGCAGAGTTCAGCAATCTGAATCCAGCAACAGGTGACTTGTTAAGTAAATTATAGATCATCTATGTAAAAGAATATTAAGTAGATATTAAATACTGTGCTAAGTTGAAGAAAATAATTTAAAGGATGTGGAAAGTATCCAGGACATACTGTAAATAGAAAGATTATGTTAGAAATCAGAACATAGAAAGTGATTACATTTTTAAAAAAATATACATACACACAAAAGAAAAAATACATACATACACACAGGCCAAAAAAATATGTGTTTGTTTCATTTTATAAGAGAAAGCCCTTCCCTTTTAAAAGTCTTCTCTTGAACTTGGAGGAAAAGCATAAGATAATCTAAAAACTTTAAGAAATATACAAAGTAGGCTCGGCGCCTATAGCTCAACCGGCTAAGGCGCCAGCCACGTACACCTAAGGTGGCGGGTTCAAATCCCCAGCCCGGACCCGCCAAACAACAATGACGGCTGCAACCAAAAAATAGCCGGGCGTTGTGGCGGGCGCCTGTGGTCCCAGCTACTTGGGAGGTGGAGGCAGGAGACTCGCTTGAGCCCAGGAGTTGGAGGTTGCTGTGAGCTGTAATGCCATGGCACTCTACCCAGGGGGACAGCTTGAGGCTCTGTCTCAAAAAAAAAAAAAAGAAATATACAAAGTACACTAAAGGAATAACCTTGAAAGAGACTATGTAACAGATAATACTAGCACTCGGCCTTCCAGAGTGCTAGTAAAAAATATATATATATATATTTTTAGACAGTCTCACTATGTCACCCTCGTGCTGTGGTGTCACAGCTCACAGCAACCTCAAACTCTTGGACTTAAGCAATTCTCTTACCTCAGCCTCCACAGTAGCTGGGACTACAACCACCTGCCACAAATGCCCAGCTACTTTTTGTTGCAGTTGTCATTGTTGTTTTAGCTGGCCTGGGCTGGGTTTGAACTCATTAACTTTGGTGTATGTGGCTGGTGCCGTAACCACTGTGCTATGGGCACTGAGCCTAAAATATAATTTTATATAATTTTTTAACATATTAAAAACAAATTGGTTTGAATGTGAAGACTGTAAGGAGATCAATATGACCCTTATACATAATGCTTACCAGTTCATTCATCTTCAATTCAACAAGGCCTTTCCTCTATTAAGATTATTCTTTAATTGATCACAAATCAGGGGAGTAGCATCTGCAGTCTAAATAAGAAAATTTGTCCAGGCCGGGTGTAGCAGCTCATAGCAGAGTCTGAAGCAGGTGGATTGCTTGAGTCAGGAGTTCAAGACCAGCCTGAGCAACAGTGAGACCCCATATCTAAAACTAGCTGAGCATTGCCGGGGGGGTGCCTGTAGTCCCAGCTACTTGGGAGACTGAGGCAAGAGGATCACTTGTGCCCAAGAGTTTGAGGTTGCTGTGAGCTCTGATGCTACGATACTTTACCAAGAATGACAGAGTGAGGCTCTGTCTCAAAAAGAAAAAAATAAAGAAAAGAAAATTTGTCCATAGTAGACAGAACAATGGTTTTCCTCTATTTATCCGCTGAATAATCAACAGAAGTTATCATTTCAGATGTAATGCTTGTATATCTTTAAATTCCAATGTTAGTAACTGAGATTCATATAAAATTTAAAATTTGAATATTATTATTCCTCACTATATTACTTTACCTTGTAACTTCTTTCTGGGAAACTTCATCCTACAGCTCAATATTTGACTTCCCTCATATGTACTTTTTTTTCTTGTGACTAACTCCTTATAAACATAAATTTCAACTCATTGATTCTCTGGAAAATTCCCTGCTCAGATTCACACAGATTTCCATCCTCAAGACTTCTAATCACATTCCCAATCCTAAAATCCTTGCAAAGCAGATGATGTTACCACTTACTGACACCAGTCAAAACATCTCTGATTCTATCATACTTTTAAAATAAGGTCTTTGAAGAATATCAATAATGTTTTTCTACCTAAACTTTAATCTTTTTTATTTTTTTTTGAGACAGAGCCTCAAGCTGTCCCCCTGGGTAGAGTACCATGGCATCACAGCTCACAGCAACTTCCAACTCCTGGGCTCAAGCGAGTCTCCTGCCTCTGCCTCCCAAGTAGCTGGGACCATAGGTGCCTGCCACAACGCCTGGCTATTTTTTGGTTGCAGCCGTCATTGTTTGGCGGCGGGGCTGGATTCGAACCTGCCACCCTAGGTGTATGTGGCTGGCACCTTAGCCACTTGAGCCACAGGTGCCGAGCCCTAAACTTTAATCTTAATAAAACAAAGTTTTAACTTTAGACTTCAGGATATTCATTTCTTTACCATTATAAAACATGACAGCAGAAGATTGAACAAGAGGAGAAGGGCATTTATTTGGAGGCCATCCGCATGGTCCATCATTCACTGCAAAGGCAGGCCTGTGATAGGTCGCTGGACATTTCAGAAAAAGAAAAGCAAATGTTTCCATGTAGTAAGAACAAATATGTATTTTAGGAACAAAGATAAAAAATACATTCACCTGGACGTGGACTTTTAGACGTGGTACACAATTTTTCCCTCCTCAGTATCCTTCTTTGACGAAAGGCAGGGTTGGGGAAGAAGGAAATCATGAAACAGCAGGCCTTTCTTAGGATACAGAGCAATCTAGAAAATCCCCGCCAGGGCCACATCTACCCTGATGTCACACACATAACCAGATGTGAGAGGGAGGCTGGAAACTCCAAATTCATAGCGGATTTCTAGGATCAGATGGGAACGCTGTGGTTCTGAAATGTGGCTGCCCGCACAGCGCCTCCAAGTGGGGACCCTTCCATCACGTCATTACAAGATTCTGTTTCAGGGACATGTCTAACTCAAAAGTCCAATCTCAAACCCAGGTCTGTGCCTTCTTGCCGAAAACCTTCATCCTAGAGCTCAATATTTTACTTTCCCCTTGGGGACACTGCTTTGTGTAGATATCAGGGACCATGACCGCTGAGGGTCGGCGACACCAAAGCCTCAGGCACAAATCTCAGCCTCACACTACAGCCACCGTCATGGAGGCCCAACCTGGCCCTGACAGGCGCACTGTCGCGCGCGTACACACACATACACAGTCTGTCACACTGGGTCACACAATCCCCCTCCTCTGCTCCTCACGCACTCACAGGCCTAGGCTCCCTCAGGACACGACGGGCCAAGTCCGAGCCTCGGTGCACTTCACTTTGGGCTGCAACCTCATCCTCCTCAATCCAACACCCAAGAGTCCCACCCTCTCTCCCCTAGACCCGACTTCTCTCCAGGCTACGACTAACTCACCCATGGGTGGCTGGACCAGCAGGAACGCATCAGAAGAGGCCCTCGGGGTCCGGGCGCGCTCTGCCCGTGGGGCTTCTGGGAAATGTAGTCCATTCTTGGGCCGCTGGTTCGCTTGGCGCAGGCGCGCGCGGACTCGCGTCTCTGGAGACAGCGCGGGAAGCTGAGGAGAATTTATGCCCCGGGACTGTGTTGGAGGTTCCAGCGTCGCCAGATCGCTTGAAGTCCCCAACCTTCAAGTACATCCGCGGGTGAGACCCTGAGCTGAGGGAGTGGTGGGCCGGGTGCTGGCTCTGCAAGGCAGAATTTTGAGTGTCTTTCTTGGAGGGAGTCCCTGAGCTTGATACGCGGCAGGGGCTCAGTGTGTGTATTTTAAAGAGCAGGTGTGCCTGACTGTGAGCGTGTGTGTCACTGTGAAGGTGCAGGACTGAGCCTCTCTGGCTGTGACAGGCCGTGTTGCTGTGTGTGTGTTGTCATTCTTTGGGCGAGAGTCGGATTGTGGTGAACGAAGTGGCATCCGACTATAGGGAGAAAGCCCTGTACAGTAAGGAGACTCAGTGAGATTTTGTGACTGTAAGCGAAGACGTGATGGGCCATGTGCTAGGTCGTCGCTGTGCTTGACTGTAAGAGTGCGGTGATACGTGAGCGATGGTGTGGGTGTGGGGGTCACTGTGACTGGAATTGTTGGGTGACTGGGTGCAAGCAAAGCTGTGTGAAGATGAATATGTGTGATTTTGAATATCTGATCAGTGGAGTGGTGATGGTGTGCACATATGATTGTGTGCAACCGGAGGCCTGTACTTAGGTGGAATAAAGACAATATGTTGCATCTTCTTGGAGTTTTATGTAAAGATTTGGACTGAAGAGTTGCAATTTATGTGCCAAATAATGTCTTTTTATATTGAGTCAAATGAGTGTTTTCATAGAGAAAAATTCAAATGATAGTAACTTTTTAAAAAATATAAAGAATAATTCCCACTCTTCTGTACTGTTAAGGAGTCTTTAGCAAATCAGTTTGAAAAGCTTCAATGGTGGAAACAGGTTTATGCTTGGAAAGCACATAAGGCAATCAACTCTTGGCTTCTAAATATATATAATGGAATACTATTCAGACTTTAGAAAGAAGGAAATCTTGTTATTTGTAATAACATTATGTTAAATGAATTAAGTCAGGAATAGAAAGATAAATACTACATGATCTCACTTATACGTGGAATCTAAAAAAGTTGAACTCAGAAGTAGAGACTAGAATTGTGGCTACTGGAGGTAGGGGTAGTGGTTGGAGAGATTTTGGTCAAAGTATATAAATTTGTTTGGTAGGAGGAATTTAAAAAATGTGTCTAAATTTGAGTCAATTCTGAGTGAGGCTAGAATATCCAGAGGAAAAGTAACTTAGCAGAAGTGTGACAAAGACACAGGGGCAATAAGGAGAATAATATGCCAACAAACCGCTCTTGCACCAAGCACTAACTGGGATATTCAGATAGACCCTGAAGGTCAGACCCTATTTAAGATGTGGTTAGAGTTTTATGAGTATCATGTACAAGTAAATATGTGTCTAGGTATGTGTACAGTATTTAAACAAATTACATATGATCTAGAGATTCTGCTATTATTCAGACAACATGAATGCATGAAGAAAGTGGGCCAACAAAAAAGCCTATCTCTTCCTTTGTGAGTTATGTAGGAGGATGCATAACAAAGGGCACAGAGAAGGCCATGTCCTGTAAGGGACAGTGTAAGAACAAACACAGCAAAGTCTAAATGCCTCAGAAGTGAAGACAAAATGCACCCTGGAACAGCCAATCAGATCTGACTCCTGCTACCTCTAGGCCTTCTTTAGTCAGATGTGGAAAAGCACAGGGCCATTGATTGCCAGATAGAACACAATCACATAACAAAGATGATCCTACAGAAGCGTTTTTGTACATCTGGTTGAAGTGGACAACTGAGTAGTGAAAAAAAACAGTGGTGGGGTCACCCCTGCCCCCCCACCCTACTGGTAACCATTTTATTGCCTGTCATGTCCTCATAGCCCTTGCTAGGCATTCACCTCTGAAGGGTGCATGGGGATGGGAGTATTCATTTTTTAATTTTTTTTAGAGACAGAGTCTCACTTTTTCACCCTCGGTAGAGTGCTGTGCCATCACAGCTCACAGCAAACCCCAGCTCTTGGGCTTAGACGATTAGCCCAGCCTCCCAAGTAGCTGGGACTACAGGCACCCACCACAATGCCCAGCTATTTTTTTTTTTTTCAGTTTAGCTGGGGCCGGGTTTGAGACTGCCACCTTCAGTATATGGGGCCAGTACCCTACCCACTGAGCCACAGGCACTGCCTGGGAATGGAAGTATTCTGGGTGGTGATGTAAGGGAAGTCCCAGTGAACAGTGTTCTGTATGGAGCCAGTTATTACTCCAAATTTCATCTTCTCATGAGCTACCACCAGGTGGTTTCTAATCTCAGAGCTTCTGTATAACACACTTGTCCCCTTATTCAGACAGAATATGCCATGGCTACAGAGGTTCCAGGAGTAAGGCTTTTTATTTCTTTCTGCTTCTGTCTTGGTGGGTTGTATGTTCCTAGAAATTTATCTATTTCTTCTGTTATCTAATTTGTTAGTATGCAATTGTTCATAATAGTCATCTATTACAATGTCTCCTCTTTAATATTTGATTTTTAAAATTTGAGTCTTCTATGTTCTTTTTCTTAGTGTAGCTAGGAGTTTTGTTGATTTTGTTTATCTTTCTAAAAAATGAACTTTTTTTTTGAGACAAGAGTCTCACTTTGTCACCCTGTGCTGTGGCATCATAGCTCACAGCAACCTCAAATTCTTGGACTCAAGTGATTTTCTTGCCTCAGCCTCCCCAAGTAGCTGAGATTACAGGCACCTGCCACAATGCCCAGCTATTTTTAGAGATGGGGTCTCATTCTGGATCAGACTGGTCTCAAACTCCTGAGTTTAAGTAATCCACCTGCCTTGGCCTTCCAGAGTGCTAGGATTACAGGTGTGAGCCACTGTGCCTGGCACAAACTCTTATTTCTGTTGATTTTTTCCTATGGTTTTAAAATTTTCTATTGTTTATTTCTGCTCTCATTTTTATTACTTCCTTCCTTCTGTTAGGCTTTGCTTTTAGTTTGTTCTTTTTTTTCTAGTTCCTTGAGTTATAAAGTGCAGTTGTTTGAGATCCTTCTTTCTAATGTATTTATTGCTATAACTTCCCTCTTAGTATTGCTTTTGCTAAACTTCTGAAAAGAAATTAAATGGATTCATTTTTATCTATTTATTGAGTAAACCAATTGTGGGTAAAGAGAAAAGAGCACAGGTTTTGGAACAGAGATACCTGGGAGGTGGGAGAAGCCCAAGCCCGAGTGGAATAGTGGGAGAAAAAGGAAAGGTCATTTGTAAAACTCATGCTCTTGCTCGTCCTTCTTGATGACGGTCTTGTATGCTTTCTCGAAGTCCTTGGCCAGGACAATGTAGCGGTTCTCACGGACAGCCAACATCCCGCTCTGTTGAAGGATAAAAGATTGAGAGTTAAAATCTACTCCCGGTATTCTCCACCTGCGGTGATGATGGCAGAAGAGAAAGATGGGGCCCAGGACCCAGGAGGCAAGAGGGGACAGAGGACTGCAGCAGCGCAGTCTCAGAGAAGAGGAAAGGTCTTCCTACACCCTCTACCCAGATGCAGAGAGAAACCATCCCTCACCTCCTGACAAATAGAGTTGATATCAGCTCCTGAAATCTTATCTGGTCGTGCCACATCTGCAGCAAGTGAGTTAAGGAAACCATTCCCTGCCTGATGAAGTGAATGGCTGGAGCCAGAAGACATCCCTTAGCCGTCTTTGTTACCACCCTCCTCCCTGGACCTTGGTCCCCATCTGCACAATTTGGGCTATGGTGATATGCCAGAGGTGGAGGTGAAGATCAATCTCTATTTCCAAATGTGGTCCCCTCTATCACTAGAGAACAGGATACAGTCTTCCAAGTCAACCTCCTCGGAAAGGTTCATCTTGCTGGTGATAGTGGAAAAAATTAATCTTTTCTGACGGCGATCAGGGAGGGGAAATTCTATTTTACGGTCGAGGCGTCCAGGCCGCAGCAGGGCTGGATCTAGGGTGTCTGCTCTGTTTGTGGCCATGATCACCTGTCATTGGAAGCAGGCCAGCTCAGACCTCTATTCCCCCCACCTCCTCCTCTCATCATAATACCCCACCTCATGTGCCAGCCTCCACCTTTCCTTGCTTCTTAGATCCCTCTTCCCCTTGCCCATCCAGAACCCTGAACCTTGACATTGACGTTCTGGTCGAATCCATCCATTTGATTCAGCAGTTCCAGCAGGATTCTCTGAACTTCCCTGTCAGCTGGAGAGGGTGCAATAAGGTCAGTCCAGGGCATCCTGTATGATAAGCCCACCCAACATCCCAAGCCCTGTTTAAGCATTACTCACCCCCTGTCTGAGCATCAAATCTCTTGGTGGCAATGGCATCAATCTCGTCTATGAAGATGATGGCAGGGGCATTCTCCTTGGCCAGGCGGAACACATCTCGGACCATGCGGGGACCCTCACCCAGGTATTTCTGTACAAACTCTGAGCCCACAACTCGGATAAATGCAGCTAATGGGAGGATGACAAGGGTTAGATGGGCATGAGCCTTTTGTGGAGCCCGTTCTGCTTTAATTGAAATTGGGAATTCCCCGAAGATATTCTTTTTCCTGGATATCCACTCCTAGTGGCTGGGTAATTCTCTCATGCCCAAGGCTGGGTCCCAGATCCCCCCCTGAGGACAAGCCATTTGCTTATGCCCTAGAGCAACTCAGCATGCCAAATTATGAAACCTGCTCACATATGTCCATTTTTTTGCCCAACATTTAAAAATCAAGATTTCTTATTTTTTTTTTTTTTGAGACAGAATCTCACTGTGTCATCCTCAGTAGAGTGCCGTAGCATCACAGCTCACAGCAACCTCAAACTCTTGGGCTCAAGCAATTCTCTTGCCTCAAGTTTTCCAAGTAGCTGGGACTACAGGCACCAGCCACAATGCCCAGCTATTTTATTTTGTTGTTGTTGTTGCTGTCATTGTTGTTTAGCAGGCCTGGGCCGGGTACAAACCCACCAGCCCCGGTGTATGTGGCTGGCACCCTAGCCACTGAGCTACTGGCACCGAGCCTAAAAATCAAGATATTAAATACTAAAAAAATAAAGAATCCGGATTTCCAGAGTGCTTACAAGATCAGTAATAAGATACACTGCCCATATACTAAGACATCACACTGCCTTGCCAAGAGCTCTAAGTTCCTGTTTGCTATATAGACCTGCTTCTTAATTACCTGAAACAGTCAGAGACCACAGGCACATCTTCTAATATAATTGACAACTGGCAATGTAGTTGAAGACTTCGTTTGTTCTGGGCTCAGCCTTTGGATTTGTTTCTTAAAGTTTAATTTGTTTCTTAATGACTGAATGCAGCTTTGTGCTATGTAGAGCACACCTCCAGGATTCTCCTTCCAGCCTCCATGGAGAAGGGAGCCAAGTAGTCCATATACATAGGCCAGGGGGTTTCATGTCACAAACTAGGAGGGCTGCAGCTCTGCCCCATTCACTCCCTAAGATCAAGATTTTATACTTGGCTCAAGGTGTCCCTGTTTCCCAATATCTGCATCACCTGGGAGCTCACTAACATCCTAACCTCAGGTTTCTGACTTTTTCTGCTCTAAACATACCCTGACCACATTGTTTTGGCCACATATTTACCTGGCTGCTCTGCTGGCATCCAACCAGTTCCACGTGAAACCCTCATCTCTGGGATTGTGTTATATGACCCCAGCCTTCTACAGGCCTTTCCTATTCAATTGCTGCAGTCCCTGTCCTAACATCAATACCCCACCTTCCTTGTTCTCCCAAAGTCTCATCCCCATCTGGGATCCTCCTTCCACCTACCCTGAGAGAGGGTCTTGCCTCAGCTATTCTAACTAACTGTGTAAATTGCCACTGTAACAAACTGATGAACTCCCATCTCCACTTGGACCTTCATCTTCCTCCATGTTCGGATAACTCAACTCCAGTCAGCAGCTTTTTCCACTGCTCTACACCTTTGGCACCCTTCTCTCTTCCCACCATCAGTGACAAACCACCCTGATTCACTCAGAAAAAGATAGAACATGAAGCAAGACCCCCCTCAATTTCTATTTCTACTCAGCTAAGCCTGTCTATCTTCACTGGCCTGGAACTCTAGACAGAATGAGGACATTAGTAGAAAAACTGATGAAACTGGAAGGAAGTCTACATTTTAGTTCTTAGTATAACACCAGTGTTAATTTCCTGGTTTTCATTACTGTACTGTGGTTATGTAAGATGACATTAAGGAATCTGAGTGAAGGTACATAGGGACTCTCTGAAATAATTTTCTCGTATTTAAAAAATTTTTTTAAATAAAACAGTTCTTATAAAAGCTAAATTAAAAAGAAGTAACTGGCA
The DNA here is from genome assembly GCF_000181295.1 of Otolemur garnettii. Taxonomy (NCBI): domain Eukaryota; kingdom Metazoa; phylum Chordata; class Mammalia; order Primates; family Galagidae; genus Otolemur; species Otolemur garnettii. The sequence goes on from NW_003852628.1 coordinate 1,154,937, forward strand.
GAAACATATACACTATATATTTTGTGCACAGATATAGCAAAACCACGCCCCTGAGTCACTGAAGCCAAGGAATCAATATGGTGGTTAAGAGCTTGAGGTTTAAGGCCAGCCTGGGGTCAAATCCTGACATTACTGTTTACAAGCTGGTGACCTTGAGGAAGTTACTTAACCATGGTTTCTTTTGTGTAAAATAGAGACAACAAAGGTACCTATTTTATTTTTTTTCAAAGGAACCTATTTTACCGCAGGGTTCTGGCAATTAAACAAGTATTAATTATTTAATTAATACCTAAGTGCTGAAAGCTGCTGCTGTTACATAACATAAATGGTGTCTATTACTCCCCCACACAAATACCTGCACAAGGGTTTCCAGCTACCATAAGAAAAAACAGACAACAAGGCAGATAGACCCCACCACAAATTCCCATCTCCAACCTCCCCAGGGTCCTCATCACTGCCTGAATATGATCCTATGTCTCTCACCAGATCTCTCTTCCACTTTCTGCAGTACCCTTTCTGTTCTCCTTCAATACCTTACCTACCTTGTCCCCTGTTCACTGTAGATGACCTCACCTACATCATCCCAAACAGATGAAAGGACCTTCAAGTGGGACCACTCAACCTCCTAGACTTCCTGCCCAGAAGGTATCTCTACTCATGCTTTTCCTTTCCTTCCATCTGAGCTCTAACTCCCTGAGGATCTGTTACTGCCACTCTCGCTTAATCCTCAACTTCTCCCTGACAGCAATTATAATGTACTAAAATCTTTCCTATCTTTAAAAACATCCAAAACAATCTTTCAATATCTATCCCTCTCAAGCTGCCCTTTTTTCTCTCTTCTGTCCATCAGAATGTAAACTGTCTGTGGCTGCATGCTCAGGAACTAGAACCCCTGACACATGGTGGACGCTCAGTAGATATTCAGTTAAGTCAAAGTATTGAAATGCAAATGCAAACTGGAGCTGACTACTCTAGGTATCTGGCATCCTGACTTTTATTACCACTAATACTATCTGTTTTGATTTCATTTTTCAAATATTCTGGTTACAGTCTACTAAAATGATTGACTTCCACATCTCCATCCTCTGTCCAAACAATGGTGCAACTGCATATTCACCTTTCTGTTTCCAGCTGAATGTTTCCTGGTCACTGAAACTCTGTATGTCCAAACTGAATCCCCTATTCCAATCTGTTGTTTCTCAATCCTATAAAAGTCACAAAAAACAGTTTCTGCTCAAGCCAGAAACTGGGAATTGCTCTTAACTCTTCACTCACAAAAAACAGTTTCTGCTCAAGCCAGAAACTGGGAATTGCTCTTAACTCTTCACTCTTGCCAACCACATCTAGTCAATTAGTAAATCCTGCTGCTTCTCCCCTGTCTACCTTCTTTCTCTCTCTAATCTGTCCCTCCCCAAAAATTCTGTACAAAGCTACCATTATCTGTCCCTGGATCAATGTTTTCTATAATAATTGGCTGTCAGATTTTCTTTAGACTGTACATAGTCTAAGACTACTTATCTTCAGGCCCTTCATGATCTGATTCATCACCTCCTATACCTGGCCATGCACTGCCCCTGCTCAGACAGCCTTTTTTTGTTGTTGTTGTTTTTGAGACAGAGCCTCAGTATGTCGCCCTTGGTAGAGTGCCATGGCATCACTGCTCACAGCAACCTCCAACTCTTGGGCTTAAGCAATTCTCTTGCCTCAGCAACCAAGAGCTGCAACTACAGGTGCCCACCACAACACCCAACTATTTTCTTATTGTAGCTGTCATTATTGTTTAGCTGGCCCGGGCTGGGTTCAAACCCACCAGCTTCGGTGTATGTGGCCGGCGCCATAACCACTGTGCTACGGGCACCAAGCCCTCAGCAAGCCTTTAAACAAACAGTTTCTGTGTACTTGCCCAAGTTGTTAGTGGGTTGGGCACAGAAACAGAAAAGAATAAATGTACAAGGTCCCTGTTCTCGTAGGGTTTACAGTCTATCAAGAATCCCTAAATGAATTCTTTACCATCTGTGGGCCTTTGTAAATTATATTTCCTCTTCCAGAATACCCTCTTCCACTCTGTGTGCCTAACAGACTCCTCACACCTCACTTCCCATGGGAACCCCTTCCTGAGAGGCCTAAGCAGGCCACATCCTCCAGGGCAACCTCACCTCTAACCATTCAGCCCTTCAGCTTCAGTTGCATGAGCCCACACACTGCTCTTGAAACACTGTTAGCATGCTATGCAGGCCTTTGCACTGCACAGTCCTTTGGCCTGGTCTGCTCCTTCCCGCAGACCTCCATTTCAAATGGAGCAGACCAGGCCAAGTTCTGGGCCTTAATACAAATGTCACCAGGCCAAGTTCTGGGCTTTAATACAAATGTCACCTCAGAAAAGTCTTCTGGGGCTCGGCGCCTGTGGCTCAAGCGGCTAAGGCACCAGCCACATACACCTAAGGTGGCGGGTTCGAATCCCCAGCACGGGCCCGCCAAACAACAATGATGGCTGCAACCAAAAAATGGCCAGGCGTTGTGGC
>NW_003852628.1:1157529-1202593 GCF_000181295.1 Otolemur garnettii
TGATGCCATGGCACTCTACCCAGGGGAGCAGCTTGAGGCTCCGTCTCAAAAAAAAAAAAAAAAAAGAAAAGTCTTCTGGACCATACCTCACCCTTGGCAGGTCTTGTCACACATTTAGCACCCCATGAAACATAATCTATTCATTTGTTATCTGTTTGAGTACTCCCCCAAGGACATAACCTCTATACTGAGGATTTCGTTCTGTTCACTGCTGTGCTCCAGCACTGAAGACACATCCCTGCACACAGCAGGTGCTCAGCAAACAGTCACTGAATGACTGAGTTCTGAGTGTTTCCTTTTTTCCCCTGATTCATCTTTGCTTTCTAGCACAAGGCCTGGCACAAAGTAAAAGTTCAACAAAGTGCTAAGCAAATGAATAATAATAATGACTGGCTCGGCGCCTATAGCTCAACTGGCTAGGGCGCCAGCCATGTACACCTAAGGTGGCGGGTTCGAATCCCCAGCCCGGACCCGCCAAACAACAATGACGGCTGCAACCAAAAAAAATAGCCAGGCGGGCGTTGTGGCGGGCGCCTGTGGTCCTAGCTACTTGGGAGGCGGAGGCAAGGGACTCGCTTGAGCCCAGGAGTTGGAGGTTGCTGTAAGCTGCAATGCCACGGCACTCTACCCAGGGGGACAGCTTGAGGCTCTGTCTCAAAATAAATAAATAAATAAATAAATAAATAAAAAATAATAATGACTAAAATTTACTGCACACTGACTACATACCAGGCATGGTTCTAGATACTTCATATCAATGTACTCCTTTTGAATGCCCCAGAAAAATAGGTTTGTTTCCATCTGACAGTTGAGGAAATGGAGAGGCTACCTTACCAAGGATCCCATAAGTAATTGGAAGGGAGTTTGATTTTAAACCCAGGCAATCTGGCTCAGAAAACACACTGCTTAATCACTGCCTTCTCCTGCTCCCTGGATCACATTTACTAATATTCAAAGATGTGGTTATAATGTTAAGGCTTTACAAATAGTAATATAGTGACTTTCAGACATTTTTGCCAGGCACCTACAATAAGAAATACATTTATAAACAACTACAAGCATCCATGAGTGCATGGTATGTGACAAATTACATAAAACAGATCGGAACTTGTACTATGTGGATGTACGCTACATTTTTCTGTTCTATTTCATGTTTCAAAATACTGGTTGCAACCCACAAATTTAAATTCATAATTACTAATGACTCACAACCCACCATAATAAAACCATTATTTCATTACTTCCTCACAATCACCCTGAGAAATAAGTCTTTTATTATAAGAGAACTGAAGCACAAGAAGGCAAAGTCACCTGCCCAGGACTACACAGATAGTAAGAGGCACAGGCTGTGACCTCAGGGGCTATGTTTGTAATCACTGTGCTGTGCCACTTACAGGGAAGGATGAGCAAGCAGGGAGCAAGGTGAAGAGGCCAGAGGTCAGAGTTCAAGATGGGAGGTGAGAGGCTCACCTGTTGTATGATGTGCCACAGCCTTTGCCAACATGGTCTTCCCACAGCCAGGTGGGCCATACATGAGGACGCCTCGGGGAGGATCAATGCCAATCTGAAACCCAGAGGTGGGGAATGGAGGGTGAGCCAGGGGACCCATCACCAATCCCAGACCCAGGAGGGCTACTTGCCACCTCCATACCTGCTTGTAGAGCTCGAAGTGGGTAAGTGGGAGCTCCACAGCCTCCCGTACCTCCTGTTTCTGGATGTCCATGCCCCCAATGTCTGCATACATCACGTCTGGCTTCTGGTCTGGTGGGACAGCAGAGCTGGGGCTCTCAGCCTTACCCTTAGGGTCCCCTTGGGGATCCCCGGCCCTGGACTCCCCTCTCACCTGAAGTAAGCATCATGATGCTGCTGTCAGCCTCAGGAGGCAGCACATCCACCAGGGCGTTGCTGTGCTTGTGGAGGGCCACCGAGGCATTAGGCTTCAGCAGCTCTCGATCAATGGTGCTCAGGATGCGTACATAATAGTTAGAGCCTTTCCGCAGGAGGCAGGGAGGGGGGAACATGAGAAGCAACAGAGCTTTAAAACTGTTTTCCCTTTCTCCAAGCTCAGTCGCACCCTTCAGGCCAACAGTATCTCTCAGACCCTGAACCTCCAGTCTTGCCTCTTCCAGTCCATCCCTCACGTTCATGCTACTGACTTCCTCATCTATCTATAGCCATGGCTCTTTCTTGAGCTCCAGCCCTGGATGAACAGTGTGCCCCCTCAACGTCCCCAGGGCATATCTCATTCATGTGTCCCAACATGATCTTGATCTTTCCCCAAGTAGTATACTCTCCTCCTGATCTCAGTCCCAAGGAGACCCATTGTCTCCCAGTCCCCAGCCCGAGCCCTGAGCCTCATTCTGGACCTTTCTCTACTTCCTTGTGCAGCCCTTCAGTCACAACCTTCCACTGGCCTCTCTAGAGTCTCTCCAACCAGTTTCTCCTCTTCTCCCCATGGCCCCTTCGCTGATTTAGCCCTGTCTCTCCCATCTAGGTCCCTGCACAACATGGCCCTGGTCACCCAGCCTCCATTCTCCTGAATCCAACCCACCACCTATATGTATGCTAGTGACACACACATCTCTTTCCAGGCTCTGTCTCTCTCCTGACCATCAAAACTGACTCTTCAGGCTCGGCGAAGTGGCTCACGCCTATAATCCTAGCATTCTAGGAGGCCAAGGCAGGTGGATTGCCTAAGCTCACGAGTTCGGGACCAGCCTGAGCCAGCATAAGACCCCATCTCTAAAAATAGCCAGGGATTGTGATGGGCACCTGTAGACCCAGCTATTTGGGAAGCTGAGACAAGAGAATCACTTAAGCCCAAGAGTTTGAGGTTGCTGTGAGTGGTGATGCCATGGCACTCTACTGGGGGCAACAAAGAGACACTCTGTCTCAAAACAAACAAACAAACAAAAAAACTGTTCAGCAGCCTCCTAAACTCTTCATGATGTCCTGGACTTTCCCCATTACCTCCCTCCAAACCTACTCCTCTACCCATATTGCTATCTCAGAAAAAGCCCCACAGTCCCCCTAAGTTCCACAGGTCAAAGACACAGGCCTCTTCATGGACACCTTCTTCCTTTCACTTTCTTGCAGCCCATCAGTCCCATTCCAGGCACAGCCACATGGCTTTCCCCACAGCCTTTACAAGAATGTGTCTTGATCCGGAGGACCAGAAGCCAGAAACAAGAAAATAAAGATAAGACTCTGGAGACAATGACCATGAGGGCAAAGCCTGGACTTACGTTAATAACAGTGGCTACAACATACTGAGTTCTTATCAGAGCCCAATCCTTTAGCATTCCACCCATGGTTTCAAACTACAGGCCCTAACCCAGTAGTAGTTGTGAGATCGATTTAGAGAGTCATGACTAGAACTGTGTTTAAAACAAAATAGACTGGAACAGAATAGAAAATATCAGAGTATATCACACACATAGTGAGGCTAAACATCCTTGATGAAACTTACGTCTTATATGCATATTCAAACAGTGGGAGGCAGAGATAGTCATTCACAATGTAAAATATATTTCTAGTTTTGGATCAGTTAAAATACTTTGAAGAACACCATGTCTGCCTTATTTGCTGCTGTTTAAGATCCTAGCACATGGCAGAGAATAGCTGTTGAGTAGAGAGATGAATGAGGTGCCCCCATACACACACACCCACACACCTGTGGTAGAACCCACGATAGCTGTATTCTGATCTACAGCCTCCAAAAATTGCCCAATGACCAGTGGAATGCTCTGGATTCGCTTCACCTCCTCCTGGGCATGGAGGAATTCCTTCTTCAGGTTCTTTTGTTCATCTTTGATGTATTCCTCCTGCACCTCTAGGAACTCCAGCTCTTGTTGCAGCTTCTGTGAGCAGAGTGGACAGGAAGGGGATTGTTCTAGCCCTTGCCAAGGCAAGACAGTGGTAGAAAGTAATGGAAGTATGAGATGCTGGGCCCTGTGCAGGATCTGGGTTGGGAGTTGAATGTACCTTGTAGCGGCTGTACAGGTCCTCCAAGTCCTCAGGCTCAGGACCCAAGAAGGACAGGCCAGTCTGGGGCCTGGACACAGACAGTGCTGGTATCTCATCCTAGACCAAAAAGGAAAACTCACATTGGAACTAAAGGGTCTCCTCCTCATGAAAGTGTTTCAAGTCCCTTCCCTACTTTACTATGAAGTCACTGAGCCCCTAACAGACTCCTGACAACATTCAGACCCCACAAAATAGATCCTGAAATCCTCCCGGCCCCTAAATAGGCTGCAGTTGTCACCCAAACACTAAACAGGCCCCTATGTCAACTTGCTCCCTCCCTCCCGCAAAGAGATCTTTTTGCAATCATTCGCCAACAATAGCATGTCTGCAGAGTCATCTACACCCCGCCTAGAGTCTAAATGTCACATCAATTCTTTACCAGACCCCACTGGTCCCGAAACCCCTTAGCAGATTCCTGCTGTCACATGGCTTTCTCAACAGGCTGTTAAAAGTCACTACACCTTCGAAGAGTCCTAGCATTCTCTACTTTCCCCCCAAAACATCCCTCGTGTCACAGACTCCCAACTTACATTAAGCATAAACCCCAATGATACTTACCGTTGCCTCACATCCCCAAGCCAGGCCCAGAACATCAGTCAGTCCCCCACCCTATCCCCCGACATCACCCAGCCTCAAGGCCGGGTCCCCAACATCACTCACCACCCGACCCAATCGCAACCCTTCTGGCCATTAAGCACTCCCAGCCAGGACTTGAAATCAGCCTCAAAGGCACTCTAATGTCACTCACTCCCCCCTAAGTTCCTTTTCTGAGCCATACCACCCTCCTGACATCATTTGGCCACCCAAACGGGCCTCCGGACGGCACAAAGATCTCCACTGAGGTCTCTGAAGTCGCCTGGGCTGGGATCCTCGAAGCCACTTATCCTCAATTCAGGCGTGGATTTACCCTCTCACCACGAGCCCAGCTAGGACTAAAAAGCCCAAGTCCCACTGCACCTGAGCCTTCTCCACCAAGATGCCTATCTCCTCCATAGTGACCAAGCCTGCCTCTGCGCGGCCGAGCCTGAGCAGTCACCGCTTCCGCTGACGCCACCGGAAGTCTCTGACCCAGGACTACTCTGGGAAATGTAGTTGAAGATATCTCCGAGTACGAGCAGGTTGAACCCGATAGGATGGAGGGCTTGCCCTGGGCTCCACCCCCATGTTATGCTCACGCGCCGTCTGTACAGAGGGCGCGGGTGTCGCCGGCCGAGCGGGTTACCTTTCTCTCCCGGAGGTGGTGTGGTCCGGTTGCTCTTTCACCTGAAGAAATTCTCGTAGCTCTGCTAGGGAGGGTCTGGCGGGCAAGGTCATTTGGTGGCTGGGTTGGAGGGGTCTTGGGACAGGCTCCGCAGAAGGGATCTTTTTTAGGGGGGTCTCTAAGTGGGGCTGACCCGGAATTGTGCCCCGCACGAAGGTAGGGAGGCCCAAGCTCCCTCTCAGGGTAACGCTCCGTACCTATCCACTCCAGGAGTGAGGAACCCCAAGGCCGCCGAGAGTTGCGAATCATGAAGAATCTACCCGTCAGAGCTGGAGAAAATTAGGCAGCGAGTGCCCATGATTTGGGTCAGACCGGACACTCGCAGACCTGTCATCGAATCGTAACAGATATTATGTTTCCTCTTAACGAAGAAGGAAACAGACTTAGAGCCACGAAGTCATTTGCCAGTCACAGTGTGCCGGAGGCACAAAGCTCGGATTAGGATCTAAATCTGTCCTCAAAGCATGTGCTCCTGGGCTCAGGGACACTGCCATCCTGCACACCAGCTGCAGTTTTTATTCAGTAAATCTTTTATTTATGAGGTATAAATACATCCAAGGGCACAAACCATTACAGCTCAACAAATTTACACAAAGTGAATACGCCCATGCAACTAGTACCTGGATCAAGAAACCAAATATTAGCAGCCCCCAGAAGCCTCACTTGCTTCCTTTTCTCCACCCCCCTCTAAAGGCGTTCACTCACCTGACTCTGACAACATGAATTACTTCTTTTTTTTTAAGATGCAGATTTTGGTTTTAGTTCATGACTGTAACATATACTTGTATGAAATATATTTCTTCTGAAAGTCATCAACCCAAATCCATCACTGATGATTTGATTCTTCAGGAAAGGAAGAGCCTCAGCCTTGTCCACACAACAGGACCTCTGCTCCATCTGGCACTAACACAGTTCCTGTCCTGTGTCCTCCAGTTCCTGCCTTTTTTTCTCATGGGTTGGCTGGGCTGGACTTTCTCAGTTAACCCTAAAGGCAGAGAATCTAAATCTCAGATTCTTTCCGGTTTTTTTTTTTTCACAGTTTTTGGCCGGAGCCAGATTTGGAACCGCCACCTCCAGTATATGGGGCCGACGCCCTACTCCTTTGAGTCACAGGTGCCACCTGGATTTTTTTTTTTTTTTGAGAGTATCTCACTATGTCACCTTTGGTAGAGTGCCGTGATGTCACAGCTCATAGCAACTTCCAACTCTTGGGCTTAAGCTATTCTCTTGCCTCAGCCTCCCAATACAGGCGCCCACCACAACACCTGGCGATTTTTTGGTTGCAGTTGTCATTGTTGTTTGGCAGGCCCAGGCTGGGCTCAAACCCGCCAGCCTCTGTGTATATGGCTGGTGCCCTCCCCACTGAGCTACAAGTACCGCCCTGTTTCTGGATATTTTGATCTTCACTTTGTCACGCTAGCCCTAAGTTAACCTCAACCTACTGCTGCTTATAAAAGTGAATCTAAGGAGCAAAACTGGTTCTAACAGAGCAAGGCTCAGACTCCTCTTATCACCCCACCTCCTGTGATCCTGGGAATGTTTTGGGAGACTGAGGTAGAAGCAAAGAAGGAGACTTGAATTTGCATGCCCTGAACTCAAGTGCTGGCTAAAGATTTCTTTTTTTACTAGCTTGTGGTAAGTCCCTCAACCTCTCTAAGCCTCAGTTCCCTCATTTGTCAATCACATACTGCCTTAAAAGCAGAGTGGTCCATTTGCCAGTGTGAATGAGCTAATACGACCTCTGAAAACTCTGCACATTATAGGGCAATTTGAGATAGAGGAGGACGAAACAGAAAAACAATTAAAGTGAGATGAAAGAAAGGCAGGGTGAAAAGTTGAAAAAGTCAGGGTAGCCAATAGTAGCATGAGCATCCCTGGCACCATTAGTGAGCTGTGGTTAGAGCTTAGATGATGAACTTGATGGTTGGGTCCATGTGCCCTCTGAACTGTACAGAGAATAGAGCTGTTCATTAGACACAGCCTGGAGCCAGTCCTTGGAAAAGAAAATCAATATTCAGACTTACTGTCATAACTACTGTCATAACATTTGCACTGTTCTAACCCACAGGATTGCTTCTAAAGCTTCTAAATCTTCACCTCATCTCTGGACAGGAGACAGGCTGCTGAGCCCAGCCCTGGACCAGATCGTATCTTCACACGTCTTTAAGCCACAGAAACCTTGAACCAAGTGGTATAGTTGTACTTCTCACCAGGCCTCAGCAGCACGGATGGGAAGTGAGGTGGATTGACTACATCAGGCCAGTTCTGGGTCTCCAGCAGACTCCTGAGTGCCTGGGATAGATGGCTCCACCCTTGCCCTTCAGTGTGCCACCCAGGAAGTTGGCACACTGGATGTGTAAAACTGGACCTCAGGCTGGGTGGTGTACCCTTTCACCACTTGCCCACTTCCAGAGTGATATACCCTTGTGCAAAAATGCTTTTCATTAGATCCCTTCAGACAGAAATTTTGGTCAAAACTATTGAAGTGGGATGCTGGCAGGTGTTTTCTAAGCTCCACTGGCTTTCTTAGGTCGAACACAGTTCCTTGCACTGGAGCAATTTCTCCAGTAGGAGTTAGAGTTTCATCCACAGGCAAAAAAATATCAGCCTCTATGGCAGTGTTTTTTAAATTTTTTTAATCTCACAGCACAGCTGAACCTATAGTTAAACTTCCATGGCACACTTAAGTTATATTGATCAAAAAAAAAGGTAAAAGAAAAATATTTATATACTCAATGTGCTTTGAACTTCTTTCAAAAAGAATTTAATTAATGATCTTAGAGCTCTAGTCGTGCAATTGGTTAGTGCATAGTACTGATAATTAATGATCTTTAAAATTTTTTGCAGCACATGTAAGATCCTCTTATGGCACACCAGTGTGCCATAGCACACTATTGAAAATCACCTCTCTAGGGTGACTTCATGGTCATATATATTTGGGGAACCTTGGCCTGCCAGGTTGAAATAAGAATGGTTGGTCAGATTGACTGGTGTGGTCTAACTGGCCTGTCCTCAATAATTGTTGACCATGAGCTCCCCACCATTCAGTGTGTATGTTGCCCAGACTTTTAACTGCTTGGGGTACTTTCTTTACCATCTGGGCTGATGTGTGAGAACTTGAAACCATTTGACAGTACCTGGTGGGTCCAGAGCACCTCATCAAACCCTCTTGTAGCCAGAATATCTACCTCTTCTGGGTCCTTGGTCTCGGAGCTTCAGAGAACTGGAGATTCGAAGAATGGACCCATGGACCATGTAAGTAAGTGAAAGGATAGTTTTTTTGGTTTTTTTTTTTTTTTTGAGACAGAGTCTCACTATGTCACCCTCAGTAGAGTACTGTGGCATCATAGCTCACAGCAACCTCAAACTCTTGGGCTCAAGTGATTCTCTTGCCTCAGCCTCCCAAGTAGCTGGGACTACAGGTGCCCACCACAATGCCTGGGTATTTTTAGAAATGAGGTCTTACTCTTGCTCAGGCTGGTCTCAAACCTGTGAGCTCAGGCAATCCACTGCCTGAGCCTCCCAGAGTGCTAAGATTTTAGGTATGAGCCACCACTCCCAGCCCTGGATAGATTTTATTGATAGGTAAAAAGAGGGGAAGAAAGTTGGAGCCTTCAGCAAGCCAAAGGGTAGTTCCCAAGTGGGTGGCTCATATGGGCCTTCTGTCTGGGTATTTATATACAGTTTTTCCTATCTGTGGTCAGGGGACTTGAGGGAGATGAAATGTCACAACTGTTTGGTGCCAGGGACTTGGGGACAGAAGTTAATTTTAAAACTGCTCCTGGTCAGGAATGTGGTCCCCCTTGGGTATGTTTTCTGTTCTGGGAAGGGTAGCTTCTGGTTAAAGTGTGTTCCCTGATCCAGGAGGGGAAATCCAGATGAGGTGCACTGGTCAGGCTGGTTTTTATGAGGCTGGTCTATGATGAGACTGATCTCTGAGCTCATCCAAGTCTAGAAACACATTGCGTTTCTGAGATTTGTTGCATGTTGTTTGTGGAAGTGTAGAAGTAATTCTTTTATTTTCATTCTGAATGGTGTGCATTGTGTGAATATATGTCACAATGGATGCGTTGGGGCTGTTATAGTTGTGGGCAAATGTTTGTATTCACTTCTGGTAATATATTCACGAGTGCAATTGCTAATCATAGGGCAGAGATGTGTTTCGCTTTAGGAGACACTGTCAGACTGTATAACTTATACTTCCATCAGCTGTGTATGTATGCAATCGATATTGTCAATCTTGGAAACTTCCTTCTGTCTGGTGGGTGTCTTGTGGGTTATCACATGAGACACCACTTGTGTATTTACATTTGGCCAGACAAGTTCAAACTACAATCTCTGACTCTTCATGACAACCCTTCTCTGAGGCTCAGACAGGAGTAAGTCACTTTCAGGAAAACAAAGAGAATTCCCCTCTGTTAAATGGGCCGGGTGGATAGTCTCAACAGGGTGGTGGGAGCAAAGATAACAACAGGGTACAGGAAAAGGTGAGTCTAGCTTGAAAAAACTCCCTAAGCGATGTAATGTCATCATCCTACTCAGTGACAGCTCTACCCTGGAGGGAGGGAGGGTTCAGAGATTAATCAGATCTAGCACCCGTCTTCCTTAAGGTTCCAGAGTTTCTGTTTCCACAGAAAAGGAAACAATTACAATAATCAATCTGTCCTTTTTCCTCTGCATAGGCAACTTATTTCTGTATTCCAGGTCTCCATTTTATACCCCAAATGCACCCCAGATCTTTACTTAAGACTTGGAATCTATCATTAAAAATGGAATCCATTGTCTTCCCCCTTGTCACCTGTCCTCCCAATTTCTAGCCTCCAGACTCAAAGCTGTCCGAGAGATTTCCCATTGACTGAGGAGCCAGTCAAATCATCACCAAGTTCTCTCTGGCCTCTCTGGCAATGACAAATAAATGTCCTCCTTTGAACTTTTTATGGATAATAATCATAAATAACCATCTCCTGACTACTATGTTCTTGGTTCTTTCCTCAGTGTTTTGCCTCATCATCTCATTTAATCGATGTTAGGGAGTGGATAGTGAGAATAACCAACAGTTATAGAGTCCTCATCTTTTACCTTGTGCTTGAGAATCTTACATCCTGATACATGTCATCTGATTTAATCTCCAAATTCATGTAGGATTTGAAGTGTGCATTGTTTTCTAACTTCCTATGTTTTCAGGTCCTACATGAAAAACCAGGTTCAGAGAGGTAAAGTTACTTGCCCCAAATCACACAGCAAATAAATGGTAGAGCTGGCATACAAATCTGGAGTCTGAACTCAACCTCGCTATGTAATTGTATTTAAATCAGCAAGTCATGTTAGACAGATAAGCTAGGTCTCAAAAATGATGGCATTATATCACTTAGGGAATTTTTGCAAGCTAGACCCACCTTTTCCTAGACCTTGTTATCTTTTCTCCCAACCCCCAGTTAAGAACTAACCATCCAGGCCATTTAACAGAGGGGGAAACTATAGCTAGGAACAGTCCAGTTGACCAAAAGTCATCCCTTCTGGTTCAAACTCAGGGCTTTATTCCTCTCAATTACACTGCCTTTCTGAATAGGAAAAGAGACTCTCCAGAGCAGGCGTCCTCAGACTATGGCCCACGGGCCACATGCAGCCCACCGAGGACATTTATCCGGCCCACTGGGTGTTTTTGCCACTGCTGCCTGTCCTGCTTAGCAGCCGACTCATCCTGGGGCCCACAGTCCGGCCCTCCAATGGTCTGAGTGACAGTGAACTGGCCCCCTGTTTAAAAAGTTTGAGGACCCCTGCTCCAGAGGATATAGGAATTCAACCAACTTGAGCTTCAACCTGTTCTGCAGCCTTTGCCTTTGCTTACAAGGTCCACTCAGCTGGCTAAAGCTAGCCCCTGACAGACCCTGGCAGCCTATCAACGAACTCCAGTGAACATTCCTCATTATCATGCAGGAGCTAGAGCTTCATTACCATAACATGGACCTCTATGCCCGGCATAACACCTAACCACACCTCTACAGGAAAACTACACCCCTACCTGTGATGACACATTGTTTTCTTTCTCTGCTACCCATAAAAACCCCATGCCTCTTTCTCTCAGGGGGGACCTGCTTTGGAGAATATTCCCAGTGCTCTTCTCGCTTGCTGCAAGTGATTAAACTCCTACTGATCAATTGAAGTTATTCACCAGGCAAAGTGATCTCCAGTCTTTTGGCTAACCAATCTGGTACAACAGGTAGGATGTGGACTGGGCCCTGACCGGACCCTCCTCTCAGGCTCCTGACAGAGCTGCAGAAGCTTGCCCAGGCTAACTCTTCTAAGTGCCAGAGGGAGGATCAGAGAGGAGCTCTCAAGACGGTCACCCCCCCCCACCCTCGCCTGGGTGGGTCACTACAGGATCTCCTTGAGAGAGTGGAAGTGGCTGCCTGAGCCTTTCCTACGGCACTCCTTTAAGGTGGTAAGTAGTAGTGCACCCTAGGAACTGACTACCAGAGTCATTTGGTCTTGGTCATTAGGACCCTGGGTTGCCTGGATTAGAACCTAGGTTAAGAGATCCAAGGTTGTTCAGGTCTAGAAGATTGAGAGAAATCTCCAACCTCCGACCATCTCTCTCCTTCTCTCTCTCTCTCTCTCTTTTTTTTTTAAGAGTCTTACTATGTCACCCTGGGTAAAGTGCTGTCCTGGCATCATCATAGCTCACAACAATCTTAAACTCTTGAGCTCAAGCAATCCTCTTGCCACAGCCTTCCAAGTACCTAGGACTACAGGTGCCTGCCACAAGCCTAGCTAATTTTTCTATTTTTAGTAGAGATGGGGTCTTGCTTTTGCTCAGGCAGGTCTTGAACTTCTGAGCTCAAGCTATCTTCCCACCTTGGCTTCCCAGAGTGCTAGAACTACAGGTGTGAGCCATCTAGCCTGGCCTTCCAACCATCTTAACAAGAGGAACTTGCGATGTAAAGATGGGAGCTCCTCTTCGGGTTTTGAACCTTGTCTGGCGTACTTGTAGGACCTGAAGTTTATCTGTCTTCCTTTGTAGCTTGAGTGAATGTGAAATCTGGATTCCTCTCCCTTTAATCTGTGGCAGCAACTGAAATATTGGACTTCAGTCTTACAGAAAACAAAGACAGATGGCTACTGATTTGAAGAGGAAGGGCTATGTGTCTCCTCATTAAAAAAACCCAAACACCCTCACCTATTCAACTAATTCGCCTACCTTCCCACTGCCTGAGCCAGGTCTTTTTCTACTCCACTGCCTCCTAACCAAGATTTCTTGGGAAGGCACCCAGATTGGGCAAGATCCAGAAAACAGCAACCCGTATTATCCTCTGATAATCCTCTAGGACTTCTGGGGTAGCCTGGGTGCAGTTGCAAGCAGAAAAAACGAAAAATATTCTGTGGGCTAAAACTAGAGGAAAGATCTGTGTCACCACAAACCCCCAGTGGAAGCCTCTTGAAGGGTGGAATCAAATTCTGTCCACAGACTCTAGACTAGGGGAGCCAGAAGGCCCTGGAGAGGAAGAGCTAAGCACGTGGGGACTGGTAGGGAAGGAGTGAGGAAGAGTCATCCCTCTGTTTCCCCTCTGAGAAGGGAAGTGAGGTCCTCTGCTTCTGTGAGAGAAAACTGGGACCTTTACTAATACTAGGAATTAGTCCCCCTTGTCCTCGGGGATTGAACCTACAGCACCTCCTGTAGAAAGAAGAGGCTCTCCTTCATTCTTGCAGAATCTTCCAGACTCTACAGAGGCAGCCATGTTATCCCATTATATCCCTCCTTGCCAGGAAGTGCAGCTCATAATGGGAACACATACAAGTTTGGAGAGGGACTGTTACCACTCAGGCAAGTGCAGGTTTTGCTGGGGTCCATGTGCCTTTTACAGCTACAGACTTGTGTAGGTGACAAGCCCAGAGAGTTTGTGTTTATCGTGAGGGGCATGTTTTCTACACATAATCCCACATGACCAGATGTGTAGACCTCACTCATAGCAGAGGAGAAAGCCGCTACCATGGCTGATGCTGAGGAGGAAGCTGATGTGTGCTAATAACTGGGTCACCCACAGGTATCAGTCCCCATAGCCGATCCCAACTGGGCCCCCAGTGATGACAGCAATCAAGAGCATCTAGATCAGCGGTTCTTAACCTGTGGGTCACGATCCACAGGAACTGTATGAAAGGGCCACAGCATTAGGAAGGTTGAGAACCACTGATTTAGATCATTATAGGAACATGCTGCTCAAAGGGAAGAAAGCTGGTCCCCTGTCAATTGTGGAAAACTCCAAGAAATAGAACATGGCCCTAGCGAGAATCCCTCAGCATTCCTGGAAAGGATAAGACAATGCCTAGGGGATTATACCCCCTGGGACCCAGAAGACCCAGGAAGCTGAGTATTGCTTGGTTCCCACTTCATCTCTCAGAGTGTCCCCAGGTATTTGGAGGAAACTCCAGATACTCACTCTTCCCAACTGGTAGACATGGTCTTAAAAATCTACACTAGGGATGTAGCAACTCACAAAAAGAAGACAAGAAGTTAAAGAGACAGGCACACCTTCTGGCTGTGGCCCATCAGACGGCTTCAGGTAATCCAAGAGGAAGAAAGAAGAAGGCGTGAGTGAATAGCCACCACATGACTCAGAGGCCCCCTAAGCTGGGGCCAAACAGTGTGCTCCTTGTAAGCAAGAGAGACACTGGAAAAGGGAAATGTCTGAATCATCCCCAGAGAAGGAAGGAGGAGGACAAGCCTCAGTATCAGTGTCCCAGAGATGATGATAATTGATGGGGCCGTGTGGCTCCTCACCTGGCTTCTCAAAGCAAGGTCCACATCTCCCCTGAGGAGCCCCAGGTTACCTTACAACAGTGATTTTCAACTGCTGTGCCCTGAAAACTTTTAAAGAGCATTAATTAAATTAGTTTTGGGAAGATCAAAGCAGAGGAAGGAAGCATATTCCTTTTTTTTTTTTTTTTTGATCAACATAATTTAAGTGTGCTGCTTAAGTTTAACTACAGGTTCAAGTCTGCCGTGAGACAAAAAAAGGTTGATAAACACTACCTAGAGACAGGGGGACAGCCAGTTGAATTCCTAATAGATACTGCAGCCATATTCTTTGTGTTGACCACAAAGAAGGAACCACTGCCCAGGAAGGAATGTAATATAAAGGGTGTATCTGGAAAGAGAAATACAAAAACATTTCTGGAGCCTCTAGTCTGGTAAGTGGGATCAAAGACACTGACTCATTCTTTTTTCTGTCTCCCTGACCACCTCAGTTCCCTCTGGGGAAGAGACTTCCTGATGAAGTTTGGGGCCACATTTCTTTTTTTTTTTTTTTTAATTTTATTTTGAATTTATTTAAGTATTATTAAAATTTCCAAATATTAAGGGAGTGCAAATGTTTTTGTTACATGGATACACTAATAATGCTGAAGTCAGGGCTTTCGCTGTGCCTGTCAACAGGACAATGTTTATTGTACCCAATAGATAAGTTTTATCCCTCACCCTCTCCTTCCCCGCTTCTTAGTTTCCAGTGTCTTTTTGTGTACCCGTTCTTTAACTCCCACTTATTAATGAGAATATGCGTTTGTTTTTCCATTTCTGAGCATTTCACTTAGAGTAATGGTCTCCAGTTCCGTCCAAGTTGCTACAAATGACATTATTTCATTCCTTTTCATGACTGAGTAGCACGACCCACACACACACAACTACATTTTCTCAACCTAGTTATGAATTGATGGGCACTTAGGCTGATTTCATATCTGTGTGATTGTGAATTGTGATAAACATTTAAATACAAGTTTTTGTTGTTGTTGTTGTTTTGAGACAGAGTCTCAAGCTGTTGCCCTGGGTAGAGTGCGGTGGCATCATAGCTTACAGCAACCTCAAACTCTTGGGCTTAAGTGATTCTCTTGCCTCATCCTCTCAAGTAGCTGTGACTATAGGTGCCCACCACAACGCTTGGCTATTTTTTTGGTTGTAGTTGTCATTGTTGTTTGGCAGGCCCGGGCAGGATTCAAACCCACCAGCTCTGATGTAGGTGGCTGGCGCCCTAGCCGCTGAGCTACAGTCACCAAACCAAGTATTTTTATTTATTTATTTATTTTTGATAAAATAGTTTCTTTCCCTTTGGGCAGATACTCAGTAGTGGAATTGCTCGATTGAACTACTTTTACGTTTATTTTTAGCTCTCTGAGGAATTTCCACACTGTTTTCCATAGAAGTTATACTAGTTTCCAGTCCAAGCAACTATGTATTATCATGCCTTCCTCTCTGCATCTATGCCAACATTTGATGTTTTTTGACTTTTTAATACCGGCCATTCTGACAAGGTTAGGGTGGTATCTCATTGTGATTTTTTTCCATTGGGATTTTAATTTGCATTTCCCTGATGATTAGTGATGTTGAACATTTTTCATATGTTTATTGACTATTTGTCTATGTTCTTTTGAAAAAACTATGTTCATGTCTTTTGCCCATATATTTTTTCTTGCTGTTTTGTTTGAGTTCTTTGTAGATTCTGGATATTAGTTCTTTGTCAGAAGTATAATTTGTGAATATTTTCTCCCATTGTATAGGTTGCCGGTTTAGTCTGTTGGTTAGTTCCTTTGCTTTGTAGAAGCTTTTAAATTTAATTAAGCCTCATTTATTTATTTTCCTTACTGTTGTATTTGCCTTTGGGGTCTTAGTCATTGCCTAGACTTATATCTAGAAGAGTTTTTTCCTATATTTTCTTCTAGAATTTTTATGGTTTCATGTTCTACCCTTAAATATTTAATTTATCTTGAATTTAATTTTTGTATATGATGAGGGATATGGGTCTTGTTCCTTCTGCATGTGGTTATAAAATTTCCCCCCTCCACCACCATTTATTGAATAGAGTATCCTTTCCCCCATGTATATTTTTGCATGCTTTGTTGAGGCTACACAGTTTATTTCTGGGTTCCATATTCTGATCCATCCATCTATGTCTCTACTTTTATACCAGTACCATGCTGTTTTGGTTACTATAGCCTTGTAGTATAATTTGAAGTCAGGTAATGTGATGACTCCAGACTTTTTCTTTTTGCTTCATATTGCTTTGGCTATTCATACTCTTTTGTTTGCACATGAAGGTTAGGATTATTTTTTCTAGATCTGTGAAATAAGAGGTTGGGATTTTGATGGGAATTGCACTGAATCTGTAAATCACTTTTGGCAGAATGGACTTTTTAACAATGTTGATTCTACCAAACCAATGAGTTGTTTTTCCATTTATTTGTGTCATCTAGGATTTATTTTATCCGTGTTTTATAATTCTCCTTGTAGAGAGAACCAACCTCCTTAGTTAAATATATGCTTATTTTTCTTTGTAGCTATTATAAATAGTATTGAGTCCTTGATATAACTCTTAGCTTGACTGTTATTATTATATACAGGTGGCTGCAAAGTTCATGTGTGGCTACCCTGTATAAATGCTACTGATTTGTGTACATTGATTTTGTAACCTGAGAATTGCTAAATTTATCTATCAATTCTATGAGTCTTTTAGTGGAGTCTATAGGGTTTTCTAGATAGAGAATCATATCACTGGCATATAGGGATAGTTTGACCTCTT
This sequence comes from Otolemur garnettii, assembly GCF_000181295.1. Taxonomy (NCBI): domain Eukaryota; kingdom Metazoa; phylum Chordata; class Mammalia; order Primates; family Galagidae; genus Otolemur; species Otolemur garnettii. Next base: position 1,174,381 of record NW_003852628.1, read on the forward strand.
CTTTCCCCATTTAGATGCCCTTTATTTCTTTCTCTTGCTTAATTGCTCTGGCTAGGATTTCTAGTACTATATTGAATTGAAGGGTGTCCACTGTCACCAATGGGCACCCTTGTCTTGTTCCAGTTCTTAGGGGAATGCTCTCAACTTTCCCCCATTCAATATGATATTGGCTGTGGATTTATCAGATGTGGCTTTTTGTTTTTGATGTATGTTCCCTCTGTGCCTAGTTTGTTGTCGGTTTTTATCGTGAAAGGTGCTGGATTTTGTCAAATGCTTTTTCTGCTTTTATTGAAATAATCATATGATTTTATTGGCTTCTATCTATATGATGATTCAAATTATTGATTTGCATATATTGAACCACTTTGCATCCCTGGGGTGAAACCCATTTGATCATGGTGAATTATCTTTTTGATGTGCTGTTGAATTTGGTTTAACTAGTATCTTGTTGAGGATTTTTATCTCAACGTTCCTAAGAAATATTGGTCTGTAGTTTTCTTTAGTTGTTGTATCCTCTCCCTGCTTTGGTATCAAGATGATATGGGCTTCATAGGATGAGTTAGGGAGGATTCCTTTTTTCTTGATGTTATGGAATAATTTCTGTAGGTTAGATGTCTATTCTTCTTTTTAGGTCTGGTAGAATTCAGTTGTGGATACATGTGGCGCAGGGTTTTTTGTTATTATTGAAAGATTTTCTTATTATGGCTTTTTTCTTGCTGCTATGTTTTCACCTATGGCTCATCTCATCACAGACACCCCAGCTATATCACAGTGTACTATACTCAAGACAATGTGCTGTGGGCCTTCTGCGGTCCATCAAAATAACAATCCATAATACAACTGGCTACTTTATTTATTTATTTATTTATTTATACACAGAGTCCCACTTTGTTGCCCTTGGTAGAGTGTCATGGCCTCACAGCTCACAACAACCTCCAGCTCTTGGGCTTAAGCAGTTCTCTTGCCTCAGCCTCCCAAGTAGTTGGGACTATAGGTACCCACCACAACACCTGACTTTTTTTTGTTGTTGCAGTTTGGCTGGGGCTGGGTTTCAACCCACCACCCTTGGTATATGGGGCTGGTGCCCTACACACTGAGCCATAGGCACCGTCCACAACTGGCTACTTTAGTAGATCAAAAAAGACTATTAGGGTGGCACCTGTGGCTCAAAGGAGTAGGACGCTGGCCCCATATGCTGGAGGTGGCAGGTTCAAACTCAGTCCCGGCCAAAAACTACAAAAAAAAAAAAAGACTATTAGACTAAGTTTGAAAGGTGTTGGACTTGCTACAGAGCTTTGACCACTCCCTGGGGAGGATTCAGTTATCATAAAGCCACTCTAAAAAACTGAAGTCACTCAAGTCCCTAACAAATAACACAGGCAAAGTTCTCCAAAATCTCCGGATATCACTTAAGCCTTTGGCTAATATAGCACCAGATAATCATTAGGATGGATAGAGAATGGGATCATAGAGTGTCCCAATAAACAGGAGCCTTCTATGTATAGGCAGTTAAGGCAGCAATGAGCCCATCCTTGCAAGGGAGGACCTGGTCCCATACCATAGACAAAAGTATACCCAATGGTAACATCCCCTAAGGTATGCTCATTAGTAGATTCATTCATAGGTAGCATGGATAACATAGAGTTAATCCAGGAATCTTTTTTTTGTAGCCTTTTCAAAATCCATTTTGAAGTGGTTGATCTGTTCGCATAACAGGGACCTATTCCTAGCCTGATCCTGAACTGGGTTGAGGTTACATTTCTTAACCCAATAGTTTGAGTACCCCAAGGGTCTTCTGGTCTAGTGTGACCATCCAACTTTAAGAACACTGGATAGGTTGATACAAAACATAGATATAGCATGACTTAGTGTATGACTAAGTGAACTTGAAAAGTGGATTAATGATATATTTCTGTATCTGTTGTAGGCTATATCCTTGCCATAGTGGGTAGAGTCATGAATATGTTTGACAGGTCATTCATAAGCTATTGGGTGCCAGAACCATTCCTGTCTCATTGTATATCCCCCATCCTAAGCCCTGTGGTCAGGGTCAAACTCACAATTGAGAGTTACTTTCAGGTTACTCCTTTGAGCAATGCCCTTCAGACAGCAAGGGCATTGGTAAAGCCTTGGGGGCCTTTCTCCTTGCTGCTTCCTTCATGGCCTCATCTGCCCAATGATTGCCTCTTGCCACTAAACTTTCTGTCCACTGGTCTGAGGCAATGCACTATAACTCCTAACTCCTTCCTTGGGGGCTAAATTGTGTCTAGAAAGGCTAGGATTTCTTTAGCATGATTTATTTCCTTATTATTGGAATTCAGAAGTCCCCTTTCTCTTCAGATGGCCCCTTGAGCATGAGTAACAGAAGCAGCATATCCAGAGTCCATGTAAATGGTCACTCTGCGCCTTTACCTAGCCCAAGTACCCTGGCCACAGTTGTAAGTTTTACCTTCTGTGCTGAGGTTCCAGGCGAACGTTTCAGCTTCTAATGTTTGCTGCTGGGTTACACTGTGTACCCGGCTCTCCATTATCTCTGATCCATAAAACTGCTTCCATCAGTAAACATCTCAAAGGCTGGACTCTCTAGGGGTATATCTGTCAGATCCGGCCAGGTGGAATAAAATTGTTCATTTATCTGTGAACAGTTGTGCATAGGTACAGACGGCATTCCAAGAAGCAAGGCAGCAGGATTTAAAGAAGAGCTCCCTCTCAGTGTTACATTTGGGTTGTCTCAAGGATGGCCTGATAGCTGCCAAGTGTCCCAGAGGTCAGCCAACATCCTCCTTGTTGTTCCAGTCAGGGTTGTAAGCAGTGTATAACAATTGCACCGTGGTGTGCGTGGTGGTGGCCGGCCTAAGGGAAACTTCTCTGCTTCTTGCAGTAGATCACAAGTGTTGGCAAAAGCCCAAAGTAAGAAGGCCATCTTTATGTAACAATGTACAATTGTTTTGAAAAAATAAGCAACAGTTCTCTTAATATTTCCCAGGTCCCAAGCTAACACTCCCAGACTCATTCCTTGCCTCTCATGCACAAAAACAATCAAAAGTTTTTTTTATATCTGGGAGTGCCAGTGCTGAGGCAGTCAATGGCTTTTTCTTGATGTTTGAAAAAGGCCTTTTGACAGTGCTCTATTTTAATGGTTCCTTATCTCTTCTCCTTAAGGCATCATTTAGGGGCTCAGCAATAAGTCCAAGTTAGGAATCCAAATGTGGCAGAATCCAGCCATGACGAAGAAGCCCCACAGCTGTCACCAAGCAGGGGGTCCAGCTAGTCCAGTGAGGAGAATCTCTCCAGTTAGGGACCAGCTTCCTCTGTCCTTGGGGAAGCTTAAGGGATGTTAATGGAAATCTATGAAACTTGGGCCTTGGGTTCCTTGTACCTTCACCCAGCCCAGGAATGTTTAGTTTATTATAATATAGTGTTCTGATCGGATGCCTCTTTTGTAATGCTAGCAACTCATATGTCATTGACATATTGCAGTGAAGTCCCTTCCTTTAACTGGAGGTCTGAGAGGTCTTTAGCAAGGATTTCCCTGCAAATGGCAAAGGAGTTTTGTGTTTTTTGTTTTTTAGACAGAGCCTCAAGCTTTCACCCTAGGTAGAGTGCTGTGGCATCATAGCTCACAGCAACCTCCAACTCCTGGGCTCAAGCAATTTTCCTGCCTCCACCTCCCAAGTAGCTGGGACTACAGGTGCCTGCCACAACGCCCAGCTATTTTTTGGTTGCAGCTGTCATTGTTGTTTGGCAGGCCTGGGCTGGATTCAAACCTGCCAGCTCAGGTGTATGTGGCTGGCACCTTAGCCGCTTGAGCCACAGGTGCCAAGCCAGTAAAGGAGTTTTTAAAACTTGGGGGAAGAATTCTCCAACAGTATTGTTGCTTTGCTTTTGTATCTGAGTTCTCCCTCTAAAGCAAAAAGCTCCTGTGACCCAGAGGGATACAGAAGAAAGCATCTAAGACTTTGAACCAGCAGACCTCACCAGTCAGGATTGTGAGCAGTGTATAACAGTTGGGGCCCACTGGGTGAATGTCCTCTACAATCTGGTCAGTACCTCTCAGGTCCTGAGCATAGTAACTACATTCCTCAGTCCCTGCTTCTGGACTGGCAGGATGGCTGTGTTATGTGGGGACTGGCAAGGTCTAATGAGTCCAAACAGAAGGAAAGCAGACAGAAGAGGCTTGGATTCCCTGTTGTACCTGTTCCCTAGAGGGATATTGCTTTAGACCTGGTGGTGCCGTGCCTGCCCATACCTTGACTTGTACTGGGACAGCAGTCTCAGCCCTTCCTGGTCTCCCAGCCACCTATGGGAGTTACACCTCTGGACTCGCCTCTTGGAGTATCTTTTCAGGAATGGAAGCAGGTTTAGAGGCTTCTAGTAGCAATAAGGAAGCCTGCAAGGCACAGCACTGTTGATTATGTCCCAACAAAGGAATGAGACACTCAGCCATATACAGGAAACTTTTTTTAACGGGGTTTGGCATTCTTGGCCCTCCCAAAGTTGGAGGGACTTCCTCATGGAGGTTTCTCCTGAGCCCCGAAGCACTGTTATAGTCTTGGAAGACAGGTTAGCCAGCCAGGTGATTATCACTCAGTAAGTGGTGCCAGTATCTATCAGAAAGTGCAGAAGTTGATTCCCCACTGCCATCATGACCCAGAGCTCCACGTGGGAAATATACAGGGTGTTTGTTTAAGTTAGCAGGAACCCCTAGGTCCTGTAATTCTTGGTTCCTATCCTGAACAATTTTCAACTTCAAGCTCTCCTGCTAGCTTGGGTATTTGCTGAGTAGGGAGGGGATCCTTCCCGGCAATCGTGTTTATATGATATGAGCCATCTCTCTTCTAGTCCCCTTCCTGTTTGCGATAAGCATGTTGATTGGGACTGGCAGTGGGATGTTCCCTTTTTCATGGGACTATGGGGCCTGGAGGACCCTACCTTGGATAGAGCACCTGAGGGAGGTCTATGCTGTGGTACTGGAAATCCTTGAGTCAAACAGCTACCAGAAGGCTGTTCTACTGTTTTCACTTTCCATTGCTCTCTCTTTTCTGTTATGATCAGTGAACACCTTAAAAGCTATTTCTTCTAACTAAGATATGGGCTTGCCCAAAGTCCCATCCATTTTTGTAATTTCCTCCAAATGTCAGGAGTGCTTTGGATGTTGAAAGTCATATTTACGCCAGGTGTGGTGACTCAGCCTGTAATCCTAGCACTCTGGCAGGCTGACGTGGCTGGATTGCTTGAACTCAGGAGTTCGAGACCAGCCTGAGCAAAAACGAGACCCTGTCTCTACTAAAAATAGGAAAACTAGCTGGGCGTAGTGGTGGAAGTCTGTAGTCACAGCTACTCAGGAGGCTGAGGTAAAAGAATTGCTTGAGCCCAGGAGTTTGAAATTGCTGTGAGCTATGACACTATAGCACTCTACCCAGGGTGACTGAGTGAGATTTTGTCTCAAAAAAAAAAAAAGGAAAAAGAAAGAAAGTCATATTTATTATTTATAATTTGCCGGCACTTCTGTATGCACTGTCTGTATGTTTAAAAAATCTGCTCTAATACTTCTAGGGGCCCTAATTAGGTCTCTGACTAATTTCTTTTACTTTATTAAGATGTCGCTGTGTTGGCGCCCCCTTGTGGACGCCAAGATGCAGTCTGCAATGCTTGAGTTTAGATCTGTCACCCTTGTTAAAATTCCACCCCAGGTCTGGAGGGGACATTGTGATCTGGGTAATTGCCTTTAGCAGGTTACCAGGAGAGTGAGTGTGCACATGGTCTGCTTCTTCCCTGGCCTTATCAAGAACCATTCTATGTAAATATTGGGGAAACTGAGCTTTCTATTTTCCTTGGTCATCTAAATACATAAGCACGTTATTTTTCCAATTCAATAAATCAGAGGTGGAAAATGGAGAATGGACCCCCAACAAGTCCCATGCGCTGACCTGTAGCAGCATGAATGCCCCCTATATGTTATCTGCTGAAGGAAACATATTTGCTCCAGGAAATTACACCCCTGGAGCTACAGTGCAGCCTGACTAAATTGGGTTTCTTGTTCGGTGTGGGAGAGGGAGATGGTTCATTCCTGTTGCCTCTAGCCCTGCAGATGTGAGTATCCTGGTTCAGGGGCTTGGGGCACAGCTCTGGCCCCTCCATAAAGAGGTGAAGGGAGAGCTGGTGGCTCATTTAGCCAGGTAATTAGAATATCATCATCCTTTTCAGGGGGTTCAGGCTACACAGGTTTTTTCTCATCACCAGTTTTTTGGATCATAACCTTACATCCCTTTTGCATTGGTTTATTTTTCCAAAGCAGAATAAAACACTGTACATAGGGATCAAGTTCCATTTTTTTCTCTTTTATAGAATAAATTTAACTGAAGAATCGTATTGTAGTTAAGGGATCCACCTACTGACTGCTGTTCTCCCGATCCCAATGAGTATCGTGGCCAAACTATGTTACAAAGGATAGCTGTTTCAGAGGTTGTATGTGTGTGTGTGTGGGGGGGGGGTGTCAAAAAATTTCTAGTTCCTAAGGGGGCATCCCAATGGGCTCTCCTCTGGCTTACTGGATGCCTAGTTTTTCATGTTATAAATTGCCTACTACAAATTTGTCTCCAGCTCCTGAGAGGGAGTCTTTAGTGATTTGTAGGGATACTTAATCTACTATACCAGATCCAAATCAATATTTAATTCTCTCGGCCTGATAAGAAGCCCAAAGACCCAGGGTGGGTGTTTGGTGACTTCTCTGTGGTCTAGCAGTTCTCACAGAAAAACCAAAGCAACGAAAGGAGGGTTTTTTGCTGGAACAGGCAAAGGGGGGGCCCCTCAGCTCTATGTTGCCAAGGGGGAAGAATTTTAAGGACATACTCAAAAGATGTTAGACAGAAACTGTGGACTCACACTGGTTTTTCAAGCACTTTGCCTCTGCTCTGATAGGGATAGTGGGGATACCTGAAGAAGTCTCCTGGGAATTCTACAGTTTGTAGTTACCTCCTCCCACCCCTGGCTCCCCTCTAGGAAACATGTTAAGGAACAAAGTGTAGGGAAAGTGAGGGGACGTAGAGGTTGCCATAACCAAGCCAATGATTACCACATACAACCAGGTTCCAAAATGCAAACAGACAAGGAAGACCAACTGATAAAACAAATGAATGGGACCGATCAAACAAGAAAAATAGCCTTCCAGAACAAAGTTCCAAGCCAAAAGTTCTCAAGAGTATTCTTCCAGACTGGCCCCCTATTCTCCATCCAAATGGGGAGAAACCTTCCAAAGACAGGATTTTCCTCTTTTCCTTAAAGGGTAAAGATCACCCATAAAGGGCCACAATGCCTCTCAAAAGAAGCTAACACATCAGGAGAAGGGAGAGGGAAAGGTCCTGGATACACTTAGAATACTCACCACAGGCATTTTTCCAGTCCCAGAAACTGTTTCTCCAACTGAGTTTTTTTAACTGCTGTGATCAATAACATCCTGCCCATGGAGGCAATACCAGTGGTAATCCATAGTCCAAAGCAGACTGCACACGTGTGGGCCTACCTATAAGTCCGCCCCACCAGCAAGGCAGTTGAATTGGGTAAGTGCCCACAAGGATGATCCCAGATGAGCCCCCAATTTTGTTACGACCCAGTTGAGTCCTTTGCCTCCTGCCCAGTAAAGGCCAACATCCCAGACAGCAAGTGTTACGGTGGAGAAAGTGTTGAATTTCAGAAGGTGAGGCGGTGGGAATAATTTGTCACATGTATCTCCCCAAGAATTTTGGGGCTAAGGTTTTAAAGGTGGTTTGGCAAACAAAGTGCTAGGGAATTGGGGCTGCTGAGTGGCTGGGGATGAACTCATAGGGTTGAGAAACAGAAATTATCTTCTCAACTGGGACCTTTCCAGGGTAGGAGGTCTCAAGGCTTGTTGGATCAATGCCCACTCATGTCCTTACAATTTTAATAGTTTTTCCTTTTCTTACAATGTTTCTACTTTTTGGCAGTCTCTATAAATAAACACAAAAACAGGATAGGGTGAATGAAAAAAATTCTCTGAAGTTTCAATCCAAAGTTCTCAAGATTATTCTCTCAGCTAGACCCCCTGGTCTCCATCCAAATAAGGAGAAATCTCCCCAAGATAAGACTTTCTATAATACAGGGAAAGCTGAACAAGACCCCAGAAGGGGTGATAATGCCTCCAAAGAGGCTACCAAGTCAGGAGAAGAAAGGGCATGCTTGGTGCACTTAAATATTCACCAAAGATAGTTTCCAGTTCTGGACACTATTTCTCCACTGCAAGCAAGTCCAAGCACTGTGGGTTGACAGCATGCTGCCAACAGGGACAGTGATTTGTAGGGACACTTAAGCTGCTAGACTGACACAAGAGATGGCCCTCAGTCTGAGAGGACTATGAAGCCCTAACACCAAACTCTAGGCAAGCCCCCACCAAGGCAGATGAGTACCCAAATTTGTTACCACACAACCAGTTTCCTTGCCCGCTGTCCAGGAAGAATCCAATACACTGAGATAGCAAGGGTTACAGTAAAGAGCGGGTTTAATATCATAAAGCTCCAAGTGAGAACATGGGAAGAAATTTCTCAAATCCATCTCCCCAGTAACTGGGGGGCTAAGGTTTTTAAAGGTAGTTTACTGGACAGAGTCCAGGGAATTGGGCCTGCTGTTTGGCTGGGAGTAAACTCATAGGGTTAGGAAGTAGAAATTGTCTTCTTGGCTGAGATAGTTCCTGGGGAGAGGGTCACAGGATCTGCTGAGTCAGTCAGTCCTCATATATACCCACTAGTCTGGTTGGCATCAGTTGGTCCCCCCATAAACAGCCTCTGGAAGATATTTCAAAGGCCAGTATTAGGTTTTAAAATAGTGATGTTATCTATAGAAGCATTTGACATCACAAAGCTTATTTATCAGTGACTCAAACATAGCAATCACAGGAAGGCAAACTATGAAACAAAGGCTGGTTAACTTTTAGCTATGTCTATATACTTCTGAAGAAATCAAGGTTTCCCAAAGTTCTTGCCTCATGACCTCACATTACTTTAGCAGGCAGTTTCAGTTCTCCCTGGTCTTTGCCCCTAATAGAACCACTAGCTCTATTGATCTTGTTACTGTTTTTTGGTCTGCACATCTTTAATCTTTTCGTAAAATTTGCAACTTCTAGGTTAAAAAAATTTTCAAGAGACCCTAAAACTTATTCATTTAGTATCTAACGATTATTCACTCCTCTAATGTCACTAGATACAATGTTACAAATGTCACCTCTGACACTGATCCCTCAAGAATGAGGAGTGAGAGCTCTCTAGGGAGAATTTTGTAAGTAGTAAGGGAAGGTCTCCAGAGAATATAAGAATTCAACCAACTTGAGCAATCAACCTGTTCTGCAGCCTTTGCTTAGGAGGCCAGTGGCTACTCAGCTGGCTAAAACCAGCCCCTCACAGACCCTTGCAGCCTGTAAATGAACTAAAGTGAACTTTCCTCATTACCGAGCTAAAGTCTCCACCCCAGAAGGAGCTATAGCTTCATAAACTTAATATAGGACCTGTGTACAAGCATGACAACCACACATGTATAAGGAAAATGGCATCCCTATATGTGATAACACAACTTTTTCTTCCTCTACTACCCCATAAAGGCCCCATGTCACTTTCTCATACAAATAAAACGTACATTTGTCTAGCTATAATACACAGATAGCTGCTGGGAGTTTTATTTGGATTGCATTACATCTCTAGATCAATCTGGGAGAGAATCAGCATCATTATAACACTGAATCTTCCAACCCACGAATGTGGGATATCTCTTTATTTAGTTCTTTGATATCCTTCTTTTGTGTTTTTTCCCTTTTAGCACACAGATTCTACAGGTATTCTGATATATATACATTTGATTTTTTAAGCTATTTTAAATAATACCTTTATAAAAACAGGTATAGGCTCTGCACCCGTAGCACAGTGGTTACGGCGCCGGCCACATACACTGAAGGTGGCAGGTTTGAACCCAGCCCAGGCCATCTGAACAACAATGACAACTGCAACAAAAAATAGCCAGGCATTGTGGCAGGCACCTGTAGTCCCAGCTACTTGGGAGGCTGAGGCAAGAGAATCGCTTAAGCCCAAGAGTTGGAGGTTGCTCTGAGCTGTGATACCATAGCACTCTAGCGAGGGCAACATAGTGAGACTCTGTCTCGAAAAAATAAATAAATAAATAAAACAAGTATAATTGATATACAATACACTTCAGGTTTATAATAAGTCCTGAGTTAGGTAGAGGGGTCGTCCAACTTTATCCTTCTTTTTCCAAGTTATTTTGAATAGTTCAGGTACTTAACATTTTCATAAGAATTTTGGGATCAGCTTTTCAAGTTTTACTAAAGGAATACATTGGACCTTTAGATTAATTTGGGGAGAATTGATGTCTTAACAGCATTAAATCTTCTAATCCATAAACCTGGTATATGTCTCCATTTATTCAGTCATTCCTAATTTCTCCCAGCAATATTTTTAAGTTTTCAGTGTCCAGGCCTTGAATGCCTTTGTCAGATTTATACCTATATATTTCATATTTCTCAGGGTCTTATAAGTGATATTTATTTTTATTTCTGGTGTTTGATTCCTAGTATATAGAAATATGATTGACTTTTTAACATTATTCTGTTACCTTTTCAAAATCACTTATTAGTTTTAGGATTTTTTTGTCAATCCCCTGGAATTGTCTATGTAGACAACTGTGGCATCAGTGAATAAAGACAGCTTAATATCTTCCTTTTCCATCTGTAGCCCTATTACTTTTTTCTACTGTATTGCATTGGCCAGGACTCTTGGTACAACACTGAATATGAAGGTCACTATGAAAGTTTTGAAATGGATTATGTATGGTCCATTATTTCACTTCTAAGAAATACAGTTGACAGTGTCATCCTTTCTGATTCACTCGTGTGAGTTTCAACTTGCTCAGCTTATGGGTGTTGCTGGGGGGGCTCTTTTGTCTCTAACCACATGTTAGTCAGTGTCAGTTATAGAGCTGGGCAGAGAGCACTTTCATGCAATGATTTTCTATGATCTTAGAAGTGGGTTAAAGGTGGCCAGGCACAGTGGTAGTGCCTGTAATCCTAGCACTCTGGGAGACTGAGGCAGGTGGACAGCTTGAGCTCATGAGTTGGAGACCAGCCTAAGCAAGAGTGAGACCTCATCTCTATGAAAAAAAAAAAAAGAAAGAAAAAGAAAAACTGATGCAAGAGGATCCTTGAACCCAAGAGTTGGAGGTTGCTGTGAGCTATGATGTCACAGTACTCTACCCAAAGTGACAGCTTGAGACTCTTGTGTCAAAAAAAAAAAAAAAAAAGCGGATTAAAGGAGTCTCAAAGCCTTGAGCATTTGCAATGGACTTTTGGGGACCTTTCTTCTTCCTTCGTTATAGGTTTTTGGGTAGTTTCAAAAATTTAGAAGAGGCTGAATCTCACTGAAAGATGAAGAAAGGAGTGGGTGTCTAGCGACCACTCTAGTGAGTGGTCTGGGGAAAACATCGCCACTGTGGGAAAAATAGTGCAGGAAAACAATCCAGTGACATTTAAGGATGTTGCAGCAACACTACAGATTGGATCTCTAGGAGTGTCCAAAATCCTGCATGCTTGTCTTCAAGTCAGGAAAGTTTCATCCCACTGGATGCCTCATACATTGACATATGAATAGAAGCTCATTTGTGTTGAACAGTGTGAAGAAATGCTGGTCAGATTCAACAGAAGCAAGTGTGGATGCATTTCTGACATTATTACTGGTGAGGAAAACTGGATCTACCAGTTTGATCCAGAGAATAAGTGTCAGTCGATAGTATGGATTTTTTTTTTCCTGATGAGAATCCACCAACAAAAGTGATGCACCCCAAAAGTGTTGGGAAGTATGGTGGCAACTTTCCTCTCCAAAAGCAGTCTCATTTCAACTGTTCCTCTGGAGGAACAAAGGGCTGTTACTGCTCAGTGGTACACAAGAGTATACCTACCCAAAGTTCTTAGGAAGCTTCAAGAATGGCAGGCAGCCAAGGTCAGGACTGTGGGGGACCATTTTGCACCATAACAATGCTCTGCCCACACAGCCGACATCACCATTCAGTTCCTGGATTCCACAGAAGTTAAACTTATGACTCATCCACCCTGCAGTCTTGACCTGGCCCCAAGCAATTATGTCCTGTTCCCTACAGTAAAGAATAAGATTCTTCAGCCCTGAAGAAACTGTTCAAGCCTATGAAAATGAGCTTACAGCAAATGAGTGGAAAGAATGTTTTCAAAAATGGTTTATAAGGATGCAAAAGTGCATTGGGGCTGGGCGCGGTGGCTCTGGGAGGCTGAGGCGTGTGGATTGCTGGAGCTTACAAGATCAACCTGAGCAAGAGCAAGACCCCCATCTCTAAAAAATAGCCAGGCATTGTGATGGGAGCCTGTAGTCCCCGCTACTTAGGAGGCTTAGGCAAAAAGATCACCTGAGTCCTAGTGTTTGAGGTTGCTGTGAGCTATGATGCCACAGCACTCTGGGGGGGCGGGCAAGAAAATGAGACTCTGTCTCAAAAAAAAAAATGCAAAAGTACATGGAATGTCGTGGCAATTATGTTGGGACAATATAGTAATCAAAACAATTTTACATTTCTTAATTTTTGTATATCTCAAAACTTTCATAGTGTCCCTCACAGCAGTGACGAAAGCAAACATTCTTTTTTTGTTGTTCCCAATCCTTTGATGGAAAGTATTCGGACTTCCAATATTAAGTCTCTCTCTAGATGCCCTTTAGCAGTTTAAGGAAGTTGCTTTCTAGTCCTAGTTTGCTGGATTTTTTTTTTTTTTTTACCATGAATGGATGTTCAATTTTGTCAAAAGCTTTCTCTGCATCTATTAATATGATCATGAAGTATTAGTCTGTTAATATGATAAATTTCATTATGGATTTTTGAATTTTGAATGAACCTTATATTCCCAAGAGAAAACCTACTTGGCTATGATGTATTGTCCTTTTTGTCCTTTTCATATGATGTTGGATTTAATTTGCCAATATTCTGTTAAGGACTTTTGTGCCTATGTTAACGGGAGATATTAATTTATAGCATTCTTTTTCTTGTAATGTCTAATGGCTTCTGGTATGAAAGTAATGTTGGCCTCATAAAATAAATAGAAAGTGTTCCTCCTTCTTCTATTTTCTAGAAGATTTTTGTTTCTGTTTTTGTTTTAGAATTCATATTGTTTGTTCTTTAAATATTTGGTAAAATTCTCCAGCAAAACTATCTGGGCTGGGAGTTTTTTCTGGAAAACATTTAACTATAAATTCAAATTCTTTAACAATTCTAGGATCTCTCATTATTCTTTTTATCTTTGGTGAGTTGTAGTAATTTGTATCTTTCAAGAAACTTGTCCATTCCATGTAACTTATAAAATTTATAGGCGTTGAGTATTTTAAACATTATTTAATTATCTTTTTTTTTTGAGACAGAGTCTCACTATGTCACCTTTGGTAGAGTGCTGTGGCATCACAGCTCACAGCAACCTTAAACTCCTGGGCTTAAGTGATTCTCTTGCCTCAGCCTCCCAAGTGGCTGGGACTACAGGCGCTCACCACAAAGCCCGCTTATTTTTTGTTGCAGTTGTCATTGTTGTTTAGCAGGCCCGGGCTGGATTCGAACCCACCTGCCTTGGTGTATGTGGCCAGTGCCCTAAACATGGAGCTACGGGCACTGAGCTCCCATCACGTCTTTTATTTGATGATGTATTGGAGAGCCTAAAGAAAAGTTATAAAGATGACAAAGGAGGGAATTACACTCATTATTCATAAGCAGTATGACTGTGTATGCAGAGAGCCCAAGAGAACCTACAAATCAGTTGTTAACATAATAAGTAGTGACTTCTACTTCCATCAAGATGGCATAGACTTATTTTTCCCCCGGCTCCTGTCTGATAAATATAACTAAAACCTTCAGAAATAAAGTAGTAGACATTCGTAAGAGGACCCTGAAAGATAGAAAGAAGAAGGCAAACTGGCTAGGGCCCTCAGGATTTGAGAAACATCACAGTGGCCCAGCATCTTTATTTACTCATTTATTTTTGAGACAGACTCTCACTCTGTCTCCCTGGGTAGAGTGCTATGCCATCACAGCTCACAACAGCCTCAAACTCTTGGGCTCAAGTGATCTTCTTGCCTCAGCCTCCCTACTAATTGGGACTACAGGTGCCTACCACAACACCCAGTTGATTTTTCTATTTTTAGTAGAGACAGGGTGCCTACCTGGGTGCCTTCTGCTGCTGGATAGGGGTCCAGGAAGACACTGGGCCTGGACCACCTCCTGTCACTGAGTGAAGAATAGAGAGATGGAGTGGGAGCAGTGGCTCGTGCCTATAATCCTAGAACTCTGGGAGGCTGAGGCGAGTGGATTGCTTGAGCTCAGGAGTGCGAGACCAGACTGAGCAAGAGCAAAACCCAGTCTCTAAAAAAATAGCCAGCCACTGTGGTGGGTGCCTGTAGTCCCAGCTACTCAAGAGGATCGCTTGAGTCCAAGAGTTTGAGGTTGCTGTGAGTTATTATGTCACAGCACTCTACCGAGGGTGACCAAGTGACACTTTGTCGCCAAAAAAAAAAAAAAAATGTCCAGGATATAATTTAGAAAACACACATAATACCAAAATCCCAGGAAAACCACAACTTGAATGGGAAAAGACCATCAATAGGTGGCAGCACTGAGATGAATTTGATTTGGGAATTATCTAAAGAAGCTATCATAAAAACCCTTCATCGAGCAATTAGAAAACCCCTTGAAACAAAAGGAAAAATAGAAAAATTCACCAAAGAAATATAAAATGTTTTTAAAGAACTAGTGTAAATGATAAAACTGAAAAATACAATAACTGAAACAAAAACTCATTGGAAAGGACTCAAAAGCAGGATGAATATGACAGAGGAAAGAATATGTGAACTTGAAAATAGAACAGGCCAGCGCCTGTGGCTCAATGGATAGGGTGCCAGCCTCATATATCGAGGGTGGCAGATTCAAACGCAGGCCGGCCGAACTGCAATAAAACACTAGCTGGACGTTCTGGCAGGTGCCTGTAGTCCCAGCTACTTGGGAGGCTAAGGCAAGAGAATCGCCTGAGCCCAGGAGTTGGAGGTTGCTGTGAGCTGTGTGACCCCATGGCACTCTACCAAGTGTGATAAAGGGGGAAAAAAAAAAGGAAAATAGAACAATAAAAATTACCCATCAAAAACCAGAGGGAATATCAACTAGGAAAAAAAAAAAAAAACCAGAAAAGTAAACAAGCAAAGAAAGCTAACAAGACCTCAGAGAACCTCCAGGATAATTATAAAATAGCTAACATTTGTACTGTTGGAATAACAGAAGGAGAGAAGAGTGTAAGGCTGAAAAAATATTTAATGAAATAATGATCAAACCTCCCCATATTTAGCAACGGACATACCTAAAGATCCAAGAAGCTCAACAGAATAAACCCAAATAAATCCATGCCAAAACACAGCATAATACTTACAAAAAAAGGTTTATAAAACTAAACAAAGAAAAAACCATCTTGAAGGCATCTAGAGAGAAATGATAATTTTCCTATGAGGAAGCATTGATTAAATCCAATATATTTCTCATTAAAAGTACAGAGAAGAAACCATGACACAGTAGTTTTCAAGTGCTGAAATAAAACTCTCAAGAGCATGCTGTATCTAGCAAAACTATTTTTTTTTTTTTTGAGACAGAGTCTCACTATTTCACTTTTGGTAGAGTGCTGTGGCATCACAGCTCACGGCAACCTCCAACTCTTGGACT
Organism: Otolemur garnettii; assembly: GCF_000181295.1. Taxonomy (NCBI): domain Eukaryota; kingdom Metazoa; phylum Chordata; class Mammalia; order Primates; family Galagidae; genus Otolemur; species Otolemur garnettii. The sequence goes on from NW_003852628.1 coordinate 1,190,155, forward strand.
TAAGCAACTCTCTTGCCTCAGCCTCCCAAGTAGCTGAGACTACAGGCACCCATCACAATGCCCGGCTATTTTTTTGTTATTGTTGTTGCAGTTAGCATTGTTGTATAGCAGGCCCAGGCCAGGCTTGAACCCGCCAGCCTTGGTGTATGTGGCTGGAGCCATAATCACTATGCTATGGGTGCTGAGCCTTTCCTTTTTTTTTGAAACAGAGTCTCATTCTGTTGCCCAGGCTAGAGTGCCATGATGTCAGTCTGGCTCACAGCAACCTCAAACTCCTGGGTTCAGGCAATCCTCTTGCATCAGTTTCCCAAGTAGCTACAGGTATCAGTACTACAGGTATCTGCCATAATGCCTGGCTAATTTTTCTATTTTTTTAATACAGATGGGATCTTGCTCTTGCTCAAGCTGATCTGGAACTCCTGAGCTCAAGGGATCCTCCCACCTCAGCCTCCCAGAGTGCTAACATTACAGGTGTGAGCCATGTAATGGCTGAGCCATACCTGGCCCAGCAAAACTAGTTTTCAGTAATGAAGAAAAACTAAATCCTTCCTTGGATGAAGGAAAACTAAGAGGCTTTGTCATCAGCAGAATTAGCCTTAAGGAACGGTTAAAGGAAATTCTTCAAACTCCAAATGATAACAGAAGAAGGCTCAAAATGACTCGGTGCCCATAGCTAAGTGGTTAGGGTGCTGGCCACATACACCGGGGCTGGCTGGTTTGTACCCGGGACTGGCCGGTTTGTACCCAGCCCTGGCCTGCTAAAAAACAACAATGACAAGTACAACAAAAAAATAGCCGGGCATTGTGGCAGGTGCCTGTAGTCCCAGCTACTTGGGAGGCTGAGACAAGAGAATCACTTAAGGGCAAGAGTTGGAGGTTGCTTTGGTGACACCTTAGCACCCTACTGAGGATGACATAGTGAGACTCGGTCTCAAAAAAAAAAAAAAAAGAAAGAAAGAAAAGAAATAAAAGGAAGGCTCAAAATGTTAGAAAGGAAGGAAGAATACTAAAATAGGTGGAAGTAGGTATAAATATAATAGACTACCTTTCTCATGAATTGTTGGTTTTTTATTTTGTTTTGTTTTGTTTTTTGAGTTTCACTCTGTGTGAGTGAGTGCCATAGCATCATAGCTCACAGCAACCTCATGCTCTTGGAACGAAGTGGTCCCTCTGCCTCAGACTCCCAAGTAGCTAGGACTATAGGTGCCCACCACAATGCTCAGCTAGCTGTTTTTTTTTCTTTTTTTGTACTTTTACTAGACACACTAGAGTGTCTTGCTCTTGCTCAGGCTGATCTCAAACTCCTGAGTTCAAGTAACTCACCAGTCTCAGTTTCCCAGAGTGCTAGGATTATAGGCATGAGCCACTGCGCCTGGCCTCTCATAAGTTTTTAAAAACTATATTTGGTTGAAGAAAAAATTATGACATCATTTGATATGGTGCTCAATGTACCTAGAGACAATTTTTTTAAAAGTTATAATTTTTAAAGTGGGAGGATAAGTGGATCTATATGGGAACAAAGCTTCAACACTCCAGTCAAAGTGGCAAAATATTAAGTTGGCCTATGATAAGTTACATAGTCTTATCATATAATATCTTATAATATATGTATATTATAGTACATATTCTTATCATATAATATCTTATATATGTATATTATAGTACTAGAGTAATTGCTAAGAAAATCATTCAAAGTAATGTATTCAAAAAGAATATAAATCAAAATGGAATTCTAAAAAATATTCATATAATCCACGAGAATGCAAGAAAAATAGAAATGAAAGACAGAAGGAACAAATAGAAAATGAATAATGAAATATCAAACTTAAGCCCAAACATAATCAATAATTACTTTAAATGTAAATAGTCTAAGTACATGAACCAAAAGATAAGAGATTGGCACAGTGAATAAAATAATATGATCCCATTAAATGCTATCTACAAAGAACTTTACTCCAATTATAACAACGCAGGTAGATTGAAAGCAAAGGATGGAAAAAATATGCCATGTAAATATTAATTTTAAAAAGGCAAGAGACACTCTATTAATACTGAAATTCTTTCCTTCAGAGCAGAGGAAATTGAGAAAAACAAAGGATCATCCTGCCAAGAAGATGTTGCAATCTAAATGTGTACATACAGAACAACAGAAACTCAAAGCACACGAAACAAAAACCAGTAGAGCGGAAAGGTAAAGTGGGCAACTCTCCAGTGATAGTTAAGGTATTCAAAACCTCATCTTCAACAACTGATAAAACTACTAGAGAGAAAACATGCAAGGATGCAGAAGGATTGAATAACACCCCCAAATCAATAGAACCTAACTGATATTTACAAAACATCCAACAATCACAGTACACACATTCTTTCCAAACACCCAGATTTACCAAAATAGATCATATTCTGGGTGATAAAACAAACCACAGCAAAATTATAATAATTGAAATTATACTATGTATAAGGTATTATCTCTGACCACAATGGAATAAGCTAGAAACAGAAAAATAGGAAATTTTCCAATTGCATGGACATTAAACAACTAACTTTTTTTTTTTTTTTTGAGACAGAGTCTCACTTTATCGCCCTTGGTAGAGTGCCGTGGTGTCATAGCTCATAGGCACCTCAAACTCTTGGGCTCAGGCCATCTACCTGTCTCGGCCTCCCAGAGTGCTAGGATTACAGGCATGAGCCACCCCATTCAGCCAAACAACTAGCCTCTAAGATAATCTAAAAATAAAATACTTAGCTATAAATCTTACAAAACATGTACGAAAACTATGTGCTGAAAAATTTCAAAATACTGGTGAAATAAATCTAAGAAGCTCTAACTAAATTGAAAAATATACAACGTTCATGGATTAGAAGACTCAACACAGTCACAAGATGAAGCCAGTCACAATAAACAAAGAAGTCTCAAGGAAAAAAATACATAACAATTAAATGAAAATGAAAAAAGACATTAAAATACATGGGACACGGGTAGTGCCTGTGGCTCAAAGGAGTAAGGCACCAGCCCCATAAGCCAGAGGTGGTGGGTTCAAACTCGGCCCCGGCCAAAAACTACAAAAAAAAAAAAAATACATGGGACACACTTAAGGCAGAGCCAGAGAGACATTTGTAGAATCTAAAAGCTTACATTAGGAAAGAGGAAAGTTATCAAATCAATAATCTAAGCTCCTGCCCAAGAAAATAGTAAAATAAGACCAAAATAAACATAAAGAAATCAGAAGGAAAGAAAAAATAAAGATAAAAGCAGAGGTAATAAAATTGAACAAGAGAAACACAATAAAGAAAAATCAATGAAACAACAAAAAACCCAACCCTTCCAAAAGATCAACAAAATTAATAAACATTTAGAAAGACTGACAAAGATTAAAGAGAGAAAGCACGAATCACCAATGACCTTCAGCCTTAAAATGATAATAATACTATGGACAACTGTATGCTCACAAATTTGATAGCTTAGAAGGAAACCATAAACTATAAAAACTCAACCAGTATAAAATAGGTAATCTGTATAGTCATTGTAGAAATTAAACTTGTAATTTTAAAACTCCGGAAAAGAAATCTCCAGTCCCTGATAGTTTCACAAGAGAATGCTACCAAACATTTAAAGAATTATCATGAATTTCATGCAACTTTTTTTAGAAAATAGAAGAGAAAACACCCTCAACTCATTTTATGAGGCCAGTGTTACCTTAGACACCAAAACCAAAGACATTATGAAAAGAAGACAGAGGAGGAAAGGCAGGATGAGGAGAAAGAAAATCAGACAGTGTCTCTCATGAACATAGATTCAAAAATCTTCAAAAATATTAGCAAATCCAATCCAACATTGTGAAAAAATAATTATATACTTTAACCAAGTGGAATTTATTCCAGATAAGCAAGGCTGGTTCAATACTCAAAAATTAAAAAGGTACAGAAGAAAAATTATATAAGCATTTTAATTTGACAAGGAGAAGCATTTGGCAATACCCAACATCCATTTATGACAAAAACTTGAGGCAAACTAGAAATAGATGGAAACTTCCCTAACCTGATAAAGTAGCATCTACTAAAAAACTACAGTTCGATCATACTTAATGGTGAAAGAATGAATATGCTCCTAATCAGGAACAAGGAAGTGGTGTTCACTCTGACTGCTCTTATTCAACATTGTACTAGAAATTCTAGCCAGCTCAGTGAGTCAAGTCTAAGATACAAAAAGTATACTGATTAGTATATTAGATGTTATGAACATCTTCATAGAAAATCCCAAGGAATTTACAAAAAAAAAAGAAATGCTGGAACAAATAAGCAAGTTCAGGGTAAGGTTACAGAACGCAAGATCAACACACAAAATCAAATGCACTTCTGTACTATAACAATGAAAGTATAGAATCTGACATTTAAAACATAGTATCATTTATAATTGCTCTAAAGAAAAATGAAAAATTTAGTTACAAATCTAACAAAACATGTACAGGATCTATATGCAGAAAATTTTCAAAATACTGGTGAAATAAATCCAAGAAATTGAAAAACATACTAACGAAATTGAAAAACATACAATTTTAATAGATTAGAAGACTCAACATAGTCATGAGAAGCAGCCAGTCACAAAAACAACCCAGGTTGATAAAATGGACTACATTAAAATTAAGAAATTTGGCTGAGCAGAGTGGATCGTGCCTGTAATCCCAGTACCTGGGGAGGCTGAGGTGGGAGGATCCCTTGAGCTCAGGAGTTCAAGACCAGCTTGAGGAAGAGCAAGACCCCACCTCTACTAAAAATAGAAAAATTAGCTAGGTGTTGTGGTAGGCACCTATAGTTCCAAGTATTTAGAAGGCTAAGGCAGAAGGATCACTTGAGTCCAGAAGTCTGAGGCTGCTGTGAGCTAGGCTGATGCCATGGCATGCTAGCCTGGGCAACAGAGTTAGACCCTGTCTCAAAATAAATAAATTAATTTTTAAAATTAAGAAACTATTTCATCAAAAAAGTAAAAAATAAATGTCACAAAGTGGGAGAAAACATCTGCAAAACATGTAACCAAAAAATGCCTGTGTCCAGAGTTCATGCAGACCAATAAGAAAAAGACAGACAATCCTTTGGAAAGATGGGCAAGCAATTTGAGTAAGTACATGGCAAAAATCACAAATCACAAAAAAAGAGATCCAAATGGTCAATAACTATATGAAAACGTGTTCAACCTCATTGACAATTAAGAAAATGCAGCAACAACCCAATCCCACAACACTTCTAGTACTTATTGGTGAAGCTACGAAGCAGCTGGAATGGTCACGTCCTGATCATGGAAGTTGAAACCGAATGGATCAGCCTTGAAACTTATTTGGTAGCATCTACTAAAGCTGAACCCATGACCTGGCAATTTTATGATTAGGAACACACCACATCCCAACAGAAATTGTGCACATCTGTGCCGAAAGACGGATCTATTCGACCAATCTAGAAATAATCCAAATGTTTATTAACAGTAGAATGGGTAGATATGTAATAATTTTTATATGACTGAGCCCCAGATGGCAATGAAAATGAACTACAGTTATGTGCACAAGGGTGACATTGAATGATAAAAGCCAGTCATAAAACAATATAGACATATGATTCCATTTACATAAAATGGAAGCGACATGATCTATGGTGTTAGAAGCCAGAATAGTGGCTACCTATGGCAGGTAGGGAGTGCAGAAAGGGATTCTGGGATTCTCGAATGTTTACTTTAAAGATTTGACCTACATGGCCCAGCACACCTGTAATCCTGGCACTCTGGGAGGCTGAGGCGGGTGGATTGCTTGAGCTCATGAGTTCAAGACTAACCTGAGCAAAAGTGAGACCCTGTTCTACTTTTTAGAAAAACTGAGGCAAGTGAATCGCTTGAGCCTGAGTTGGAGGTTGCTGTGAGCTGTGATGCCACAGCACTCTACCCAGGGCGACAGCTTGAGACTCTGTCTCAAAAGCAAACAATAAAAAAGGTTTGATCTAGGTGAAGGTTATAAGGATGTGTTCATTTTGAGATAATATAATGAGCTGTCTCCATTATGGTTTATGTACTTGATTTATTTATGATTTGTAGACTTACTAACATGTGTATTTTATCTCATAAAATATTTTTAAAATATTCCTATGAATCACATCAGAATGGTTGCCTATAAGGAGGCAATAGGCATAGAAAATGAGTGTAAAAGAAAACAAGGCTCGGCGCCTATAGCTCAACCGGCTAAGGCGCCAGCCACGTACACCTAAGGTGGCGGGTTCGAATCCCCAGCCCGGACCCGCCAAACAACAATGACGGCTGCAACCAAAAAATAGCCGGGCGTTGTGGCGGGCGCCTGTGGTCCCAGCTACCTGGGAGGCGGAGGCAGGAGACTCGCTTGAGCCCAGGAGTTGGAGGTTGCTGTGAGCTGTAATGCCACGGCACTTTACCCAGGGGGACAGCTTGAGGCTCTGTCTCAAAAAAAAAAAAAAAAAGAAAAGAAAACAAATAGGTAGGCAGGCGGTTGGGTAGATCTGTGCTAGCAACAGCTCTAGAATTTCGTGCTGTCTCCTATGGACACTAAGTACAGACAGACATTTACATTTAAATTCAGTTTAATCAAAAATTCAGTTCACCCATCACATTAGTCCCATTTCAGGTGCTCGATAGCCATGTGTAGCCACTGCCTACCATACTGGATAGCACAAAATATAGAAAAGTTTTATCATCACCCAAAAGTATTAGACAGGATAGGCGGAGATGGATGAGACAGAATGCAGAGGAGAATCTGAGAACCACTCGTGTTAAAGGGGTTATTGTAGAAAACAGACCAAAGTCACACAAGATCCAGAAGGTGACATTATGGAAGCCAAGGCATCAGATAATTTCAAAGAGGAAGTGTTAATGTCAAATGTTACAGAAAAGGAGCAAAGAAGCTAGAATCACGTGGCAAATTATAGGTCTTGTGAGAGTTTAGTAGTGTCAGTGCACATGGAAGTCAGACTGTGGGATCCAGAACATAAGGGACTGAAGTTAGAAATTGCCAGCAGAGGGAGGCGCCTGTGGCTCAAGGGAGTAGGGCGCCGGCTCCATATACAGGAGGTGGCAGGTTTAAACCTGGCCCCAGCCAAAAAAACTACAAAAAAAGGGCAAAAAAAAAAAAAAAAAAAAAGAAACCAAGAAATTGCCAGTAGACCTGAATTTAGCGGGAGACAGTAAATTCCCTCCAGCTGTGCCTGCTTTATAAAGGCCAGACAAGCCCAGGGACCCCTGAGATCTGAAACAGTGTGATCGGGAAAGATTCTGCAGGGAGAGGCAGAAAAGCTCAGACACACACAAACACACTCGTTTGGGCTCAGAGCAAGGCTGCCCGAGTGGGACTGGTGTCGTTTCTCTGACCATAAGGAAGTGGCCCCAGAGGTTATTTCCGGGGTCACCAGTGGGGTTTCTAAGAATTGATATGTTATGGGGTAGGGCAAGGGTGTGTCAACACACACACACACACACACACACGCTTAACCCACCCACACATTCCACATCCCTGGGCTCTGGAAGAAGTGAGAAAGAAGGTCCCAGGGTATTATCAAATACGGAGTATTAATTGGTGAGATTTCCCACCACCACTCCATTTCCGGAGACTCTAGCGTAGTGATCAACTATGGATTTTGGAGGGGAGAGGCTTTTCTTTAGGAACAGCTGAGAGGGGATAGAGAGCCAGAATCACCCCTGATTCTTTGCCCCTCACCCCTCATTTCTTTGAGTGTCTCAGAATACAAGAGGGGTATCATACACAGAGCATTTTGACATCTTGGTTTGTGATTGCTGTCTCCTCCTTGGGAATTGCAGCTCCCTGTCTTCCCAGTCCTTATTTCTCTCAGGGACCCCTCTGCCCTCTCACGGACCCAGGCATCTATCCTCCCAAGGCTCCCCTTCCCCATGGGTCTCCCACCCCTGTTGTTTCAATCCAGTCTCCTATTTACACACTTCATTTTCCTGGTTGGCTTTCTGTGCCAGTCAACTCTGAGCTTTTGTCTTTCCCTCTGGGAACTTGCCTCGGGTGGGTAGGGACATGGGTCTGAGCCCGGGGGAGAGTGGAGCTGCCACGCAGCCAGGACCTGTGATAAGAGAGGAGGAGTCCTGGGGATAGCAGCTGCCAGGCTGATGTCAGAGAGGACACTTAGGCTTTGCAGCTGCCATTTCCAAGGGAGACTCCCCAGCAAACAATGAGTCCCCACAGTAGGGAGGAGGAGAGCAGGACATGGGTCAGGCCAGCCCCAGTCAGGAGGAGCTGACTCCATCTCAGAGAGGCCACATCACCTTCTGCCTCTTTCTTCTGCTCCCTGTGTACAGCCTAGACCCTCATCTCCTCTCTCAGGCAAATTCGGGGGTGATGGAGAGGAAAAGCTTAGCATCCAAAACCTGTTCTGCCAGTCTCTTTTGAGGGCAAAACCAAACAAAAAAAGAAACTTAAAACCAAATAATTTTTCAGGAAGTAGAATCTTGGTGTCTGTGTGGAACCAGGAAATGAAGGCCTCGCCCTTCACACACTAGGCCTCGCCCTAGTGTCTACACGGCTCCCTGGCTTGGGACCACATCAGAAGAGCCTGCTCCCCCAGGGCAGTTCTTAAGAATTTACAAGTGCCCTCCAGGAGATAAAAACAAACAAACAAACAAACAAAAACCAATGTTCCCACCTCACAAAGGAGGAGCCTGTTGGACTGGGGGTAGAGGTCTTGCTTCCCACTCCATGGACCTCAGACCCCTGCCTATCCCACCACTTGTACCTCAGTGGTGCCTGGAAATAGGATGTCTGACTGGTGACCAGGACTTAGTTTGTGGGGACTGGGGAGGAGCCAGGACCCGGATATGGGACCTTCACTATTGTTCCTGGCAGGAGCCAAAGGAATGATTCTGTCCAGTGAGCCAGCAAACATGACCAAATGATGCCTCACACCTTTACTCTCCACCCAGGAACCCAGGTTCTCAGCACCCTGCTCCCCAGCTGTCTCCATCAGAGACACCACCCATCCAGGACTAAATTTCCCAGTAGGCTCCCAGGGTGCAGCCACCAGCTGTCCTCATACTCTTTTCAGGATACTCACCCCCACCCCTTCCCAGGCCATCAGGGCTCCCCATTCCACCTGTCCCTGAGATCAGCAGTCTCCTCCAGGAAGTTGGCACCATCTGCTTGGCACATGGCTCAGGGTGTGGTCTGAAGGGCCAAGAAACTCCACTATATATCCCAGCCCACAAGCTGACCCTACAGCTCTGGGAACCTGCAGGTAAAGAAGGCTAGGATCCCCTTTAGAAGTGGAACAGCAGGTCCCTTACCCTTGCCCTTGCTCTTGCCTTCTCCACTCCACTCCCAGACCCATTGGAGAGCCAGCCTCTCTACACATGCACACACTGGCCCTTAGATCCTGCCTAGTTTGTCCATCTGCCTGACTTCCCTCCCCACCTTAACCCTCCTGGCGTGCAGGTGGTCCTTGTCCTTGACAGACAGACCAGGCTGTCTGTCCTTTCCTGTCTCCAGCAGGGCTAGTAGACCAGCCCCCTATGACCTCCTCTTTTTCCCTATTGCAGGCATGGGTTCCCTGTGGAGATGGTGGACACTCTGGGCCGGAGCAACCCTCATGTGGGGTAAGTCAGACTGAGACCCCTTCCGAGTCCTTGTTCCAATCTGGGGGACTCTGCCTGAGCCAGCACCTTCCGTTCGTGCCCCTCCACAAACCCATTTCCAATGTCACCTTAGGCTAACTGAAGAGGCCCTTAGGTTCTGCAGAGAAATATGGTGGAATTCACCCAATCTCACTCTTTTTGAGGGGGAAGCCAGTAAAAACCTTAGTCCCCAAACTCAAGGATGCAAGAACTGCCTCTTTCTTGGTTTTCTGCAATTCAGCTGAGGTTTTGATGCTAACCCTCATTCTGCTGAGCTGATGAGAAATTTCACAAATGTTACTCTTGGAGGGATATGTCCCCCAGGGATACACTCAGGTCTAGAATCTTAGATAAAGCCAAAGTGTTCCCAGAGTAAAGAGTTTGTCCACCTGACACTCAAGTCAGTCACTGGACAAGTGGATGAGAGGTCAAATAATTTCACTTTTATTTATAGTGATGCTAGCAATTCTGGAGAACAGTGAGGATGTCTCCCCAAAGAGCTGTACTTTTCTCCTGTTTCTCTTTGTTACTTGTCTATGTTCACAGTAAAAGTAAACATGAGCAATGTTATTAATCATCATAGTATATATTTGCTTATAGGTTACAAGGTTACCCAATATCCCCCTATGTTAAAGTGATTACTTATTCAAAGCATTCCTACTCCACACTAAATTTATAGTTAGTTACTATTTAGTAAGTGTGTTACTAAGTGAGCTTTCTGCAGTGGGTCCTTGACTGGCACCATGGTCCCTTGAAGTGTCCAATTTCCTTTTCTTTCTCTCTCTCTCTCTTTCTTTTTTTCTTGAGACAGATTCTCCCTTTGTCACCCTGGGTTGAGTGTTGTGGCATCATCACAGCTCACAGCAACCTCAGACTCTTGGGCTCAAGAGATCCTCTTGCCTCAGCCTACTGAGTAGCTGGGACTATAGGTGCCTGCCACAACACCCAGCTGGTTTTTCTGTTTTCAGTATAGACGGGGTCTCATTCTTGCTCAGGCTGTTCTCAAACTCCTGAGTTCAAGCAATCCACCCGCCTTGGCCTCCCAGAGTGCTGGGATTATCGGTGTGAGACACTGCACCCAGCCAAGTGTCCAGTTTCTTAACTACATCTATGACAGAAGGCCTCAGCATGAACGAACAACTCCACATGTTAGCATGTAGGCTTATCAGCCTTGCTGGGGCCTGTCCAACAATGTCCACCATTATACCTCACTTTTACTATTCATGGGTCCATATCTATGGATCCCTGGTTTTTTGACTTGGAAATAATGGCTATGATTACAATATTAACTTTGGAATTGTAGAGTTTTTTAGTTGGGATTTAACCTAAGGAGCAGAGGGACGGGAAAGCAGACATGCTTTGTGTATAAGCAGCATGTTAGAAGGCCTAACAGGAGGACACCCCACTCCATCCTACTTTGGCTATTGCCTTGTGTACTTAGTTGATGTCAGGCAACCAGGACCACAGTTTTTATAGTTTGCTGTCAATGAATCTTTCTTTCTGAGTTATGTCCTGGCTTGGGTTATTAATAGTTTGTAATTTCTTTTCTTTTCTTTTCTTTCTTTCTTTCTTTCTTTTCTTTTCTTTTCTTTTCTTTTCTTTTCTTTTCTTTTTTTGAGATAGAGTCTCAAGCTGTCACCCTGGGGTGGAGTGCCACGCACAGCAACCTCAAACCCTTGGGCTTAAGTGATTCTCTTGCCTCAGCCTCCCAACTAGCTGGGACTACAGGCACCCACCGCAATGCCCAGCTATTTTTTTGTTGCAGTTGTTTAGAAGGCCTGGGCCGGGTTCAAACCCACCACCCTTAGTGTATGTGGCTGGCACTGTAACCACTGTGCTATGGGCACTGAGCCTGTACTTTCTTTTTAATTAGCTAATTATTATCTGACAAATTAAAACATGTATCTTGAAATTTTGGCAACTATGATTATGTCTTAATAATAAGTAGTCCAGTGAAGTATGAGTTTTTAAGACTGTTTCTTTGACTTGTCCTAATTTTGTATTAATAGCACTTATAGCTTGAGAAGTGGCATTTAAGGTTCCTGTCATAGCACAGACCAAGTGACCAATCTCAATATTAAGACCAGTTGTCATACAGGGCATTACAAAAATGAATAAGGAGACATATTTAGCAGGACTGAACAGGTGTATGTCACTGTGACATATGCCGGGCAGGTGTAACTCTCCGGTATGCCTTCTAGGAATACTGAGAAGGTATTGTGGATCGTGTATGCAGGGCAGGAAAGGTGTGAGGCGCTCAACAGTGCAGGCCCACCAGCACTGTTAGCTGGGACATAGGCGTAAGTAAGTTCAGGGTCTACAAAGGAGAAACCATTCCCTTAGCAACTTCAGATATGTAACAGGGTAAGACAGGGTGGTTGCTTGATTACATAAGAGGCTTGCTTTGCCAGAGGCTGGGATATAATAGTTAATATAACACCCTATAAAGCTGATATAAGAGTTATTTGGGGTAACTATCTTTAATTTCAAAGAAAACATTTTTTGGAGGATGGGCTTGGTGGCTCACACCTATAATAGTAGCACTCTGAGATGGCTAGGAGGGAGGATCACTTGAGCTCAGGAGTTTGAAATCAGCCTGAGCAAGAGTGAGACCCCCATCTCTACTAAAAATAGAAAACCTAGCTGGGCATCATGGTGGGTCCCTGTAGTCCCAGCTACTCAGGAAGCTGAAGCAGGAGGGTCTCTTGAGCACAAGAATTTGAGGTTGCTGTGAGCTATGATGCCATAGCACTCTAGCCTAGGCAACAAAGCGAGACTCTTTCTCTTTTTTCTTTTTTTTTTTTT
>NW_003852628.1:1203365-1229563 GCF_000181295.1 Otolemur garnettii
TGTTTATCTGTTTAGCAGGCTCAGGCCACGTTTGAACCCACCAGCCCTAATGCATGTGGCTGGTGCCCTAATTGCTGAGCTGTGAGCACCAAGCCTCTATCATGTTCTTATTTGTGTTTTTAAAGGAGGTTACATGTATTTTGAGAGTTTTAGGGGAGTACTTATCCATACTAAATACCTATTTTACATTGTTAAACAAAAATCTGATACATTTATTATACTGTGAAATAAATAAGTCTACGTATTTTCATCTTTTTTTTTTTTTTTGAGACAGAGTCTCAAGCTGTCGCCCTGGGTAGATTGCCATGGTGTCACAGCTCATAGCAACCTCCAACTCTTGGGCTTAAGCAATTCTCTTGCCTCAGCCCCCTGCAAGTAGCGGGGATTGCAGGTGCCCACCGAAACACCCGGCTATTTTTTGGTTGTAGTTGTCACTGTTGTTTGGCAGGCCTGGGCTGGATTCAAACCTTCCAGCTCCAGTGTATGTGGCTGGTGCCTTAGCCACTTGAGCTACAGGCGCTGAGCCTATATTTTCATCCTGATGGAAAGTCAGAATGTCTACATTCTGAGAAATAGGTATAGTCTACCTGCCTTACCACCTGCCCTGCTCATGTCTAATTAACTGTCTAATTTAACATTTCCTCTGTGATTTGTAGAGCCTAGGTTTTAGGGAAATGGGCTACTGACCACTCTGACCCCTTCTCAGTGAAGAAGGGGGCAGTGTGAGTAATGAGGTCTGCAATCAGTTGTCAGGGCAAGAGTGGATGTCTGTCCAGGAGGCCACAGTAAATGGGCATAGTTGTCTGTAAGCATGGTTGGTTTTATACAGGTGGATATCTGGTAGTTGTAAATGTTGATACCTGGTGACCACCATCTGTAAGCAAATAGCCTCTAAACAAGAAGAAATAAATTTTGTTACTTGGTGAAAATATAGAGTCTGAAAATTAGAATTGGTCAATGTCTGGTGCTTCTCCGCTGACCACATTCTAGACAAACGGAAGGGAAGAAAGCAGTTTTCAAGTTTTGGAATATAATATGAATTAAAAGAAGTCATTTGTTAAGAATATGTCCAGCTACTCTAATAGCCAGATGCAGCAGAGCCAGCTAAGAAAGAAAAGTGGCTGGTATTTTAAAAAGGTAAAGAGGACTTTTTTTTTCTTTAGTTCCAAATGAGTAACTGACCTTGGGTCTTGTTCTGAGCGTTGATCTCTTATCTTGAGGACAGCCGTATCTTAGCAACCACAGTTTTTAGCAGGTAAAAAGATAGAGAAACAGTTTAACAAACTTTGCACTTTAATTCTATAGTGGCAGATTGACCCTTTAAGTTCTGAACTTTTTTTTGGAGACAGTCTTACCCTGTTGCCCTCAGTAGAGTGCTGTGGCGTCACAGCTCACAGCAACCTCAAACTCTTGGGCTTAGGCGATTCTCTTGCCTCAGCCTGCTGAGTAGCTGGGACTACAGGTGCTCTACAACATCTGGCTATTTTTGTTGCATTTACCACTGCTGTTTTAGCTAGCCACGGCCAGGTTCAAACACGCCACCCTCAGTATATGGGGCCGGCGTCCTACCCACTGAGCCACAAGTGCCACCCCCCAAGTTCTGAACTTTTGATGTTATTTATTTGTTACTTTAAACACATCTACAAAAACAGAAATCTAAGAGGGTTCAAACATAAGTCCCCCACCTTTTCTCACCATTCTCTGGGTCTCTGTCTGGTTATGAAAAGACCTTTGAAGGCCAGGTTTGGAATTCCACTTGTGGAATCTGAGGTTGCTGTACAAGCTTTTAGAGTTTATATCACATATCTGGGGCTGACTGGGAGATGAAGTGCACTGCCAGGATAGATTGTCCCTCCCTAGTGTCAGGATCTAAGTTAGGAAGGGGGGAGTTGAAAGAGACATCTTGTCTGGAAAGTGAAAACAGTGAGAGTAGGAGCGTAGAGCAGAAAGTCCAGCGAGTTTAAACCTCAGCAGGGCATAAAGTAAAAAGAAAGCATTGAAGTCTATCTCTTCCTGTGGCTCTCAGACAGACCTGAATTCCCTGATGGGTGTTAGATGGGGATGCCACCTCCAGGTCCCCTTCCTTGGGTAAGGAGGAGTCCACTCTCTCAGCTCCCCTTCTGGAGCTGATGGAAACACAGAAGTGTTAGTCATATAGATCTTATTTAATTCAATTACTAATTTACAGTGATCCTCACCTTGAACTATAACCTTTTTCCCCAAGTGGCTGACTTTTCTTTTTTTGTTCTCTCAACTATTAGAAAATTTCTTAATTTTTTTTGCATCTGTATTACATTAAAAAAAACTTGTATATATGGAATTTCATCTCATTTTCTTGATCATTGACAAAATAATTTAAGCTGTAAAATAGTATAATAATTTAAGGAACAATCCAAGGGCCATATTTCTTCAGAGCCCAAAATATACATAGGCCAGTGTTACAATAGAATGTTAATTTCTTTTTAGTCAGAAATTAATATCTATGAGTGCCCCAATTAGACAGGATTCACCCCAACGGCTTTCCTCCAGGTATATACACATAAAAACAGAGATAAATATTACATATATAAACATAAATAAAAGCTTGAACACAGGATCTTGTCCTGTTTACCTGAATTTTGACAAAAGAGCTCTAGCTGTAAAATAGTATAGTAATTTAAGGATCCACTTAATAGTTTTTTTTTTATTGTTAAGATTGTATAAAGGCCAGGCAGTGTTACAATAAAATCTCATCTTTCTCTTAGTCATAGGTGGGTACTCATAAGATGACTAATTAGAAAGAATACGACCCAAAGGGCTGCCCTCTGGAACTGACCACTGAGCCCCTATGGTTGGGCTCCACAGAAAATATAGATGTTTAGACAACCAGACAGGGACTTTAACCCCTGTGCACAACCAAACAGGGACTTGGACCCCTGTGTATGACCAGACTGGGACTCGACCTCTGTGCACAACCAGACAGGAACTTGGACCCCTATCACAAGCAGATGGGGACTCTAACACCTAGGCATGCCTGAATAAAGGTGAGAAGGATCTCTATAAATGTGAGGTGATGGCAAGAGCAGGAGGATACCCCACCAGCTGTTCCTCGAAAAAAGTATTTCAGCAGCGCTGCACAGAGCCTCAGGGAGGCGCATCCCAGTCTCGCCTGTGTAGGTGTATGGGTGGACCCTAGGCATGTCTACATTCACCAAGCCACCCAGCTGATGGTTCCCAAAATATGTTGCTGGATCAAGGAGTCTGTCCATCTGTCACCTAAGTCAATCAACAGAAGAGGCGACAAGAGATCAACAATTCTACTTTTATTTACAGAAAAGCCAGCAATTCCAGAGAGCAGCAAAGATATCCCCTCAAAGAGCTGTTCTCCTCTCCTGTTTCTCTTTGTTGTTTTTATATTTTCACAGTAAAAGCAGCATCAGCAATGTTATAACGCATCACAGAACACATTAAACGCTTTCCTCCTCACAGGTTACAAGGTTATCTTAAAGTGGTTATCTCTTCAAAGCATTCCGACTCCAGACTAAATTTATAGTTAGTGGATTGGCGCCTGTAGTTCAGCAGCTAGGGCACCAGCCACATACAGTTGAGTTGGTGGGTTCGAATCCAGCCTGGCCAACAACAACCAAAAAATAGCGGGGCATTGTGGCTGGCGCCTGTAGTCCCAGCTACTTGGGTGGCTGAGGCAAGAGAATTGCTTAACCCCAGAGCTGGAGGTTGCTGTGAGCCGTGACACAACGGCACTCTACTGAGGGCAACATAGTGAGACTCTGTCTCAAAAATAAGTAAATAAATAAATTTATAGTTAGTTACTATTTACCAAGTATATTATTAAGTGCACTTTGTACAGTGCACTGCACACATACATTGGCTGGCACCATGATCCTTGGAGTGTCCAGTTTCTTAATTTCATCTATGACAGAAGGCCCTGGACATGAACAAACATCTCCAGATGTCGGGACGTAGGCTCATCCGGCCTCGTCAGTGCCTGTCCAGCAGTGTCCTCTATGTAATGGTTCTTTAGGGTAACAGTGGCTGCCGTCAAAAGTTCTGGAGGAAAAATGAGATATTAGAGCCCTCTAGACACCAGTCAGCATTCATCTAGGTTACTTTTGAAACGTCCATTGTCCCTGATTCTCCAACCCCCTGGGATACTGGGTTATCCTTCAAGGCTCCCCTTATTTGGCAGGTAGTTAGTACATAACCCCACACTTCTTCAACATTCCTCAGACTCCTCTCTCTGTTCTCAGCCCTGGGGAATCTCTTTTCCTAGTTGGAATCTTGAGACACCCCTGCATCCCTCTATTCCTGGGAAACAGTTTGTCCATACTCTCATAATCCCCTTCTTTCACCCCCTTTACCCAAACCCCCAAGTCCTATTAAAATGGAAATCACACACCAGCACCTGAATCTAGCCTGTTTGGGCTCCACAGTGCTTAAAATGATTTGTGGTTAGAGATTTCACATCACAATACTGATCACCAGTTTCTCTTGAAAAACAGGAAGATCTGGCTTAAAAAGAAAAAAGTCCACAATTCTTCATAATAATGACAAGTGAAGGCTGTGGCAACAACCCACTTTAGATGGCATGAGAGTGCTCCAGTTCCCACAGTTGACACCCAGACAAGGTCACAGATTTAAGTTACTTTCCTGGCCCAGTCAGTGCTTGGGTTTGACAGCCCTGTACAAAGAAAGCATTTAGGCTTTTGGAAAACAAAAGCTACAAAGTCTTGTAGATGAATGCTGTAAGCATCAGAAGAAAGGAAAGAGATGGCAGGGGGAGCTCAAGTTAATATTTCAACATGAAAAATAACTTTTTAAAATTAAAAAAAGAAAGAGGCTGGGTGTGGGGGCCCACGCCTGTAATCCTAACACTCTGAGAGGCCGAGGCAGGTGGATTGCTTGAGTTCACAAGTTTGAGACCAGCCTGAGCAAAAGTGGGACCCCCATCTACTAAAAATGGAAAAACTGAGGCAAGAGGATTGCTTAAGCCGAGTTGGAGTTTGCTGTGAGCTATGATGCCACAGCACTCTACCCAGGGTGACAGCTTGAGATTCTGTTTCAAAAAAAAAAAAATTTTCAACATGTTTCTGGGCATAGGGCAAGGCTGCTTCTGTGGTGGGGAGGACTGGATAAACAGACACAATTGGGTTTTCTCGCCTCAGGGTTGGGCCTGGAGGCCTTAGAGGACGTCAGAAACCCTGAAGGGGAGGAATTCCTCGCTGCTTTCCTGCAGAACTACCGTCCCGGCTACGGCTCGCCGACTCTCTACCTCTTCATCACCAGTCGGTCGGAAAGTCCAGCCTCGGTCTCCATCCTCAGCCTGGCAGATGACACCTCACATAAGGTCACAGTGATCCCAGAGGTGTCAGTCATGGTCAGCATTGGTAGCAAGGCTGAGATGAGCGGGAGTGATATCTTTCCCCGTGCGGTGATCATCCGCTCTGACCGCAGCATCTCCGTGCAGGCGTTAAACGCTAAGCTCCAGTCAGCAGAGCTGACGCTGTTGCGGCCTGTCCACACCCTGGGCACTGAGTACTTTGTGCTCACACCACCTGGCACCTCAGGTGGCAATGTCAAGGAGTTTGCCGTGGTGGCCGGTGCCGCAGGTGCCTTAGTCAGCGTCAAGCTGAAGGGGTCAGTGACATTCCAGGGTGAAGTCTACCCAGCAGGCAGTGTCCTCAATATGAATCTGCAGCCCTACAATGTGGCCCAGGTGCAAAGCACAGTTGATCTCTCGGGGTCAAAAGTTACAGCCAGTAGCCCTGTGGCTGTCTTCTCTGGTCACAGCTGTGCCCAGAAACACACAAACTGCAACTATGTGGTGGAACAACTGCCACCCACGTCTGCCTGGGGTACCCGCTACGTGGTGCCCAGTCTGTTCTCCCAGACCCGCTATGATCTGGTCTACGTTGTGGCCAGCCAGGCCACAAAGCTGACCTACAATCTTGGAGGTACCCTTGGCTCCCGTGGGCTCCAGATGGGTGATGTGTTAGAATTTGAGATCCGTCCATCCCGGCCACTCTACCTGTCTGCAGATGTGGGCATCCAGGTTCTGTTATTTGGCACAGGTGCCATAAATAATGGAGTGACCTATGGCCCAAACCTGGTCGTGGTCCCAGATGTGACCACTTACTGCCCTGCCTATGTGATCAACAGCATGCCAGAATCTGAGGGCATAGCCCTGGTGGTGGCACAGACAGATGCCTCCGACAAGCTGACTATGGACAGGCAAGCTCTGGGGAAGAAGAACCTCAACTGGGTGGCTGTGCCAGGCAGTGAGTTCTCATACGCTGAAGTGGACCTTGGTGCTGATGGCAAAATCCACACGGCCACAGCCCCTACCAACTTCGGGGTCCTCGTCTTTGGACTGGCCCAGCATGTGAGCTTCGGGACAGCAGCTGATTGTAGACAGAGTGAGTGATGGGAAATGACCCCTGACCCTGTCTGCTTGGTGACCCTGTTCCCACCCACCTACTCCTCTCTTCTGTGGCTTCCTGACTCAGCTGGGCTGTCCACCCTTCCACTGTATCCTCCCTGACATCCTTCCTTAAGTCTCTCAGTCTCTCAGCCCCTTCCCTCCCTCAAGTAACAATACTCTAAATATTTAGCAACCAGCATGACCCAGGGCACAGTCAGTCAGAAGAGACACCAGCCAGAGCACTGGGGCAGGATCCAAAGCCCCACCATGCCGGCATCAGCCCTTTTCTATTAGTTCCTTTGGGGAAGTGTCCGAGGGGAGAGCCAGGGTGGCAAGAGGGAGTATCTTTGGGGGGGGGAGTGGTATCAGGTCAGTAGCTTCTTACCAATCAGCCAAAAACACTTTGATATTTTAGCAACTGATACAGCTATACCAGTTGCTAACTGCCACTCCCCCCACCTCATGTAGGAATGTTGGTGCCCACACTCGAGAGGTCTAAAAGCACAATAATACGGTATCAGAGGGGAAGCATCTCTCAGTATACCAGGGATCTTTCTAGGTGCTTCATGTTTTGACATAGTTAACATAAGGACCGGCAGTATGTGTGACCTCCACCCGAGGGGTTGCCACCAGGTGTCTAAGGACACAGATGCTACAGATGCCCAGCTCTGCTTGTGTGACCTTGTGTGAAGCCCTTTACCTCTCTGGGCTTCAATTTCCACATCTATAAAATGGGGATGATAACTGCATGTCCCTCCCTGGGTTGTAGTGAGGGTGGAATGAGTTACTCCTTGTAAAGCTCTTAGTGGCATCTGATGATGAGGACTATGTCATGGTGAGCTGTTATTGTGAGGGGTCAGAGGGCAAGAATTTTTGAAGATGGGGAAGCCAATGGAGAAAGGGCTGTCTTTTCCTGTGTGGTCTCCCCCAGGCTAGTAGCCCAGACACTGGGTTTCCCAATCCTGGCAAAACTGCCCCTTCTCCTTGCCCCCCAGAGCATGGAAGCCATCCAACTTCAAGGGGCCACTTTGGGGTCTAATAGTAGAAAGCGGGAGGGGTGGGTGGTTAATTATAACAGGTGGCCCTCAGTTTAACACCTGGGTTCAGTTCCAAATCTTACTAATTAAGTTTTAGCTTAGTTAAACCTGACCACTCCCTACATCCTATGAGGAAGGTATAGGCACAGAGAGTGTAAAATAACTTCCCCAGTGTCACAGAGCTAATCAGTTGAACCAGGATTCCTTCCCAGGCAGCCTGAGTCCACAGTCATTTCCATTCCACTGAACAGTCCTCTGTCTCTCATTTTCTGTCCTTAGGAAATATTACTTGTGTTTTCCCCCTGGTCGGAAGGTAGGGAAGAGGGGGAAAGCTAGAGAGAAAAATATTCAGCAATAGATCCTTCTCAGTACCTTCCATTCTTTTGGGCAGAGCTGTATTAAACTCAGGAATCAGAAAATCTGGGGCTTTCAGAGAGGCCTGAGCAGCTCTCCCCCTTCAAGCTTCCAGGCCTCAGTTTCCCCACTTCTAAAATGGGCAATTGTGAGAACTGTCCAAGCTTCCTAGGTCAGGAGAGCTCCAGGACTCCTGCCCCGTGGACACTTCTGATCCTCTCTTTTGGCTGCCCTCCCACTTCTTCCCTCCCCAGCTCAGACACCTTCAGTGGAGCCCTCCTGCGAAGGCGTGAAGTGTGCAGCTGGGCAGGTTTGCCAGGTGGCAGACGGGGAGGCCAAGTGCGTGACAAAGCCCATGGCCGTCTGCAGCGCCCAGGGTGACCCCCATTACACCACCTTTGATGGCCGTCGCTATGACATGATGGGCACCTGCACATACACGATGGCCGAGCTGTGCAGCAATGATGACACCCTGCCTGCCTTCAGCGTGGAGGCCAAGAACGAGCACCGGAACAGCCACCGAGTCTCCTACGTGGGCTTGGTGACTGTGCACGCCTACAGCCACTCAGTGTCGCTGGCCCGCGGGGAAGTTGGCCTGGCCAGGGTGAGTGTCTTGAGGTTTCTGGGTTTTACATCCCCATGATCCGTCAGTCCCAAGGCAGAGACAGAGCTGGGATGTCAGACTCCAAACTCAAGCCCTTACCGATGGAGTGGAATGTACAGGGAAGTGGGCCATCCGGGCAGGAGGGTGGGGAAGGGGGATTCAAAAATCAGTGGCAGAACTTTCAAACCTCTTGCAATTTCACTCCGAGAAATTTTTAAGTGACTGAGAGGAAAGGTTGAGGGGGAAATGTATGTGCCAACATGGCTCAGGATAACAAAACAACAAAAAAAAGAAGATGAAACTAAGTATATAACAACCAAGTATTTCAGTGACGACTTCCCACTTTGCAGGTGTGTTTCCAAGCACTTCCTTTTACATTTAATGTGCACAGCAACTCTTTGGGGTAAGCATTACCATCAGGAACACATTCCAATGAAGAAACTGAGCTTGAGAGAGGCAGGTGACCCTCCCAGGACTCACTGAAAGTAAAAGGTGGGGCTAGGGACACAGGCAGGCTGGTTCCCGAGTCCCTATTCCTAATCCAAAGGCTGTTCTGCCCTAGAAATGGCTTACTACTCAGTCCACACGAATAACACCCTTTTCCCCACCATTTTATTGTGAAAATGTTAAAGCTTCCAAGAATGTTATATAACCATTGTACAGTAAACACTTGTATGCCAATCATCTACATTCCGAACATTTTACTGTTTTTGATTCATTTATTATTTTATTTTATTTTATTTTTGAGATAGAGTCTGACTCTGTCACCCTGGGTAGAATGCCATGGTGTCATAGCTCACAGCAACCTCAAACTCTTGGGCTCAAGAGATTCTCTTGCCTCAGCCTCTTGAGTAGCTGGAACTGCAAACACCCACCACAACACCCGGCTAGTTTTTCTATTTTTAGTAGAGATGGGGTGTTGCTATTGCTCAGGCTGGTCTCGAAGTCCTGAGCTCAGTCAATCCTCCCTCCTAGGCCTCCCAGAGTGCTGGGATTACAGGTGTGAGCCACTGTACCCGGCCATGTAGGGCTTCTTTATGCCAATACACATATAAGCAAATCTAAACATATATTCTTATTCATCCCATTTCTGGTCAAAGCTGCTGTACCATATGTTCTGTTCCGCACCTTGCTTTTTGCACTCAGTGGTGCATTCAGCTGTTTCCCTATCTGTGCATGAGAAGTCTCTTTCCTATAGCTGCACAGTTCTCCAGTGGATGGATGTCCCGTGGTTCATTTAATCATCCCTGGGGATGGTCATATTGTGGACTATTACAACCATACTGAGTGAATATTATTGCACCTCCATTATTTTGTGACTGTACAGGTAAACCTGTGAGATTAATAAGCAGGTGCATAAAAGTGGGTGCTCTTGAGCTCTAGAGGGATTGAGCACAGTTCAGAGACCACTTGTCTTAGGAGAGGGGCAGATTTGAATAGCCATGCTGAACTGACAGCCTTGAGCATGGGGACTGCAAGCCATCTTAGTCACTGCAGTGCCCCCAGCACTGCCTGGCACAGAGCAGGACTTGTATAGTCTTCACTAAATGCCTGGATGAGTGGATGGATGTTCTGTCTTCCCTTCAGGCTGTTCCTCATGCTGTCCTCTCTTCTTTTTTCATATTCCATCCTTTTGGCTAAGGCTTTCTCAACCTTCAGGTCTCAGCTGTGGCATAGCTCAGAGAATGTGCAAGGAAAGAGTTGCCCAGGGCACAGAGAGACACACTCCTCATTTTCTGGTGCTGAGTTCAGGCTGCTTTAACAAAGTACCGTGGCCTGGGAGGCATATAAACAACACATCTTTTATCTCTCATGGTTCTGCAGACTAGAAGTCCATGTGAGCAGAGTGGCAGCATGGTCAGGCTCAAGTGAGGGCCCTCTTCCCTGTTGCAGACCGCCCACCTCTCACTGTATCCTCACATGGTGGAAAGAGGGCAAGGGAGCTCTGTAGGGCCTCTCTTATAAGGGCCTACTCCCATTCATGAGGGCACCATGCTTAGGACTCAATCACCTCCCCAAGGCTCTACCTCCTAAGGCCATCACATTGTGGGTTAGGATTTTAACATATGTCTGTGGTGGGGGACACAAACATTTGGTTCATAATACTAAGCCAGATGGACAGGCTGGTGTCTCTCTCCACTTCCAGTTTTCCTGGCTATCTCTCACTGGTTCCTCAAGGATCAGCTCAGCTCTCTCTTCCTCTGGGAAGCCTTTCTCAACCAATACAATTGGGTCTGGCCCCTTTTCTAGGCTCAGGCAGCTGCCTGTCTCCCCTATCCCAGCCCTGACCTTTCTGCCTGACCCACCATTTCAGCCCTGACCACTCTGAACTGTCATTGTCTGTTGATGGGTATGTCTCCCACAGTGGACTGGGACCCTGGAGTCTCATGAGGTTGGTGCCTGAGGCTCTCTTGGTCACCAGGGTATCCCCAGGATCTTCCAGCTCAAGGCCAGTTACAGAGTGAGTGCCCAGTGAATGTTTATTTAATGTGGTAATGAATTCATTCATTCATTGAGGGCCTATGATTCTACATCGCACTGTTCTAGACACTGAATTTAAAGCAGTGATCAAAGCAAACAAAAACTTTTCTTCAAGGACTGGCATTCTGGTAGAGTAAGACAATGACAAACAGCATAAATTTGAGAATTGCATTTTAGAAGGCTAGGAGCGATAGGAAAAAAGTATAGCAAGGAAGGAGAGTAGGGAAAGGTTGCCATTTAAAACACAGTGGTAAGGGATGGCCTCACCTCATCAGTGGCATTTGAGCAAATATTTTATAGTAGCTATGGGAGTGAGCCATGTGCATATCTGGAAAAACAATTTCAGGCCATAGGAACTGGAGGAGCCAAGATTCTGAGGCTCAGATGACGGCAGCAGAAAGGGGTCCTGGTGCAGCCAGAGCAGGGAAGCAAGGGGGAGAGCTGAAGGGCAGATGGCACAGGCGCTGACCATCCCCTTCCCACCCACTCTGCAGATCGACAGCCAGCGTTCACGCTTGCCGGTCTCCCTAAATGGGGGTCGCCTACGTGTATACAAGAGCGGGACTCGGGCTGTGGTGGAGCTGGACTTCGGGCTGGTAGTCACCTATGACTGGGACTGCCGGCTGGCACTGAACCTGCCCGAGAACTTCCAAGGCCAGGTGTGCGGGCTGTGTGGCAATTATAATGGTAACCCTGCCGACGACTTCCTTGCCGCTGATGGGGAGCAGGCTCCTGATGTCATGGAGTTTGCCAATAGCTGGAAGCTGGATGACGGGGACTACCAGTGTGTGGACGGCTGCCAGGACAACTGTCCCTCCTGCACCCCAGGCCAAACCCAACACTATGAGGGTGATAAACTCTGTGGCATGCTGACCTCACTTAAGGGCCCTTTTGCCATCTGCCATAATACTTTGGACCCACAGCCCTTCCTGAAGGAATGTGTATATGACCTGTGCGCAATGGGTGGAGAGCGGCCCAGCCTGTGCCGGGGCCTCAGCGCCTATGCCCAGGCCTGTCTGGAGCATGGCATCTCTGTTGGAGACTGGAGGTCACCAGCCAACTGCCGTGAGTGATGACCTGGGTAGGGGCTGGGAGCACATTGGTGAGGGGCAGGGGACGCCTTTATCTCTGTTCAGTATCTCAGTGCTTTTGGTTCAGCCTGGTGCTGGGCAATGCTAAGGACCTGGCAATGGCCAAGACAGCCAGGTTGTGCCCACAATGAGCCTAAAGTTGAGGCATATCAATAGGTAGTGATAGTCTAGATGGGTTAGCACAGGATGGGGGGCACAGACAGGTTGGGACAGGATGGAGGGCATGGACAGAAGGGTCACATTGGGATGGGAAAAATGCAAGGGAGCTATGGGAGACCAGAAAAGGTTCCTGACCCAGCCTGGAGAAGAGAAGGTCAGGAAGAGTTTTCTGGAGAAAGGGATGCCTGATAGTAGCCAAGAAATGCCAACATCACTTCCTTTGCTGGTAACTCTGCTACCTGCTCAACAAAGCTCAAACTGGTTAGCCAGATATTCATCCATTTAACCATTCATTCAACAAGCATTCCTTGAACCCCCACTTGGCCCCATGCCATGCCAGTGAGGTTGAGAATACAATGAAGACCAACACAGACTTGTTCTTTTCCTTGTAAAGTTCCCAGAGAAAGTTCAGGGAAATAAAGGATGGGGGAGGGGGAGGTGAGGGAGGAGGAGGCAGCCAGGCCAAGGCCCAGGGCTAGAGACAGAGAGGAATCATATGGAGGAGCATGGAGGTTATGCTGGGTTTATCCTGGTCACTCCTGTGCCGCAGTGCCCAGTAAGCCCCCTACTCTAAGTTCCCCAATGCCTGGCACAAAAGGAGAACCAGTGACTTCCATCATCCACTCATTCATTTCTGCAGCATTTCTGGAGTATCTGCCATGTGCCAGGCCCTGTTCTTGGTGTTGGGCATTCAGCATCAATTGAGACAAACCAAGTCCCCAGCCCCACAGAATTTATATCCTAGGGAGATAAAGTTCATCTAATAAAAGTGACTGGGAAGCTCGTGAAGAAGGTGGTCAGGTGAGGCCTTTCCAAGAAGGTAACATTGGAACTGAGAACAGGGAAGACAAAGGAGTAGGCTAAATACTAACAACAACATTCACAGAGCATTTCCATGTAGATTTACTCATTTAATCCTCACGACAGCCCTGTGAGGTTTGTGCTATATTATCCCATTTCACTGATGGGGAGATTGGAGTCATTTCCTCATGATGAGAGAGCTAAGAAGAGGGAACTGGGATTTGGACCCAGGCCATCTGGGCTCCAGAAGCCTTTCTCTTTCTAGCTCTTGCTGCACTGCTTTGCTAAAGAAAGCAGAGGGAACAGCCAGTGCAAAGGCCCTGAGGAGAGACTGTGAGAACCAAGGAGGAGAAAGAGGATGGGCTGGGGCTGGGGCAGAGTGAGCCAAAGGGAGAGTGAGAGATGAGGGCAGAGAGGTGGTGGGGCAGATGGTGCAGGGGACCATCCTCTTGGGGACAGGCAAGACTCTGGCTTTTACCCTGAGTGAGTTGGAACCACTAGAGGGCTCTGGGACGGGGGAAGGACCTGATCTAACTCAGGTGTTCACAGATCCCTTTGGCTGAGGAACAGACTGTGGGGGCAGGATGGAAGCAGGGGGCAGGACCAGGCAAGGAGGAGGCTTCTGTGGTGTATGGATTCAGGAGGTGGATTCTGGATAGATTTTGAATATGGACCTCACCGGATTTACTGACCGATCGCTTGTTTAGTGAATGGTGGTAGAAGGCAGGGGGGAGAGTTAACTGCATCTAGCAGGATGAAAATGTCATTAACTGAGACTGCCAGCTTTGTGGGAGGAGCTGGATTTGGGTAGGGAAATGCTGGGCGCCCTTCCCGACGGGGCGTCCCTCGAGGGCACCCACTGCGCCGGCCTGACGCGCCCCCCCCCCCCCAAAATTCCCCATCTCCTGTGTCCGCAGCCCTGTCCTGCCCAGCCAACAGCCGGTACGAGCTCTGCGCCCCTGCCTGCCCGGCCACCTGCAACGCGGCGGCGGCGCCATCCGACTGTGCCCAGCGCCCATGCGTCGAGGGCTGCGTGTGTCTCCCGGGCTTCGTGTCCAGCGGCGATGACTGCGTGCTGGCCTCGTCATGCGGCTGCGTCTTTCAGGGCCGCCCGCTCGCGCCAGGCCAGGAGGTGTGGGAGGACGAGGAGTGCCAGCGGCGCTGCACCTGCGACGGCACCACCAATCAGGTGAACTGCCGCGACACGCAGGGCTGCCCCGCGGGCGAACGCTGCGACGTCCAGAACGGCCTCCTGGGTTGCTATCCTGAGAAATTTGGGACCTGCCAGGGGTCCGGCGACCCGCATTACGTGAGCTTCGACGGCCGGCGCTTCGACTTCATGGGCACCTGCACCTACCTGCTGGCCGGCTCCTGCGGCCAGAACGCAGCGCTGTCCACCTTCCAAGTGCTGGTGGAAAACGAGCATCGGGGCAGCCAGACCGTGAGCTACACGCGCGCCGTGCGGTTGCAGGCCCACGGCGTGGAGGTGGCTGTGCGCCGGCAGGACAAGGGGCAAGTCCTGGTGAGTGATACAGGACCCAGGGATGGGTGCAAGGGCGAGAAATCCCCTCTGAAGAGCAGCAACTCCGGATCCCGGGTGGAGCTAAACACCTGTTAGATCTCGGGGCCAGTAGTCAAGGTGCAGGTCCCCAACCCAGGTGGTGCTGCCCCTTCTTGGCTGTGTGACATTGTCTCTCACAACACCTCACAGAGTGGTTGTGGTAGGACATTTAAAAAGAGGTCTTGGTGCTGAACAAACGTTCAGTAAATCTTGGCTGCCATTGTTTGTGTTGTTATGAACCCTTGGAATTGTGGATTTGGACATGTTCAAGAGGACAGAGAACTTTCAGAGAGCAAGGTGACACACTGGGTGATATGTGAAATGTTAGGTACTACAGGGGCGTGTGTGTGTGTGTGTGTGAGATAACAGGTCCCCACCAACTTCTCAGGCCAGGGTGGCAAAAGAGGGGCACATAGATGGGGCTTCATAGGCACAGGCTTGTGGGCAGAGGGTTCTCAGAGGGTCCACTACACAGAGTCAAGAACCACTAATTTTCTTTAATATAAAAATGGATAAGAGGGGTTCAGAGGAGAGTCACAACAATGGCCAATAATTGTAATTGAGCAGTTTAGGGCAGTGGCCCAGGCCCTGGGAAGGGGTGGATAAATCAGAAGTAGGAGACCAAGAGAACTTTTCATGCAGGTACTGCACTAAACCCTTCACACACCCTAACTTGTAATCCTCACAACAACTTTACAGTGAAGGAAATTCTGCCCATAAAGCCTAGCGTTCAGCATAGAGAACCCTCTAGATAAACAGAGGACATAATTATTAATATTTATGTTCCTGGGGCTGGGCACGGTGGCTCATGACTGTAATCCTAGCACTCTGGGAGGCCAAAGTGGGTGGATTGCTTGAGGTCAGGAGTTGGAGACCAGCCTAAGCCAGAGCAAGAGCTTGCCTCTAAAAATAGCCAGGCGTTGTGGTGGGCGCCTGTAGTCCTGGCTACTCTGGAAGCTGAGGTAAGAGGATCACTTAAGCCCAAGAGCAGGGGTCCTCAAACTTTTTAAACAGGGGGCCAGTTCACTGTCCCTCAGACCATTGGAGGGCCAGACTGTGGGCCCTGGGACGAGTCAGCTGCTAAGCAGGACAGGCAGCGGTGGCAAAAACACCCAGTGGGCCAGATAAATGTCCTAAGCGGGCTGTGTGTGGCCACTGGGCCATAGTTTGAGGACGCCTGCCCAAGAGTTTGAGGTTGCTGTGTTAGTCTGCCATGGCACTCTATCAAGGGTGACAAAATGAAACTGTGTCTCAAATATATATATATATATATATGTTCCTGCTTCTCTGAGATGACTTTTAAGTGGAGGATTGAATAATAGTAACCAATATATATATTAAGTTACTTCAGGGTCTAAATGCTTGACATGTATTAACTCATTTAATCTCCATGACACTCCTGTGAAGTAGCTCATCTTAGATGAGGAAACCAAAGCACAAAGAGGTTCAGTCACCTACTCAAGGTCACAAAGTTAGTGACCTTGAAGCCAGGCTGTCTGGTGCCACAGTCCACGCTCTTAACCATTATACTCCAGTGCCTCTCCTGAAGGAATAGGCAAGGAGAGAAGAGACTGGCAAATTCCAGGAGGAAGAAATAGCAAGTGCAAACGTCCTGGGGCATGAATGAATAAGCCCAAGGGTTGGGAACAGCAAGGAGGCCAGGGGGCTGGAGTAGGAGAGACCAAGGGGAGAGTGAGGTGGGAGATGAGGCTGGGGCTGGCTGCCATCAGACTTTTGATTTAAGCTGAGACCTGTAGGAGGAGGAGGAGACCACTGGGTGACAGGTGGTGTTTTCTGGGCAGGGGAATAGCAGGGGCAAAGGCTGAGGCTGGACTGAACTTGAAGAACATAGAAGAAGCTCGTGGAGGCCAGTGACGAATCACCCAAAATAATGAAGTTGAAGAAACAGAACAGAGCAGTAGGTAGGACATGAGGTCTGAAAAGTAGAGACAAATAGGGCCAGAAGGGTAGAGAGTTTTGATTTCTGAGGCAGGAGGGAATGTCACACGCAGTGAGTATAGGCTGGGCAGATGGGGGTTGCTTTCATGGCTGGAGTTGCAGCGGCAGGGAGCTGGATGGTACCAGCAGATTAAATCAGAGAGTAGTGGGGCTCAGATCATTTAGGACCTTTTAGGCCATGTAAGGAGTTTGAATCAACACTGACACCTAGACTGGGTGTGGTGGCACACGCCCTATCCTAACATCCTGTGAAGATGAGGCCAGACAGATCACTTGAGCTTAAGATTTTGAGGCCAGCCTGAGCAAGAGTGAGACCTTGTGTCTACTAAATTAGAAAAAAACTAGCTGAGCATTGTGGCAGGTTCCTGTAGTCCCAGCTACTTGGAAGGTTGAGGCAGGAGGATTGCTTGAACTCAGGAGTTTGAGTTTGCTGTGAGCTAGGTTAATGACATGATTCTCCAGGGCAACAGAGTAAGACTCTGTCTCAAAAAAAAAAGCTGACACCTAGAAGATGAGGTGGGAATGGCCAGGTAAAGAGTGATGATTGGTGTTCCAGAAGGAGGGTGAAGCAAGTGCAAAGGCTCTGAGGTAGGAATGCATTTGGTATTTTCAGGGGGACAGAAAGGAGGCCAGAGTGGCTGGAACTGGATGAGTGGTGTGATGTGGTAGGTGATATTGGCCCAAGAGTGGATTGGCCAACCTCAGGAAGGACCTTCTAGGTAACAGGATTGGGTTTGAGCCATGTTCTGAAGAATGAAGTGGAAGCAGACAGGGAAAAAGTGGTAGGTGATGTTTGTGGCAAAGTGCAAAGGTGGAGAGGCTAGACAAAACCAAGAGAGTTAGACTATCAAGAAAGCCAGTGTAGCCAGGCACAATAAATACCACAGACCAGTAGAACTCTGATGTTGATGGAAATGTTCCAAGTTTGAGCTGCCTGACATGGTCACCACTAGTTACATGTGTCTGTTGAGTACTGGAAATGGGGCTAGTGTGGCCAGGTGCAATGGCTCATGCCTATAATCCCAGAACTCTGGGGGGCCCAGGAGGTAGATTGCTGAGCTCAGGTATTTGAGATCACCCTGAGCAAGAGCGAGGCCTCATCTCTGCTAATAATAAAAAAAAAAAAAGAAAGAAAGAAAGAAAGAAAACTAGCTGGGTGTCATGGCAGGCACTTGTACTCCCAGCTACTCAGGAGGCTGAGGCAAAAGAATCACTTGAGCCGAAGAGTTTGAGGTTGCTGTGAGCTATGACACTACAGCACTCTACCCAGGGTGACAGAGTCAGACTGTCTCAAAAAACAAAATAAAAAGGAAGCCAGTGTGGCTGGTACGGATAGCAGATGAGAGGCACAGAAGAAAGAAGTGAGGTCAGGGAGGTGATGGGGAGACCCATCATGTAGACTTTGAAGGGCATGGGTTAGAGATTTGGATTTAAGCTGATCCTTCAGGGATAAAGTATGGTGAATGGTGTGCCAGGCAGAGGGAACAGCAAGTGCAAAGGCCCTAGGGTGGGGCCAGGCATAACGTGTTCAAGAGAATAACAAGTGGGTCAGAATAGCAGGAGGGAGAGGCAAGCCAGAGAGCCATGAATCCCCTGACCGCTGGCCCTCCTGCATTCTCTACCCAGGTGGACGGCGTCCTTCACTACTTGCCCTGCAGTGCAGCAGATGGGCAGATCCAGGTGTTCCGCCAGGGCAACAATGCTGTCATACGTACTAACTTTGGCCTGACTGTCACTTACAACTGGGATTCCCGTGTGACTGCTAAGGTGCCCAGCAGCTATGCTGGGGCCCTGTGTGGGCTCTGCGGGAACTTCAATGGGGACCCAAAAGATGACTTTGCTCTACGGAGTGGAGGCCAAGCTGCCAATGCACTGGCCTTTGGCAATAGCTGGCAGGAGGAGACAAGGCCTGGCTGTGGAGCGGCTGAACCAGGTAACTGTCCCCAGCTGGACTCCTTGGTGACCCAGCAGTTGCAGAGCAAGAAAGAGTGTGGGATCCTCGCTGACCCTGAGGGACCCTTCCGGGAGTGCCACAAGATATTGGACCCCCAGGGTGCCGTGCGTGATTGCGTCTATGACCGCTGCCTGCTGCCAGGCCAGTCTGGGCCACTATGTGATGCATTGGCCACATATGCTGCTTCTTGCCAAGCTGCCGGGGCCACCGTACACCCCTGGAGGAGTGAGAAACTTTGCCGTGAGTACCGGGAATGGCAACAGGGGGGCTTAGCCTTATGTATGTTCATTATTGTATAAATAATTTGTTTAACTGTTGTAACAACCACCAGGGTTTAGAAAGGCTCAATTACATGCCTGGGATCATGACAATTAGAAAGTCATAGATAGTAGGCATGCAGTCAACATTTGTAAAAGGACCAAGTACCTGTGGCTCAAGTGGCTAAGACGCCAGCCATATACACCTGAGCTGGCAAGTTCGAATCCAGCCCTGGCCCGCCAAACAACAATGACGGCTGCAACTAAAAATTAGCTGGGCATTGTGGCAGGCACCTGTAGTCCCAGCTACTTGGGAGGCTGAGGCAAGAGACTTGCTTGAGCCCAGGAGTTGGAGGTTGCTGTGAGCTGTGATGCCACAGCACTCTACCCAGGGCGACAGCTTGAGGCTCTGTCTCAAGGAAAAAACAAAAAAAGGACCGAGCACATCTAATGGGCATTTCCACATCACAGCTGTCATTCAGAGGTGAGCAGTTATGCTGCCTTGAGAAGGAGTCTGTCCAATTCTTGATCCCCATCTGGCCTACTTCAATCAGAAAGGACAGGCAGAAAGGACATGCATGTAATTAATTGCAGCTAGTGCTCCTGTGTCCCCCTTCCCACTGGGCAGGTCCCATTCTAAGGTTTCTCCTTGAAACCCCACAATCACCCTGAGACAGGATCGCTCCTATTTGCATTTTACAAGATGAGGAAACAACCACAGAGATTTTAAGTAACTAGCCTGAGGTCACACAGAGAGTGGAGGAATGGAGCAGGTTGGCTCCCGAGTTTGTCCTGTTTTATTACTATCCCCTGTGACTTCTGGGGAAATTAAGAATCTCTTATTTCCTTAAAACTACTGTTACTGGCTTGGCGCCTATAGCTCAGTGGCTAGGGTGCTAGCCACATACACCAGAGGTGGGGTGTTTGAATCCATTCCAGGACTGCCAAACAACAGTGAGAACTAGAACCAAAAAAATAGCCAGGCATTGTGGTGGGCGCCTGCAGTCCCAGCTACTTGGGAGGCTGAAGCAAGAGAATCTCTTAAGCCCAAGAGTTTAAGGTTGCTATGAGCTGTGATGCCATGGCACACTACCCAGGGCAACATAGTGAGACTCTGTCTCAAAAAAAAAACAAAACTACTGTTATCTCTTGTGATAAGACTGTCCAGACAAAACAAACAAGCAAACAACAAACAAACAAACAAAATTACTGTTATCCTTGCCCTCCTTGGAATCTATAAAAGACTGGGTCATGAGGGCTTAGATGCTCAGAGGGATGCCTACAGACTTTGACAATTATTGCTATAGTACCATTCTGACTTTCTCTACCTCTTTCTCTGCTCCTCCCCTTTTCATGGAATATTTTAAAGCAAATTCTAGACATGTGAGTTCTCCAGTAACTGCTCAGTAAGCATCTGTCATTCAGTAACAGAAAAGGACTTTTAAGAAACATGACCAAATGCTGTAATTACCAGTAACAAAAATAACACAAATTCTTCAACATCATCTAAATACCCAACTTGGGGGTGGTGCCTATGGCTCAGTGAGTAGGGCACCGACCCCATATACTGAGGTGGTGGGTTTGAACCCCGCCCTGGCCAAACTGCAACAACAACAAATAGCTGGGTATTGTGGTGGGTGTCTGTAGTCCCAGCTACTTGGGAGGCTGAGGCAAGAGAATTGCCTAAGCCCAAGAACTGGAAGTTGCTGTGAGCTGTGATACTACAGCACTTGACCAAGGACAACAAAATGAGACTCTGTCTCAATTAAAAAAAAAAAAGCCAGGCATTGTGGCAGGCACCTGTAGTCCCAGCTACTGGGAGGATGAGACAAGAGAATGGCCTAAGCCCAAGAGCTAGAGGTTGCTGTGAGCTATGACGCCATGGCACTCTACCAAGGGTAACAAAGTGAGACTCTGTCTCAATTAAAAAAAAAAAAAAAAAAACTTGCTCCACATTTTCCCAGTTGTCTAAAAAAGAAAGTGTTTTTCCAGTTTGTTTGGATCTAAAGACAAACCAAATCCACATGCTGCATTGGGTCCATCTAGCTTTAAGTTACTTTTACTCTATAAAAGCTTCCTTCTTTTTTTCCTTCCCAACATATCATGAAATTTTTAAAATAACAGAGAAGGTGGAAAAACTATATAGGCAATACCCATATAACCACCACCTAGACTTACAACAGCATCCACTCCACTTGCTTTTCATATATCCATCCCTCTATCTGCTCCACCCTTTTGTTCATGCCATTTATTTACTGGAAAAAATAGGTTATTTGTCTTGCAGAATTTCCCACTTTCTGGATTTGCCTTGTTGCATCTAGTGGTGTTTAACCTGTTTCTCTGTCCTGATTCTTTTGTAAACTGGATATTAACTCTAGAATACCACACACCAGTAGAACTTTGATGTTGATGGAAATGTTCCATGATTGAGCTGCCTGACATGGTCACCACTAGTCACATATGTCTGTTGGGTACTTGAAATGGGGCTAGTGTGGTCAGGCACAGTGGCTCACACCTGTAATTGTAGCACTCTGGGAAGCAGAGGCAGGTGGATTGCTTGAGTTCGAGACCTGCCACGAACGAAGCAAGAGGGAGATCCTGCCACTACTAAAAATAGAAAAACTAGCTGGGTGTTGTGGTGGTGCTGAGGTTGCCGTGAGCTATGGTGACACCATGGCACTATACTCAGGGCAACAATTTGAGGCTCTGTCTCAAAATAAAAAAAAAAGAAAAGAAAAGAAAAGCTGGTAAGATGAAGGAACAAAATCTTCAATTTTATTTAATTCTAATTCACTTACATTGAAATGGTCACAAGTGCCCAGTGGCTACTATATTGGCTGGCACAGATAACAGATAGAGGCCTGATTTAGTTCAATTTTAGTGGTTTTTTTTTTTTTTTTTTTAAACAGAGTTTCACTTTTTCGCCCTTGGTAGAATGCCATGGCATCACAGCTCACAGCAACCTCAAACTTTTGGGCTTAAGTGGTTCTCTTGCCTCAGCCTCCTGAGTAGCTGGGACTGTAGGTGCCCACCACAATGCCCAGCTATTTTTTTGTTTAGTTGTCTTTATTGTTTGGCAGACCTGGACTGGATTTGAATCCACCAGCTCTGATGTATGTGGCTGGTGTCCTAGCTGCTGAGCTATAGGCACTGAGCCTCAGTTTTAGTTTTTTTTGTTTTGTGTTTTTATAGATTGACATGAATAGAGTTTGGGGAGTGGAGCAGGAAGGTTTTGTTGTATTTTTTGTTTGTTTCTTTCTACAACACTAGGTACATATTTATTTATTTATATATGTATATATATATATTTTTTTAATATAGACTGTCACTGTGTCGGCTTCAGTAGAGTGCTAGGCATCACAGCTCACAGCAACTTCCAATTCTTGGGCTTAAGTGACTGTTTTGCCTCTGCATCCCAAGTAGCTGGGACTATAGGCACCTACCACAACACCCAGCTATTTTCTTATTGCAATCGTCATTGTTGTTTAGCTGGCCTAGACCAAGTTTGAACCTGCCAGCCTCGGTGCATGTGGCTGGTGCCTTAACCACCCTGTGCTATGGGCATCAAGCCCAGGTACATATTTTAATTACTACTGTAGAAGGAAGAAGCTAAAAGTACCATATTCACAAATATACTGCAGAGAGTATGCATGCACACACACATATGTGTTTGAAATATGTGCCACATATTAACATTCTATAACCAACTGGCATAAAGTCACTAAAGACATAGTAGGGCTTAACACCCTTAGCTCAATGAGTAGGGCACCAGCCACATACACCGAGGCTAGTGGGTTTGAGCCTGCTCTAAACAATGACAATTCCAACCAAAAAATAGCCAGGCATTGTAGTGGGTGCCTATAGTTCCAGCTACTTGGGAGGCTGAGGCAAGAGAATTGCTTAAGCCTAAGAGTCTTTGGTTGCTGTGAGCTGAGAGGCCATGGCATTCTACCAAGGGCAACATACTGAGACTCTGTCTCAAAAAAAATAAAAAATAAATAAATAATAAAGATATAATAGGTAACCCCAAACCACAGTTAAATTGGAAAAGAATCTTAATATCTTTTAAAAAATTTTTTAAGTCTGTGATTTTATTTATTGAATCATTTATTTTTGAGGCAGTCTCATTCTCTCGCCCTGGATAGAGGGCTGTGGCATCATCACAGCTCACAGCAGCTTTAAATTGCTGAGTTCAACTCGTCCTCTTGCCTGAGCCTCCCAAGTAGCTAGGACTATAGACATGAGCCACATGGCTAGTTTTTCTATTTTTAGTAGATACAGGGTCTCACTCTGGCTGCTCAGGCTGGTCTCAAACTCGTGAGCTCAAGTAATCCACCTGCCTCAACCTCCCAAAGTGCTAGAATTACAGGCATGAGCCATCGCACCTGGCTAATCTTAATTATCTTAACTGTGACATAGTGTTCCCCAGGCCCAAATGAACACGAGGCCTCAGTGCAACTGGACCACTTACGGTGTGAGTGTGTATGAATGGATGTGCATGCACACGTATGCGTGGGGGGGGGGCAGGTGTATCACCTTGCGAGAAGGAATTCTTAATGTTGACAGCTTTTCTCCCTGCAGCAATGAGCTGCCCTCCCCACAGCCACTACGAGCCACTTGCCTCCGGCTGCCCACTGACCTGTGGAGACCTCCCAGTGCCTGGGGGCTGTGGCTCTCAAAACCAGGAGGCCTGTGTATGTGACGAGGGCTTCGTGCTCAGTGGTGAGTCCTGCGTGCCCCTGGCCAACTGTGGCTGCGTGCACCAGGGAACCTACCACCCACCAGGCCAGACCTTCTACCTCGGTCCCAAGTGCACTTCCCTTTGCCACTGTCAGGAGGGTGGCCTGGTTTCCTGTGAGCCTTCCTCCTGTGGCCCACATGAGGCCTGCAAGCCATCCAATGGCATCCTGGGCTGCGTGGCTGTGGGCTCTGCCACCTGCCAGGCGTCGGGAGACCCCCATTACACCACCTTCGACGGCCGCCGTTTCGACTTCATGGGCACCTGCGTGTACACACTGGCTCAGACCTGTGGGGCCAGGCCTGGGCTGCACCAGTTTGCCGTTCTGCAGGAGAATGTGGCCTGGGGCAATGGGAAAGTCAGTGTGACCAAGGCGATCACGGTCCAGGTGTCCGACTTTGTCCTACGGCTAGAACAGAAGCAGAAAAAGGTCACGGTGAGTGCAGAGGGCCTTGAGGTGGGGGCAGTACTGAACCCAGGAGCAGGGACCACAGAACTTGAAGTGTTTGTGGGAGGCATGGGGACCCTAGGAGAGGGAGTACTGGTCAGAGCCAGAGGGGGAAACCAAGCTGGAAGGAGGCCTTGGGAACATGGGACCTGCCTCGTGTGGCTTATTCTCCCATCCCACCTATCCCTCTGTCTCATCTCTGCCCCTGGGTCCGTGCACTGTCCTCCCCAAACACCTCTCCCAACCCCTCCTGCCTCCATCTCTACTCTCTCCCCACTTTGCCCTTGGTCCCTGCCCTAGCCACCTCCCTGGTCTCCCGCCCATCAGCAGGATGGGGGAAAGTTCAAAAAGGACAGAGGACAATCCGTGAGTAACACTATCACCCCATTAATGACAATGACAATAGCAGCAGCTATAGTTTTTAGATGGCTGACCCCAGACCCTGTAAGCTGCTGAGCGCTTCATGTCCCTGGTGCCATTTTATTCTCACACTAGTAGCTGGAGGCACTATGATTTACTTGACTTTTTAGAGAGGGAGGTCCCATCACTGGCCCGAAGTCCCCCAGCAAAAGCAGGACTTGAACCCGGGATTATGTGCCAGGAGACTTATGTATGCTGGACCTTGTGCTGCTCTGCGGTGCTTTTCTGAGATCTGGTCTCCTAAGGAAACTGGCATTGTGGTTCCACTAGAGGGATCTCCCCTGAGACCCTGCTGAAATGCAGGTGCACAGCCCCTGTTCCAATGGGGTATTGACAAGGATGCTGATAAACAGCTGCCTTTACCAGGTGCCTTTACTGGGCATGTGCGACAGGATTTAATTCATATAACCTAATGTAGCCCAAGCTCCTAATGTAGCTCCCAGCACACGACTAGTTACCTCTAAATAGATGTCAGTTGATGGTGTTCTCATTATTTGCATCTCACTGAATTCTCCACCTTCCCTAGGAGGTGGAAATTATTAGTATCCCCCACTTACAGATGAAGAAACTGAGGCACAGAGATGCAGTCACTTGTCCTCACCCACTACCCAGCCCTCAGTGGGAAATATGGCGGCTGATTATGTTTTTAGAGACTCAGTCGGGAACATGTCTTTCTCCTACTTTCTTCTCTGATTCTTCATACATCCAAAAGAATCCAATGTCCACAGCAAGCATTTGCAATAAGGAAGGATAAGCAATCGAGTTAACCAGGGGTGATTTATAACCTGAGGTGCCCTGTAAAATCACAGGTCCTCATCTCATGAGTTGTTACTCCATTGAGACCTATGTTGGTTTCCTGTGGCTGCAGTAACAAATTACCCCAAGCATGTGGCTGAAAACAACAGAAATCTACTTTCTCACAGTTCTGGAGGCCAGAAGTCCAAAATCAAGGTGGCCAACCAACCACAGGGCCAAACACTCTCCAAAGGCACTAGGAGACAATCCTGATTTGGCCCAACCCACTCTGGTGGCCCCAGGTGTTCCCTGAATTGTGGCAACAGCACTCCAAGCCCTACCTTTGTCTTCACATAGCCTTTTCTGTTGTTGTTGTTGTTTGTTTTTTGAGAGAGACTCTCATTCTGTTACCCTGGGTAGAGTGCTGTGGCATCATAGCTCACAGTAACCTCAAACTCCTGGCTCAAACGATCCTCTTGCCTCAGCTTCTCAAGTACCTGGCACTGTAGGTGCCTGTCACAATGCCTACCTAGTTTTTCTATTTTTAGTAGAGATAGGGTCTTGCTCTTGCTTAGGCTGGTCTCAAACTCTTAAGTTTAGGGGATCCAGGGCGGCACCTATGGCTCAAAGGAGTAGGGTGCTGGCCCCATATGCTGGAGGTGGTAGGTTCAAACCCAGTCCCAGCCAAAAAAAAAAAAAAAGATGAAAAAAAAATAAAAAATAAAATAAAAAAGTGACATCTGCCTAAGTAAAATCACTAATTACTAGAATTATTCAAGAATCACGGGCAGTGCCTGTGGCTCAAAGGAGTAGGGCAGCGGCCCCATATGCTGGAGGTGGTAGGTTCAAACCCAGTCCCAGCCAAAAAAAAAAAAAAGTTTAGGGGATCCACCTACCTGCCTCAGCCTCCCAGAATGCTGAGATTACAGTTGTGAGCTACCGAAACTGCCACACACGATGGCCTTTCTCTCTGTGTGTCTCTGTGCCTTCTCTTCTGCTTGCTCTCTCTTTTTTTTTTTCCAAGACAGAGTCTCACTATGTCACCCTTGGTAGAGTGCCATGATGACACAGCTCACAGAAACCTCAAGCTCTTGGGCTTAAGTGATTCTCTTGCCTCAGCCTCCTGAGTAGCTGGGACTACAGGTGCCCATCACAATGCCTGGCTATTTTTTTGTTGCAAT
>NW_003852628.1:1229583-1248125 GCF_000181295.1 Otolemur garnettii
CTTGGGCTTAAGTGATTCTCTTGCCTCAGCCTCCTGAGTAGCTGGGACTACAGGTGCCCATCACAATGCCTGGCTATTTTTTTGTTGCAATTGTCATTGTTGTTTAGCTGGCCTGGGCCAGGTTTGAACACGCCAGCCTGGGTGTATGTAGCCAGGCCCTACCCACTGAGCTACAGGCACTGTCATCTGCTTGCTCTTATAAGGGCATTTGTCATTGGCTTTAGGGCTCATCGTAATCTGGGGTAATCCCATCTCAAGATCATTATCCCAATTACATTTGCAAATACATTTATTTCAAATAAGGTCACATAATGAGAGTCCAGGTGGATATACATGTATGTTTGGAGGCCACTGTTCAATCCACTGCAAGACCCTATAATTGTACCCATTTTATAAATACGGAAACTGAGGTCCAGAGAGGAGGGAGATCTTCACTGTCAAGCAGGAGCTTGAACTAGGGTCTGATTCCCTCAAAGGGAGCCTTCTGAAGCACAGCATCTTCCACCCCCCAGGCGAATGGTGTGGACATGAAACTGCCCCTGGTGCTAGCCGAGGGCCAGATCCGTGCCTCCCAGCATGGCGTGGATGTTGTGATTCAGACTGACTTTGACCTGCGTGTGGTGTATGACCTCCAGTACAATGTGCGAGTCACCGTCCCAGGCAACTACTACCAGCAGATGTGTGGCTTATGTGGTGACTACAACGGTGACCCCAAGAATGACTTCCAGAAGCCCGATGGTTCACAGGCAGAAAATCCCAATGAGTTTGGCAACTCTTGGGAGGAGGCAGTGCCTGGCTCCCCGTGCCTGCCACCGCCCACTTGCCAGCCAGGGGACAAGGACTGCAACCCCAATCCCCAGTGTCCTGCTGAGCTGGAGAGCAAGTATCAGAAGGAAGAGTTCTGTGGGTTCCTTACCAGCTCCAAAGGGCCGCTGGCCTCCTGCCACAAGCTGGTCAACCCCCAGGGTCCCTTGCAAGATTGTGTCTTTGACCTGTGCCTGGGTGGCGGTGACCTGAACATTCTCTGCAACAACATCCATGCCTATGTGAGTGCCTGCCAGGCTGCTGGAGGCCACGTGGAGCCCTGGAGGACCGAATCTTTCTGTCGTGAGTGACGGGAGACTGAGGGGCAGAGAGAGGGTGACGCTGAGGGGTAGGATGTGGGGAGACTGAGGCACAAGGGTTAGAGCCTGGGCCTGAAGCCCCTCCCTCCCAGGGCTCTGATCAGCCCCACTCCTTGCAGCGATGAAGTGCCCCCCCAACAGCCACTATGAGGTCTGTGCAGACACCTGCTCCCTGGGCTGCTCTGCTCTCAGTGCCCCACCGCAGTGCCCGGATCAATGTTCTGAGGGCTGCCAGTGTGACTCCGGCTTCCTCTATGATGGCCAATCCTGCGTGCCCATCGAGAAATGTGGCTGCTACCACAACGGCATCTACTATGAGGTAGGAACCCCTGGTTCTGCACCAGGTGCCTCATCCTACACCCCTCCCACTGCTTATCAGCCCTACAACCTGTCCACTCAGCCTCTTGAGTGTCTCCCCCAGGGGTCCTCAAACTTTTTAAACAGGGGGCCAGTTCACTGTACCTCAGACCGTTGGAGAGCCGAACTGAGGGCCCCAGGACGAGTTGGTTGCTAAGCATAGGGTGACCAGACATCCCGCTTTTGGCGGGACAGTCCCGCTTTTCAACAATATGTCCCGCTTCCAGCGGCGTTTTAAAAAAGTTCCGATTTTTGGAAAGAATGCACTAACGGGCGGGAGAAAAGGAAGGGAATATATTTTTGGCTGCCATGTGGCTATTTCGCCAGAATGAGTTTTATATTATTTTTGTTAATTTTATAATGTTAAACTGTAATAATAACAAATAATTGCTGAGAAGTGATTATCGAGAACTGCTTATCAAAGTTTTCATTGTTGTCAGGCCCTGCACTGCCCCGTCCCCTGCCCCGCCTCTGACCCCCCACCCCCATGTTATCCTGCCTTACCCATGTTAAAATCTGGTCACCCTAGCTAAGCAGGACAGGCAGCAGCGGCAAAAACACCTGGCGGGCTGGATAAATGTCCTCAGCAGGCCGCATGTGGCCTGTGGGCTGTAGTTTGAGGACACCTGGCCCAACTCTCCCCCCCTTGCCATGACCTCATCTTGGTCCAGATTGTCCTCTCCTACCTAAGTCCCTCCCAGTCCCTAATGTTGTTCCCCCTGGTCCACCCTCCACATAGCTATGGTAAAGACGTTTCTAAATATGACCATGGGAGTCCAGCTTTAAACTCTCCTCTGGCTCCCTAGGTCAAGTTTTGGCTTTGTTCTTTTTTTTTTCTTTTGGGACAGAGCCTCACTCTGTTGCCCTGGGTAAAGTGCATGGTGTCATCATAGCTCGCAGCAACTTAAAACTCCTAGGTTTATGTAATCCTCTTTCCTCAGCCTCCCAAGTATCTGGGACTATAACCATGCACCACCATGCCCAGCTAGTTTTTATATTTTTAGTAGAGACAGGATCTCACTCTTGCTCCAGCTGGTCTGGAACTCCTGAGCTTAAGCAATACACTCTCCTTGGCCTCCCAGAGTGCTAGGATTACAGGCAAGGTTGTGGCTTTGTATCTTAAGTCTGGGCAAAGGTGGCTTCCTGATCACAAAGGTGGGATTTTCCTCTGTTACACCAGCTGCTAACTCCCTCTGCTTCCCTCTCCCACTCTCTTGCAGTGAGTCCTTTTTCTTTGACTTGAGTGTGTGTGTGTCTAAAATCCATCTCCTTCCCAGGTCTGCCAGCTCTCTGGGGACAGGGACCTCTCTGTTCTCCTCACATGAATAATAACAGCAAACATGTAGATGGTGCTTAATAGGAGCCTGTTACTGTTTTAGCACTGTATGTGTGTGTTTTATACATGCATATGTATAATATATGCAAATAAACTTTCTATTATGAAAATTTCAAACATGCAGAAGTTGAGAGAATAATGGGGTAGACCTCTAGCTATGTATCCATGACTTAGCTT
Source organism: Otolemur garnettii (assembly GCF_000181295.1). NCBI lineage: Eukaryota > Metazoa > Chordata > Mammalia > Primates > Galagidae > Otolemur > Otolemur garnettii. The sequence continues at coordinate 1,232,578 of NW_003852628.1, forward strand.
AAAAAATAATCAATATTTTCCCAATCTTGTTTCATCTCCTGCCTTTGTCTTCATGAGGACATCTCTGTGTGTCTCTTTGACTTCTTCTCTTCTGGCTCTTATAAGGGCACCTTGTCATCAGATTTAGGGCCCACCCTAATCTGGTAATCTCACCTCAAGATCATTATCCTAAATACATTTGTAAAAACCCTTATTCCAAATAAAGTCATGTAATGATCTCCTCCCCCTTCCCCAGTCCTCTCTGATTTCGATTATCTAAAGGAAATCCCTTTTCATTTCATCTTCACTTTCCATGTATTGTTAAATCAGTTATACTTTCATAGGTAAGTGCTATTCTCTATAATTTACAGATGAGGAAACTGAGGCACAAAGAGGTTAAGTGATTTGCCCAGAGTTAAACAGTTTGGAATAGCAGAAACAGGCTTAAAACCAAGGCAATCTGCTCTTAATTGCTATGTCACACAGTCTCTCCTACAGCAGAAATTTAGTGAAATTTTTGGAATGAATGAATGAATAAGTGAATAAAAGTGAATGGATAAATGAATGAACTGGGCCCCAAAGCCATGCCATACCTCAGTTTTGCAGACAAGGGTTTATTCTACTGAGAGATGATCCCTTTCATGTCTGCCAGACCCCTCTGTGCCAGGAACACCAGGCATGCAGGAGTTGGCTTCCACAGTGGGGTCTCTGATGGCTATGCCTTCTGTGTCCCCACAGCCACAGCAGACGATCCTCAGTGACAACTGTAAGAAGCAGTGTACATGCCACGCAGGTCAAGGCGTGGTGTGCCAGGAACACAGCTGCAAGCCGGACCAGGTGTGCCAGCCCTCTGGAGGCGTCCTGAGCTGTGTCCATAAAGGTGCTGGACAAGAATGTGGCTGATGTGACTAGGGACAGAGGACAGGGACTCTGGAGCTGACAGTGGCATGAGTGGGATGTTCACAATGGGTGGTGCACAAGACTAAGAATTGAGGCCTCAGCCTGGCGATCCCTCGGTGGGTTTCTTGGAGCCTGGAGCCACTATGGGAGGCAGGGACCATTGTGGGGAAATCTGGACTGTAGGGACCCTCATGGTGAGGCTTCCCAGAACAGATGCCAGAGACCCTCAGTATAAAGCAGGGAAAGGAATGCTTTTTCTCTAAACATCTAGGTGGCAAATATTTAAACTTGCAGGCCATAAGGTCTTGGTCACAATGACGCAGCTCTGTGATTGTGGCATGAGAACAATCACAGGGTATTTAGGTGAAGAGGTGCAGCTCCAGTTAAACTTTATAACACAATACCAAGCCTCCTGATATGCCACCGTTTGCTGTCCACTGGTATGTGGGAGCAGGCTCAGGGCTTCACACCCCAGCACTGAAGGGCATGGGAGAGACTGGACTCCTCAGGGGTAGAGACAAGAAAACAGAGTTCTGAGGCAAGAGAATCGCTTAAGCCCAGGAGTTTGAGGATGTTGTGAGCTGTGATGCCACAGCACTCTACCAAGGGTGACATAATGAAACTTTCTCAAAAAAAAAAAGAATACAAGCATAGCAGATACAGGGAGCAGCCAGTACCTCTAGGGCCAGATCAGAGCATGTAAGGATGGAGAAATTGGAAAGGGGGCCCCCACAGTAAGGCTGATTCAGATCTCATTGGAGAGGGTGCAGCTGTAGCTCACTGGGTGGGAGAGAGGTTCGTGCAGGCTGAGTTTGTGAAGGGAACCCATCACTGAGAAGCCAGCCGGGGCTGGTGGACCTCCTTGACGTGGTCTCACACACCAGCAGGAGCTGGCAGAGCAGAACAGGTTGGAAGCCAGACCAGGAGCGCCACCGTTCTCGTGGTGACTCATGAGTGCCCTCTACTGACAAAACTTAACTCCATGGGTGGATTTGATGCTGAGAGGCAGGAAAGTGACAATTGGCACAGGCAAGAGGAAGACGCTTGAAGGCTGGTGTCTTGCACACAAGGTTTCCAAAAGCAGGGATCACAGACATAGCAATCCTAGGGAAAAGGCCTTTAACACTTTACACATAGGCCCACAGAAATGAGACCACTTCCAGGGCTAGTGTCTCAGACTTAGCAACCCTCAGGGGTGGAGTCTCACACAGAGGGATACCCAGACTGTGTGACTTAGATATGGGACCCCAGGATTTGAGTTCTAACATTGGGACCCTTGGCACAGGGCTCTTATCAAAGATCCTCCAGGACCCTAATCTTGGTCACAGAGACCTCCAGGATGTGGGTCTTAGATGTGGAGACCCCCAGGTGGCTGGGATCTCAGGCGTGGGTTCCCTGGGGTCCAAGTCTTGAACACAGAGAACCCTGGGGCTGGGGTCTCAGACATGAATGCCTTCAGGGCTGGCATCTCAGATATAGGGACCCTTGGGGCTCAGGTCTCAACCTGGGTTCCCTGGTGCTGAGATCTTAAGCAAGAAAACCCTGGAGACTTAATCTCAAATAGAAAACTACAGGGCCTGGGTCTTGGACATAGGGACCCTTGAGCCTGGGTCTCAGCTATAGGGCCTGGCTCTTAGACATGAGGACTCTGGAACCTGGTCTAACTCTCAGAGCCAGTATCCCTGGCATAGACTGGGGCAGATGCAGGGCAGCAGCTGTCCTTATAGTGGGCAGCCTCTAAAGGTCTTCTCTCCTTTGCCCCCAGACCCGTGCCAAGGTGTGACATGCCGGCCACAGGAGACTTGCAAGGAGCAGAGTGGCCAGGGTGTGTGCGTGCCCAACTATGAAGTCAAATGCTGGCTGTGGGGTGACCCACACTACCACTCCTTCGATGGCCGCAACTTTGACTTCCAGGGCACCTGTAACTATGTGCTGGCAACAACTGGCTGCCAGGGGGTCAGTGCCCAGGGCCTGACACCCTTTACTATCACCACCAAGAATGAGAACCGGGGCAACCCCTCTGTGTCCTACGTGAGGCTCGTCACTATAACTACCCTCGGCACCAACATCTCCATCCACAAGGGCGAAACTGGCAAAGTCCGGGTATGTTTGGCGGGATGGTCCCCTGAGCTCCCAGGTCCTGGAAAGCACAGTTCAGAGCTCAAGATTCTCTGTCTTCACCAAGGCCTGAAACAAAATGACAACACAAACAACATGGTGGCGCCTGTGGCTCAATGAGTAGGACACTAGCCTCATATACCGAGGGTGGCGGGTTCGAACCTGGCCCTGGCCAAACTGCAACAAAAAAAGTAGCCAGGCATTGTGGTGGGCACCTGTAGTCCCAGCTACTCAGAAGGCTGAGGCAAGAGACTCAGAGTTGGAGGTTGCTGTGAGCTGTGACGCCATGACACTCTACCAAGGGTGACAAAGTGAGACAATGTCTCAAACAACAACAACAACAGCAATAATTACCACAAAAATAGCATCTTTTTACTGGGAATTAAACAAGCCTAATGGCTGAGCACAGGTGGCTCAGGGCAGGTGCAGAGTGGCTCATGCCTATAATCCCAGAACTCTGGAAGGCCAAGGTGGTGGATTGTTTGAGGTCAGGAGTTCAAGACTCGCCTGAACAAGAAAAAGTGAGACCCCATCTCTACTAAAAACAGAAAAACCAATTGGGCATGGAGGTGGGTACCTATAGTCCCAGATACTCAGGAGGCGGGGCAAGAGGATTGCTTGAGTCCAAGAGTTTGAGCTTGCTGTAAGCTATGACACCATGGCACGCTACCCAGGGCAAAAGAGTGAGACTCTGTCTCAAATAAATAAATAAAAATTTAAAAACAGACAGCACCTATAGCTCAGTAGGTAGGGCCTCAGCCACATACACTGAGGCTGGCAGGTTAGAACCCAGCCTGGGCCAGCTAAAATCAACAATGACAACTGCAACAAAAAAATATCTCGGCATTGTGGTGGGCACACTTAGTCCAGCTACTTGGGAAGCTAAGGCAAGAGAATCTCTTAAGCCCAAGAGTTTGAGGCTGCTGTGAGCTGTGACAGCATGAATTCTACTAAGAGCGACACAGTGAGACTCTGTCACAAAAGAAAAAAAAAATTACAAAACAAAAACAAGCCTAGCCCTCTGCTAAGGGCTTTAATGTAGGACTTTAGCATTTGCCTTTATATAGGCCTGGTTTTGAATCCAGCCTCTCCTCCTCATGAACTACAGGATGTTGGGCAAGGAACTTTATTTGGTGGGCCTCAGTTTTCTCATCTGTGAAACAGGCATCGGGCATCGTAGCGGTCAGGCTCCACAGCAAGATGGTGCATGCCTACTGCTCAGCTCCAAGTCTGAGAGAAATTCAGGGAGATGTGGGGAGAGATAAGAGCCATGCCTTTTGCCTAAGGAAATAGAGATGCAGATTACTGACCGCTCACAGGAAGAAAGTGAGGTCCTGAACAGGACAGGTACTAAATAAGTGGTGGTGGGTGAGTGGAAGTGATGTCCAGACACACAGAGATGCACAGAGAATACGGAGGGAGTGAGGAAAGAGGAGAGAGAGACAGAGAGAAACTCAGAGACATAAAGGAAGACAGGAAGATCCAGAGACAGGCAGAGCTAGGTGAAGAGAGAGTAAGAAACACAGAGAGAGAGAGAGAGAGAGAGGAGGGAGACAGAGGTCAAGAGAGAGCCAGAAAAAGTAGAGTGAGGTTTTATTCCCCGGGGCCTGGACTAGTACAGATTTCCACAATGTTTGTCAAATAACAATGCAACTGTCAGTGGTAAGAAAGGCCTTGGCAACTCCCAGGCATTGGTAGGATGAGAGGGAGGCAGGGGGCAGAAGCGGAGACCTCTCCGCCTCCAGTAACTCCTGTTTGCCTCCTTTCCCCAGGTGAATGGTGTGCTGACAGCACTGCCTGTCACTGTGGCCGGTGGGCAGCTTTCAGTGACCCATGGCTCGTCAAAGGCAGTGCTGGCAACTGACTTTGGGCTGCAAGTCACCTATGACTGGAATTGGCAAGTGGAGGTGATACTGCCCAGTAGCTATTATGCTGCGGTGTGTGGGCTCTGTGGGAACATGGATCGCAACCCCAACAATGACCAGGTCTTCCCTAATGGCACACTGGCTCCCTCGATACCAATTTGGGGTGGCAGCTGGCGAGTCCCAGGCTGGGATCCACTGTGCTGGGACGAATGTAAGGGGTCCTGCCCAACATGCTCTGAGGACCAGATGGAGGAATATAAGGGCCCTGGCTTCTGTGGACCTCTGGTCCCAGGCACAGGGGGCCCCTTTGCTGCCTGCCATGACCACGTGGCACCTGATAGCTTCTTCAAGGGCTGTGTTCTAGATGTCTGCCTGGGAGGCGGGGCCCATGACATACTTTGCCAGGCGCTGGCTTCCTATGCTACCGCCTGCCAGGCTGCAGGGATTGTCATCAAGGACTGGCGGACGCAGGCTGGCTGTGGTGAGTGTTAAGACAGTGGAGCAGGAGCAGGGGACAGGGTTCTGTCTCTGTAGGGCTGGTTTGATTTCATTCCAGTCCTTTTTCTGTCCTTCTGTTCCTTGGCACCTCTCTCTTTGTGTCATTTGATTGTCTCTGTCTCTCTGTTTGTCACTCTCTCTCTCTGTACCTCCCTCGGTTTCTGTCTCTCTCTCTCTCGTTTCTTTCTCTGTGTCCCCTCTCTGTCTCACTGTCTCTCCCTATTTTCCTTTGCTCCTCTTTGTCTCTCTGTCTCCATCTCCTCCCACCCTGTCCTAGGACACCCCTAACACCAATCTCTGTTTTTCTCCTTCCTGCTCCCTCATCTGCCCACAGAGATCTCCTGCCCAGACAACAGCCACTACGAGCTCTGTGGTCCTCCTTGCCCAGCCAGCTGCCCATCCCCAGCTCCTCGCCCACCCTCAACCCCATGTGATGGTCCCTGCGCTGAGGGTTGTCAGTGCAACCCAGGCTTCGTCTTCAGTGCTGACCGCTGCGTTCCTCTGCAAGGCGGCTGTGGCTGCTGGGCCAACGGTACCTACTATGAGGCGAATAGCAAGTTTTGGGCAGATGACACCTGCTCTAAGTGGTGTCATTGTGAGCCTGGGAGTGGCTCACTAGTTTGCAAGCCTGCCAGCTGTGGGGTGGGTGAAGAGTGTACCCTCCTTCCCTCTGGCCAGCTTGGCTGCCATCCCATCAGTACGGCTGAGTGCCAGGCGTGGGGTGACCCTCATTACATCACCCTGGATGGGCACAAATTCGACTTCCAAGGCACCTGCGAATACCTGCTGAGCGCACCCTGCCCTGGTTCAGCCACAAAGGCTGAGAACTTCGCAGTCACTGTAGCCAATGAGCATCGGGGCAGCCAGGCTGTCAGTTACACCCGCAGCGTCACCCTGCATATCTACAACCACAACCTGACCATGAGCGCCCGCTGGCCGCGGAAGCTACAGGTGAGGACAGCTGTGGGTCCCAGGGTTGCCTGAGATGGTAAGGAGTCCACCATTCCCCTGAGCACTTTTCATAGCTTAGCTGATGCATGACGGAGAGGTTCAGAATACAGGTCTATAAGCCAGAGGGCTTGAAGCAGTGACTTCCCCCTCTCTAAGCCTTAGCTTATTCCTCTGTAAAATGAGTCTAAGAAAAGTGCCTGCATCAAGAAAGCCTGAGAAGCCAGTGACATCGTGTCTATTGATTATAAGAGAAGAAGTTGCGTGCTCAAGAGAACCAAAGGCAATGGAGCCAAGATTCAAACCGTATTTGCGCCGCTCACTGCCCCTCCTCTCCCTCCTGCAGGTGGACGGCGAACTCGTGGCTCTGCCCTTCCAGTTGGACACGCGTCTCCGCGCTTACTTGAGTGGCGTCGACGTGGTGGCAACCACGACCTCCGGACTTTCGCTGTCTTTCGACGGGTCCAGCTCATTGCGCCTGCGCGTGCCGGCGGCATACGCGGGCGTCCTCTGTGGCCTGTGCGGGAACTACAACAAGAACCCCGCGGACGACCTGACTGCGGTGGGCGGAAACCCAGCCGGCTGGAAGGTGGGAGGCGCCCCGGATTGCGGGGAGTGCGTCCCTGGGCCGTGCCCCAAACCGTGCACACCAGAGCAGCAGAAGCCTTTTGGGGGCCCAGACGCTTGTGGAGTGATCTCCACCACCGACGGTCCGCTGGCGTCCTGTCACTCCCTGGTGCCGCCAGAGAAGTATTTCCAGGCCTGCTTACTGGACGCCTGCCAAGCTCAGGGCCATCCAGGAGGCCTCTGCCCTGCCATTGCTGCCTATGTGTCAGCCTGTCAGGCGGCTGGGGCCCAGATCGAAGAGTGGAGGCGGCCGGACTTCTGTCGTGAGTACTGACCCACACATGTCCACTTAGTAGTGTTTTTCTCCGCCCTTTCCTGGACAAGAGCCTTCCTTCCTACATGGTACTCAGGGACCACCCTCCTTCCCCTGAGCCAGGTACCTCCCATCAGAGAAACACGTTACCTTCACACACTCAGATACACCAGGTCAGGTGCAGCAGTGAGACCTTAGGCCAGGACACACTCAGGGATTCATCAGCCATGAGCTCAGGTCTCCAAGTGATATAGATCAGGGTGACTGGCCCTGTCACACAGCAAATACCCCGTCAGAGAGACTCAGTGAGTTACATCTGATTGGATGCCTCTTGACTGTTCACATGCTGAAATGTACCTAGTCACATAGAATGGGTCACATACCTTCAGTAGTATCTGGCTAGATTATACACTGAAACAAACCAGTCAGATGCACCCAGAAGGAATCGGGATTCTGATGTAGCTCCAGGCAGATCCATAGACTCACAGTTAGATAGCCCTGGGCAGTTCCTTCAGAGAGATCTCCTTGATCAGATTTATACTGTCACACCTGGAAACAGGTCATGTCAGAGAGATGCTGGCAGTTGCTCTGGGTAGACAGCCACAACTCCAGCAGGGAGGTATGCTCAGGCAGATTCATGCCCCAGTCACATTCACACGCTCAAATGCCCATAGTTGGTTCTTGCCTGGCTAGTCTTTCTATTTTTAGTAGAGACAGGGTCTCACTCTTGCTCAGGACGGTCTCAAACTCCTGAGCTCAGGCAATCCATCCACCTTGGGCTCCCAGAGTGCTAAGATTAGAGGCCACTGTGCCTGGCCTGGCCCCACTGTTGGTTCTAATCCAACCAGATATACCAGATCGTATTCACCCAGGCGGAGTCACATAACCTGGACAGAGACTTAGTTAAACACCCCATCCCAGCTCCCATGCTAAACGCCTCAGTCAGCTGTGCTGGATCAGATGCCTAAACCCCTTGATACCCGGGGTGACCCAGCAGTTCTCCCTTGGGACCTCTTCCTGGGGCGGGGAGGGGGGGGTCCAAGCCTGTCTGGTTCTTCCTTACTTTGTCTCTTCCTCTGCCTCCCCTGCCACACCTACCTGGCTTATTTCATCCCCACCTTGTCCCCGCAGCCTTCCAGTGCCCTGCCCACAGCCACTATGAGCTCTGCGGTAACTCCTGTCCTGTGAGCTGCCCAAGCCTCTCAGCCCCTGAGGGCTGCGAGCCAGCCTGCCGTGAGGGCTGTGCTTGTGATGCTGGTTTTGTGCTCAGCGGCAACACGTGTGTACCGGTGGGCCAGTGTGGCTGTCTTCACGATAGCCGCTATTACCCACTGGGCGAGGTCTTCTACCCGGGTCCCGAGTGTGAGCGACGCTGTGAATGCAAGCCAGGTGGCCAAGTCACCTGCCAGGAGGGCATGGCCTGTAGGCCCTATGAGGAATGCCGGTTGGAGAATGGTGTCCAGGGCTGTCAACCCACGGGCTGTGGCCGCTGCCTAGCCAGCGGGGGCATCCACTACATCACCCTTGATGGACGTGTCTATGACCTACACGGCTCTTGCTCCTATATCTTGGCCCAAGTCTGCCACCCAAAGCCTGGGGATGAGGACTTTACCATTGTGCTTGAGAAGAATGCTGCTGGAGACCCCCAACGCTTGGTGGTTACTGTGGCTGGTCAGGTCGTAGGCCTGGCTCGGGGACCACAGGTGAGTGGACACTAACCCACCCAGGGGGTTCTGAGGAGACATGACCCTGCTCTGTAGGGTCTGAGAGGAAAATTGCCCCAATCCAGGGGTTCTCAGGGGAATACAGCTCTACCCTGGAGGGTCTGTGAGGGATGGTCCCACCCTGGCAATTGGGGGGGGGGAACCCTAATGGACTGAGGGAGACACAGCTTTGCCCTAGGGCTAAGTCCCTGTGGTTCTGTAAGTCCCTGACCTACCTGCCCTTTCTACCTAGGTCACTGTGGATGGCGAGGTTGTGGCCCTGCCTGTGGCTATGGGCCATGTGCGGGTGACCGCTGAGGGCCGAAACATGGTTCTGCAGACGACCAAGGGACTTCGGCTTCTCTTTGATGGGGATGCCCACATCCTCATGTCCATCCCTAACCCCTTCCGTGGACGACTTTGTGGCCTCTGTGGAAACTTCAATGGCAACTGGAATGATGACTTTGTCCTGCCCAATGGCATAGCAGCCCCCAGTGTGGAAGCCTTCGGAGCTGCATGGCGGGCACCCAGCTCCTCCCAGGGCTGTGGTGAGGGCTGCGGACCCAGTGGCTGCCCCGTGTGCTTTGCAGAGGAGACAAAACCATATGAGAGCAACAAGTTCTGTGGGCTGCTCCGTGACCCCAAGGGCCCATTTGCGACCTGCCATGCCTTGCTGAGCCCCTCTGAGTATTTCCGCCAATGTGTGTATGACCTGTGTGCCGAAAAGGGTGACAAAGCCTTCCTCTGCCGCAGCCTGGCAGCCTACACAGCAGCCTGTCAGGCTGCTGGCATAGCTGTGAAGCCCTGGAGGACGGACAGCTTCTGCCGTGAGTATCTGTAGGTCCCTCAGAGGACTCCAGACTAGGGATGGGGGTGGCTTCCGACCCATTCCTTCTCTCTGCATCTAAATCAGGCTCTCCCTCCCCCCACGCCCCCTTCTCCCGCAGCATTCTCTGCCAGCTTTCCGCCTACCTCACTGACTGCTCTTCTCAGACTCCTTACAAGGGCCCAGTCTCCTCAAACCTCAAATTCACTTCTTCCCTGGGGCTCTGTCCTGGACTAGTTCTGCAGTGACCTGAAAGGGACAGTTGGATGGGTCAGGCAGTACACAAAATAGAACCTGAATGTGAGGCTCACCCAGACCCCCCAAGACAAAACTGCATCCCCTCACATCCCCCCCAGTACAAGACCGCCGCTCATTAGACACCTTCTCAAACCAAGACTGTACCTCTCCTTTAAATCCCAAGGCAGGAACATGTCTTCTTCAGTCTCCTCAGGGCAGGCCCTACACCCAGGGCCACCGCCCATACCCACAGTCCTGGATTTGTTCAGTGTTGACAGTGGACCTTGTCTGGTTCCAGCCCCAGCCCCAAACTCTCTCCTGACTGCCTGCCCCCCGGGGTCCCAAGGCCTCCTGGACACCTTCCCGTGGATGTCATTGGAGTTTCTCACAACTGCTGTGTTCCCAAGTGGAACCAGCATTTCACCCCTAACCTGGTCCTTCTTTCCCCCAACCCAGTGCCCATCTCAGGACAGCTACACCATTCATCAGTTGCTTAGCCAGAGCCCACCACTTTACCTGGGATGTTTCCCTTTGGTCCTCACAGCCCCTGTCCCAACTCCATCTTTCTGCAGTGACCTGAAAGGGACAGTTGGGTGCCAGTGCCCCTCATCCTACCTGGCCCCTCTCCCTATTCCCCCAGCTCACTCCAACCCCTCCATCCATGCTCCCCATCCTAGCCCTGACACCTCTACCAATGTCCCCATCCCACCCAAAGCCCCTGCCCATGCCTTCCTATCCCACCCAAATCCCTGGCCATGCCTCCCCATTCACACCCCTACCCTTCTCCCATACCCCTCATCCCAACCCTGACCCCCATGCCCATGTCCCCGTCTCACCTAAACCCCCTGCCCATGCCGCCCCATCCCACCCAAACCCCCTGCCTGTGCCTCCCCATCCCACCCAAACCCCCTGCCCGTGCCTCCCCATCCCACCCAAACCCCCTGCCCATGCCTCCCTATCCTGCCCCACCCCTCTGTCTGTCCTTCCTCGGTGCAGCATGTTCATTTGGGGCAGTCATCATCTGTCTCACCAGATGAGAACTCTGAGGCTCTTATCACTGGGTCCTCAGCACCACCTAACCTAGAGCTTGGTGCATAGTAGGTCCCATTAGTTATCCCCTTGCCCTGTGGATGTGACCAGCCTTGCCTCCTCTCTCTGCAGCGCTCCAGTGCCCTGCCCACAGCCACTACTCTGTCTGCACACGCACCTGCCAGGGCTCCTGTGCGGCTCTCTCTGGCCTCACAGGCTGCACCACCCGCTGCTTTGAGGGCTGTGAGTGCGACGACCGCTACCTGTTCTCCCAGGGTGTCTGTATCCCTGTTGAGGATTGTGGCTGCACCCACAGTGGCCGATACTTGCCAGTGAGTACGGGCCTGAGGTGGGCAGAGAGGATGGAGCTTTTGTGATGCCACCATTTCCCAGCTGTGTGATTTGATGCAGGCAACCTCCCTTTATCAGTTTTCTGTGGCTGCTATAACAAATTACCATAGACTGGATGGCTTAAAATAAGAGACGTCCATTCTCCCACTGTTCTGGAGGCCAGAAGTCAGACATCAGGATCATTGGGCTGAAATCAAGGTGTTGCCAGGGTGGTGTTCCTTCCAGATGCTCTGGGGAGAAGCTGTTCCCTGCCTTCTCCAGCTTCTGGTTGCCGCAGGTGTTCCTTGGTGGTGGCCACACCACCCCTATCTCTGCCTCCCTTCCTCTGCATGTGTCATAAAATCTCCTTCTGCGTCCCTCTAATATGGAGAAATGTAATTGCATTTGGGGCCTACCCAGGTAATCCAGGATAAAATTTCCACCTCAAGATCCTTAATTTAAGTCGGGTGCAGTGGTTCATACCTATAATCCCAGCACTTGGGAGGCCAAGGCAGGTGGATTGCCTGAGTTCTCAGGTTTCAGACCTCATCTCTAAAATAAGAGCCAGGCATGGTGGCGGGTCCCAGCTACTTGGGAGGCTGAGGCAAGAGAATCACTTAAGCCCAAGAGTTTGAGGTTGCTGTGAGCTATGATACCACTGCACTCTACCAAGGGTGACAAAGTGAGACTCTGTCTCAAAAAAAAACATATCCTTGGGCAGCACCTGTGGCTCAAGGAGTAGGGGGCCAGCCCCATATTCCAGGGATGGCGGGTTCAAGCCTGGCCCTGGCCAAAAACTGCAAAAAAAAAAAAAAATCCTTAATTTAATCACTTCTGCAAATGTGTTGTTTGCATATAAGGTAGCATTTACTGCTTCAGGGGTGAGGACTTAGGGGGCCATCGTTTGACCTAGCACAGTTCCCTCCCTGAACTTCATTCTTTTTTCTTTCACCTGTAAAATGGGGTTAGTCATCATCATTGAGTCATAGGTGTCTGAAGATTGGGTTCGATCGAGCCAGAAACGTATCCACCGAGCCCTGAGCCTTGCCCTACATGTTCATCACACTTGGTAAAGAGAACAGCACAATAAGTAGCCCAGCTAACAATCTTTCAGTAGTATGAATCAAATTGAGTAATGGATTTATTCTCGTTAACAATATTTTCTGAGCACTTACTATGCACTGAGTTTGTCATGGGTGTTATTTAATTTAATAATCACAACAATCCTTTGAAATAGGTACTATTGCTATTTACCCCATGATGAAGAAATTGCAACATAGAGAATCAAGTCCAAGGCTCCCCCCAAATAAATGGCATTAACTTGGTACTACTTGCAAGCAGAGTCAGACTTTTGTCTTTCCTTCACTTATTACTACCTACTAGAAGCCATCCATAGTCCTCTAGGCTGGGTTAGATGCCACCTCTGGACTCTCATGGTCTGCTGGTCCCTCCAACCCATCCTAATCTCTCTGCCTGAGCCAAAAGTCTTAGATTCATTAGTCTGGCATAAGGTGGAAAGGTCTGGCATAGAGATATGAATGTGGGCATCATCAATATAGAGATGATATTTATCTTACTTGATTACATTCATTTATTTCTTTTAAAGTTTTCAAACTTTCATTTTTGAAGAATTCAAACTTGGCTCAGCACCCATAGCTCAGCGGCTAGGGCACCAGCCACACACACCAGAAGGTGGCGGGTTCAAATCCAGCCCAGGCCTGCCAAACAACAATGACAACTATAACCAAAAAAACAGAGAATCACTTAAGCCCAAAAGTTTGAGGTTACTGTGAGCTATGATACCACTGCACTCTACCAAGGGTGACAAAGTGAGACTCTGACTCAAAAAAAAATCCTTAATTGAATCACTTCTGCAAATATGTTGTTGGCATATAAAGTAGCATTTACTGGATGAATATTTTTCCCTGGGCGTTGTGGAAGGCACCTGTGGTCCCAGCTACTTGGGATGCTGAGGCAAGAGAATCGCTTGAGCCCCAAGAGTTTGAGGTTGCTATGAACTGTGATGCCATGACACTCCACCCAGGGCGAAATAGTGAGACTCCATCTCAGAAAAAAAAAAATGAAGAAGCCAAACTTAAGAAAAATTGCAGGTATAATACAAACAACTCCTGCTCTAAACTCAAATGCTTCAACTGTTGACTTAATGCTGTGTTTCCTCCATCATGCTCTGTGTATAAATATACAGTGTACATCTATGATTTTCTCTGAACCATTTGAGAGTACATCGCAAACATAGTGCCACTTTACTCCTAAATACTGTACCATGGATTTCCTAAGAATAAGGAAATTCATTTATATGGCACAGTACAATTATCAAAATCAGGAAATTAACATTGATTCAATACTATTATTTAATTTATAGATTTTTTTATTCCAATTTCACAAGTTGTCCCCGTAATATCCTCTATAACAATTACCAATCTCCGGGTTGCAGTCCAGTTGAAGTGCAGATACTGCTTTTAGTTTTCACAGGATTTTTTTTTTTTTTTTGAGACAGGAGCCTCAAGTTTTCCCCCTGGGTAGAGTGCTGTGGCATCACAGCTCACAGCAACCTCCAACTCCTGGGCTCAAGTGAGTCTCCTGCCTCCGCCTCCCAAGTAGCTGGGACCACAGGCGCCCGCCACAACACCTGGCTATTTTTTGGTTGCAGACGTCATTGTTGTTTGGCGGCCGGGGCTGGATTCGAACCCGCCACCTTAGGTGTATGTGGCTGACGCCTTAGCCACTTGAGCCACAGGCGCTGAGCCAGTTTTCACAAGATGTGATGAAGTCACCAAGTAGTGAATGGGGATAGAGAAGAAAAAGGTCTAAGGGCTCAGCGCCTGTAGCTCAGCGGCTAGGGTACCAGTCACATACCCCCCCAACTGGCAGGTTCAAATCCAGCACGGGCTTGCCAAACAACAATGACAACTACAACCAAAAAATAGCCGGGCACTGTGGCGGGCGCCTGTAGTCCCAGCTACTTGGGAGGCTGAGGCAAGAGAATTGCTTAAGCCCAAGAGCTGCAGGTTGCTGTGAGCTGTGGTGCCACAACGCTCTACTAAGGGCAACAAAGTGAGACTCCATTTCTAAAATAAATAAATAAATAAAAACATAGTCTTAAGGCCAACTCAGATTCATGGGGAGAGGAAATAAACTCCATTTCTTAATGAGAGTCTACTGCAAAATCACTCTGCCTGGATACAGAGGGTTGAAGAAGGACTGTGTCCATTTTTGCAATTCATCACACCTTCATAACCTGACCCTTTTCTGTGCACAGGTGAACTCCTCCTTGCTGACATCAGACTGCAGTGAGCGCTGTTCCTGTTCCTCAAGCACTGGCCTGACATGCCAGGCAGCTGGCTGCCCAGCAGACCGTGTATGTGAGATCCAGGCTGGAACCCGGGACTGCTGGGTCTCCCGAGGCCTCTGTTCTCTCTCTAAGGATGCCAACCTGACCACCTTTGATGGAGCCCACAGTTCTGTCAACTCTCCTGGCATCTATGAGCTTTCTTCCTCTTGCCCAGAACTACGGAAGACCATCCCCTGGTACCGTGTCATTGCTGATGTCCGCTGCCGTGGCAAAAATGAGGGTGTAGGCCAGATCCACATCTTCTTCAAGGATGGGATGGTGACAGTGACCCCACTCAAGGGCGTATGGGTAAGTCTGGGCTCGTGGAGGGGAGGGAATGATGGATATCTTCCGTGAATTTTCGTTTTTCCTATTGCAGTGTCCCTACATTCCTGGCTTCCTCTGTCTCGCTGTCTGTTTTCCTTTATCTGGGTCTCTGGAGTTTGGTCTCTGGATTTGTATTTGTTTCAATATTTCCAACTTAGTCCCTCTGTTCTGGCTGAGTTCTTGAGTAGCAAAAACACACGCAAGTAACAATAGTTTTGACATCAGTATCAATCAAGACTCCATTGGTTGCAAGAGACAGAAAATCAAATTCAAATTGCCTAAAGCAAAAGTTGAATTTATGGAGCAGTGCCTGTGGCTCAAAGGAGTAGGCCACTGACGCCATATGCCAGAGGTGGCGGGTTCAAACCCAGCGCTGGCCAAAAACTGCAAAAAAAAAGTTGAATTTATGGGTCCATACAACTAAAAAACTCAGGGCTAGAGCTTCAGGAGTAGTTGGATCCAGGTGCCCTGACAGTATTATGAGAAATATGTACCTCTATTGTTTAGGGTTGCTGGTCACTAAATCGACTTCATTCTTTTTTTTTTTTTTTTTTTG
>NW_003852628.1:1248309-1257168 GCF_000181295.1 Otolemur garnettii
GCAGTTGTCATTTTGTTTAGCTGGCCCAGGCCGGGTTCCAATCCACCAGCCTTAGTGTATGTGGCTGGCGCTGTAACCACTGTGCTACAGGCGTGGAGCCTGACTTCACTCCTAAATGGCTTTCCCCTCACAGGGGTGAAGACAACCTCCCAGCAGCTCCAGGCCTGCACCCCACCAGTTTAGCTACCTTAGCAGAAAAACTCAAGATTATATTTCACTGGGCCACTTTGGGTCACATTCCCACCCCTAGAACCAATCACTGTGGCCTTAGGGATAGCATGTTGCGATTGGTCAGGCTGGGGTCACATGATAATCCCCAACACCACCCCCAGGACCCACAGAACTAGCATATAGTTGTACTTATGGCTAAGATTTATTGCAGTGAAAGGATAAGAAGTAAAATCAACAAAGGGAAAAGATGCATTACACAAAGTCGGGAGGAAACCAGGTGCAAGGTTCCAAAAGTCCTTTCCCAGTGGAGTCACACAGGACATACTTAATTCCTCCAGCTGTAAGTTGCAACAAAACATGTGAAATGCTGTCTACGGGGCAGCTCATTACAGTCTCAGTGCCAGGGGGTTTAATTCATATCAGTACCTTTTGGCTAACACCTACCAAAATTTTGAACTCCCAGAAGGAAACTCACAGAAGATTTTCAGCACCTTTTTTTCATCACTAGAATATATGCCTCAGGTAGACAGGGATCCTGCCATCTTGGTCACCACTTTGTTCCCAGTACTGGATTAGGGCTTGGTACCTAAAAGGTACCCAAGAAAAGTTTAGTTTTATGGATAAACTCAGCCCTGCTTCCTCTGTGCCAAGCCATGTGCTAGGTAACAGATGACTCAGACAAGAGTCTGAGTCATGCCGGTTCTTATACATGCAAAGCTTATAGCCTGGAGAGACTTTCCACCCACTATGTCCATCTATCCTTTACTGTGTCCATCCTTTCTTCCAGCATCTGTTGTCCCACCTCTCTGTTTTCTTCATATTTCTTTCTTCTTCCCTTCCTCCCTCCTTCTCCTCCCATCCCTCCTGTTCTCCTTCCCTTCCTTTCTTTCTTCCTTCCACCCAGTCACCCACCCATCCATTTCAGATCTATCTACCTATCTTTCCTGTCTACTGATCTATCTCTCCACTCATCTGGCAGAAGAAAACCCAGATGCAAGAGCATTTTAAAAAAGAGAGAGAGAGGGCGGCGCCTGTGGCTCAGTGAGTAGCGCGCTGGCCCCATGTACTGAGGGTGGCGGGTTCAAACCCAGCGCCGACCAAACTGCAACCAAAAATAGCTGGGCATTGTGGCAGGCACCTGCAGTCCCAGCTACTTGGGAGACTGAGGCAAGAGAACTGCCTAAGCCCAGGAGTTGGAGGTTGCTGTGAGCTGTGATGCTGTAGTACTCTACCAAGGGCAATAAAGTGAGACTCTGTCTCTAAAAAAAAAAAACTTTAAAAAAAAGAGAGAGAGAATTCTTTCAAAGGAGTTTCACTAGGGAGTCTAACTTTATTTATTTATTTGATTTTTTTTTTTTTGGAGACAGAGTCTCACTATGTCACCCTTGGTAGAGTGCTATGGCATCACAGCTCACAGCAACCTCAGACTCCTGGGCTTAAGTATTTCTCTTGCCTCAGCCTCCCAAGTAGCTGGGACTACAGGCGCCTGCCGCTATGCCTGGCTGGTTTTTTGTTGCAGTTGTTATCGTTGTTTAGCTGGCCTGGGCCAGCTTGGAACCCGTGAGCTTCTGTGAATGTGGCCAGTGCCCTACCCACTGAGCTACAGGCGCCGCCATGGGAGTCTAACTTTAGAAGGAATAACTCATCAACTAAAGTAGCTAATAGTTATTTAAAAGAAAAACTTAGAAGGTTACTGGGTCTATAGCCTATAATAAAGAAAAAAATAATTTTCTCCCAAGATCATTATATTTGTTAAAGTCATTACTTATCTTCAGACATCAGTATTGTAAAAATAAGAAAGTTGCTTTTGTAAGGGAATCAATAACTTACAGGACATGCCGTAGTGTTCTTTTATTTTGAAAACTAGGACCAAACCCTGGGGGTTGATTACTTGTTTGTTTACCTGTTGGGTACAAAGTTCTTCCCTCCCTCCCCAACTTTAGGATGTTCTGTGGATCCTTCCACTCTTCATCCTTCTACCCATTCACCCATTTCTCCAGCTATCTTCTTTTTTTTGTTTGTTTGGTTTTTTTGTTTACCAGAAGGCTCCAAGATGACCCAGCTATCTTCTCATGTATCTATCTTCCATATGGTGCATCCATCCTAGTCTTCATCTCTTTCAGCTCCTACGTCCTTGATTTAGTTCCTTGCCTGGGATCTCCACCCTGGTAACACTCCAACTGTTCTGTGGCTCTGGCCTCACCTCTGTGTTTGCCCACCTCCACCAGGTAAATGGTCTCAAAGTAGATCTCCCAGCTGAAGTGTTAACATCTGTGTCTTTGAGTCGGACCCTGGATGGCTCCACGCTAGTCCACCAGAAGGGAGGGGTCCAGGTGCGGCTTGGAACCAATGGGAAGCTGGCTGTGATGGTCACCAACACCCATGCTGGAAAGCTGTGTGGGGCCTGTGGAAACTATGACGGGGACCAGACCAATGACTCCCATGGGAAGACAGCAATGGAGAAATGGAGAGCACAGGACTTCTCTACATGGTGAGAAACGGAATATGGAAACAAGGCTTCTTGGGGAAAGGACCCTTGAATCCTCATGGGACGGGAGCAGTCAGGGTGGGCACTTAGTCTGCAAGAGCAGGTGCCAGGTTTCTCTGTCTCTTGCAGTTATGTGTGATCAGTCATCCACTGGGAATGAAGACTTCAGGACCTGACGCCCCGGAGGTTGCAATATTTGAGAGGGGTAGAGCAGGGTAGGGCACCCCCTACCTGAGCCATCAAGGCCAAATGTGTGAGCAGTAAATAAATATCTTCAGCAAAGCTGCATGCAGTATGTGTCTCATGCCTTCTCATCCCTGACTTTCCTTCCTGCATGCAAGTGTCAGATGCCTGAAGAACGTGGCACGTGATAAATATTTACGGGAGGGTGGGAGATGAGAGAATGGGTAGATGATTGCACGAATTGATGAAGAGATGGAGTGGTGGATGGAGAAATAGGAAGGTAACAAAATGAATGATTAGAAGAGGGATGAATGAGAAGATAAATGATTGGATTGAGGGAAAGAGTGGAAAATGGAAAGGTCACTAGTTCTGGCTCTATGATTTATAACTCTAGCAAGTTAATTTCTCTCTGGCTCAGTTTCCTCATTTTTAAAATGGAATTAGTGATAGTACATACAGAGTTGGAGTGAGAAGTTTATACATGAATCCAATCAAGTCAAAACTGAAGTCTTGGTTCCCTTCCAAACCTGTTCCCAACCCACCCCATGATGGTCTCCTGCCCCTCCTCAAATAGCACTTTCCCCAGCACTGAGTGAGTTTAGCAGCCAGAAAATGGAGGACTATACCCACCGTCGCCTCCTGGTACCAGCCATCAGCACCCACATTGACAACACCATGTCCTATAACCTGTTCTTCCCCTCCAGTAATCCATTCTCACAGGCACTCCAGAAGAATCTTTCTTTTCTTTTCTTTTCTTTTTATTTTTTTTTTTTGAGACAGAGCCTCAAGCTGTCACCCTGGGTAGAGTGCTGTGACATCACAGCTCACAGCAACCTCCAACTCCTGAGCTCAAGTGATTCTCCTGCCTCTGCCTCCCAAGTAGCTGGGACTACAGGTGCCCGCCACAACGTCCGGCTATTTTTTGGTTATAGTTGTCATTGTTGTTTGGCAAGCCCGTGCTGGATGGGAACTCACCAGCTCAGGTGTATGTGGCTGGCGCCTTAGCCGCTTGAGCCACAGGCTCCGAGCCTACCTTCTAGATTCAATCAGAGTTAACATTTTTCCATTTTTTAAATCTGCACACATATTTTATTCTGAATCATTTGAAAGGAAGTTACAAATATCCTGACACAGATACCCCATGCATTTTCTAAAAAGCCATTTCCTACATGACCCTAATACTGTTATCTTATCTAAGGAGATGTATGATAATTTTCTAAAATTAATACTCCAATATTCTCTTTAATATTCAATTTTTTCAGTTGTCCCCAATGCCTTTTTCTGCCATATTTTAAAACTAGAATCCAATCGAAGTTTCACATTTTAAATCATTTTAACATCTCTTCAGTCTATTTTAATCTAGAAAGAAAATGGTCCTTCCATCTTCCTACAGAATCCCCCAATAACACTGACAGATTAAGAATGTAGGCCAAGCCAGGTACAAAGGATCACACGTGCAATTCTAGCACTTTGGGAAACCGAGACAGGAGGATTGATTGAGGCCAGGAGTTTGAAATCAACCTGGACCACACAGGGAGACCTTGTCTCTACAAAAAATAGGAAAATTAGCCAGGTATGGTGGCACTGCCTGTATTCCCAGTTCCTTGGGAGGCTGAGACAGGAGGATCACTTGATCTCAGGAGTTTGAAGTTTCTGTGAGTGAGGCTGAGGTCACTACACTCTCGCCCAGGTGACACAGCAAGACTGTCTCAAAACAACAACAAAGCAGGCTAGTTATCTCATAGGACATCCTATCCTCTGGATTCATCTAATAGTTTCATTACCAAAAGTTTTTTTTAGACTATTTCATAACTTTTTTTTTAATCAGACAAAGACATAATTGGGATGAATGAGCACTTAATGAAAGGAAATCAAGTTTTAGCAATTCAGTTCTCTCTGGCAGGGAGGGCAGGCCTAGACATGGTGCCGGCCAACAGGTCCATGTCTTGAAAAGGCTGCCCCGCACAGCTAACGGAGAGCTCAGTAGAAGACAGCACAGGGATGCCTCGGTCAGTTTCTCAGAAGCTCTTGCTGCTTGCGACTTACACGGCCCAGCCGTCCTCCTAGTTATTGGCCCAGGCCGGTTGCTTGCCAATGTTGGGCAGGGTAAAGAACCGGATTTGGAGACCGGGCTCGGGAATGCGAGCTTTAGCTTTCCGGGGACAGGCTGGCTGGGAGACAGTGGACTCACTGAGCCAGCGACAGACGGCAGCGCCGTGCACACCCCGCCAGCGCCCGGGATGGCCGCGCTGGGGCCCCCAGATGTGCAGGACAGTGTGTCGGGCAGCCACTGGAAGGGAGTAGGAGAAGGGGTCCTCGCAGGGACAGGGCAGGGGAAGGACTTAGGCTGCTCTCCGGCTGCGGGGCAATGGAGCGCGGGGGTGGGAGGATCCTGAGGTAGGAGACGGTGAACAGAGAGTGCAGTGAGGCGGTGCCGCGTGCCGGCCGGGTGGGGAAGAGGGTCTGCGCGGTGCTGAGAAGGATGCCCGCGGCCGCAAGTCCTTTGGAGTGGCTGCACAAGGTGGCAGCCAAGGGGACCATCCGGGACGCAATCGAGGTCTTGAAGATTTGGGGAAAGGGAGATCGAAAGCCCAGCACAGCAACTTTCATGCCTTGACCTTGTAAATGCCGGGCAGCCCCTGCGGGGAGCGGGCAATCCCTTCTCTGCCAGGTGACTGGAGACCCAGGAGGACAGAGGGCGGGGAGCCTAGACAGGCGGCGTAATGAGCTGCCAGAGCCACTGTGGACTGAATGTTGAGCTATTATAATTTGTGTTTCACTTTCTGTCCAATTAGAAGTAACTCTGTGGGCTGGGCTCCAGCACTTGGGAGGCAGAGACGGGGGTTTGCCTGAGCTCACGAGTTTGAGACCAGCCTGAACCAGAGCAAGACCCCCATCTCGAAAAAATATCTGGACTTGTGCTGGGCGCCTGTAGTCCCAGTTACTCGGGAGGCTGAGGCAAGAGAATCTCTGGAGCCCAAGAGTTTGAGGTTGTTGTGAGCTGTGACGCCACGGCACTCTACCAAAGGTGACCAAGTGAGAATCTGTCTCAAAAAAAAAAAGTAACTCAATGGTAGAGACTGCATCTGCTTCACTTGCCACTTTATTCCTAGCACCTGGCACACAAGACGTGCTCAGCACATAGCTACTGAATAAATAAATGGTCAACAGCAAACCTGGAGGAAAGATTTGCCATAGACCTACCCAAACATTAATATCTACAATATGCAAGGAGCTCCTTCAAATCAATAAGAAGATAATTTAATTTTTTCCAGGTAAGGGAAAAAACATGGGTTGAGGATATAAACAGACAGAAAAAGAAATCTAAACACATTGAATGCATACAATATGTCAGGCTCTTCACCTGCAGTATTTCTAAGCTTCACAATAGCTCTCTGAATGTGTACAAAGAAATAGGTTCGGTGAGGTTAAAAGTCATGCTCAAGGCAGAGACTTTGTATATTGATGGAACCTAGATTTGAATTGCAGTGTGTCTTTCACCAAAGCCAGTGCTTTTTTGAATTTTGGGTTTAAGCCTTATCTACAATCAATTTCCCATCAAGAAAAATAATTAAGAGGTCCTAAAAATAAAGAAAAGGCAAGAATTTAATGGAAGGCCAGGCTCAGTGGCTCATGCCTGTAATCCTAGCACTCTGAGAGGTTCAAGTGGGTGGATCACTTGAGCTCAGGAATTTGAGACCAGTCTGAGCAAGAGTGAGACCCTCATCTCTACTAAAAAGGAAATCTGAGCCCAATTGTTTGTTTGTTTGTTTGTTTGAAACAGAGTCTCAAGCTGTCACGCTAGGTAGAGTGCCCTGGCATCATCATAGTTCACAATAACCTCCAACTTTGGGGCTCAAGCGATCCTTTTGCCTCAGTGTTTCTATTTTTAGTAGAGATGGGGTCTCACTCTGGTTCAGACTGGTCTCCAACTTGTGAGCTCAGGCAATCCACCTGCCTCAGCCTCCCACAGTGCTAGGATTACAGGCATGAGCCACAGCACCTGGCTGAGCCCAAGAGTTTGAGGTCGCTCTGAGCTATGATGCCATGGCATTCTACCAATGATAACAAAGTAAGACTCTGTCTCAATTTAAAAAAAAAAAAAGTAGAAAAATAATCAAAAGATCAGTTCACAGAAAAGGAAATTAAAATGGCACTAAAACATCAGAAATGTTCAGTTCTGCTCCCATGAAGAGAAATGCAAACTAAATTACACTGAGATACTAGTGCTTGCCTGTCAAATTAGCTTATTTTGTAACTTCGCCTAATTACAAAAATTCAACAGTATCACTTGTTGACAAGGCTATTTTGAAAAGAACACTCTTCATGTGTTACCAGTGGGAATGAAGAATATACAAGTGCAATGCGGAGAGATTGGGCAGTGTCTGGCAAAACAACAAATGCATTTATCTTTTGACCCAGCAACTTCGCTGCTAGGATGTAAGCCCAAAGCTGTTCATTGCAACACTCTTTGTGATGAAAAAACAATAGAAACAACTCAGTTGTCATTAGTAAGTACTGGTTGGATAAATGCCATGTTATCTACACAATCAACTACTATGTAAATAAATGAAAAATAAGAAAGATCTCTATAGACTATCCTGGAGTGACCTCCAGGATATACTATGAAGGGAAAAAAAATCAAGGTTAAAAGAGGGCACCCAAAAAATACGCCCAAGAATAGGGGTACAAGGGAGCTTTAGGGGTACTGGTAATGTTCTATTTATAGACTTAGTGGTTATGTGGCTTCTTCCCTTTGTGATAACTCCTAGAACTGTAGTCATGTGCACTTTTCTGTTCTTGTATTGTACTTCCAAGAAAGGATTTCAATGCCCCCCCCCAAAAAATGTATATATGTGTGTGTGTGAGAGAGAGAGAGAGAGAACACCAAATCACCAAATGATGGGACTATATTTGGGACCTGATTTGAACAAGCAACTTTTTTTTTTCTTTTTAAGACAGAATTTCACTCTATTGCCCAATCCAGAGTGCCATGGCATCAGCCCAGGTCACAGCAACCACAAACTCCTAGACTCAAGCAATCCTTCTGCTTCAGCCTCCAGAATAGCTGTGCCTATAGGTGCCTACTACAATACCTGGCTAATTTTTTCTATTTTTATTAGAAAGTGGGTCTCGCTCTTGTTCAGGCTGGTCTCAAACTCCTGAGCTCATAGGGTCTTCCTGCCTAGGCCTTTCATGCCTAACCCACCCAGTGATTTTTAAAATCACATTTTTTTAGCCCAAAGAGGGAAAAATGGATATGGACTGGATACTAGGTTATATAAAGGATTTCCTGTTGATTTTGTTAGGTATGATAATGTAGGAAAATATTATTTTTTTAAGAGATGCATATAAGTTTATGGGGGTGGAATGGTATAATACTAGAAGTTGTTTTAAAATAAGCCAGAAAAAGGTAGGGCACAGTGGCTTATGCCTGAAATCCTAGCACTCTGGGAGGCTGAGGCAGGTGGATTGCCTGAGCTCAGGAGTTTGAGACCAGCCTGAGCAAGAGGAAAACCCAGTCTCTACTAAAAATAGAAAAACTAGATGGGTGCTAGACACAGTGGAACGAGCCTATAGTCCCAGTTACTCAGGAGGCTGAGACAGGCGGATCACTTGAGTCCAGGAGTTCTGGGCTATAGTGCACTATTGGGTGTCCACATTAAGTTCGGCGTCAATATGGTGAACTCCCGGGAGTGGGGGTGGGGTGGTGGGGGCCACTAGGTAGCCTAAGGAGGGGTTAACTGGCCCAGGTCGAAATGGGGCAGGTTGGGTGGTGCCTGTGGCTCAGTGGGCAGGGCACTGGCCCCATATACCAAGGGTGGTGGGTTCAAACCCTGCCCCGGCCAAATTGCAACAAAAAAATAGCTGGGTGTTGTGGTAGGCGCCTGTAGTCCCAGCTACTTGGGAGGCTGAGGCAAGGGAATCGCCTAAGCCCAGGAGTTGGAGGTTGCTGTGAGCTGTGTGATGCCACAGCACTCTACCAAGGGTGATAAAGTGAAACTCTGTCTCTACAA
>NW_003852628.1:1257530-1261235 GCF_000181295.1 Otolemur garnettii
CCATGCTGATCAGTAGTGGGATCAGCCTGTGAATGGCTACTGCACTTCAGCCTGGGCAACATAGTGAGACCCTGTCTCTAAAAAAAAAAAAAACTAGATGGACATTTCGGCAAGCACCTGTAATCCCAACTACTCAGAAGGCTCAGGCCAAAGGATTGCTCAAGCCCAAGAGTTTGAGGTTGCTGTGACTTGTGACACCACAGCACTCTACTGAGGGTAATAAAATGAGACTTTATCTCTTAATTAATTAATTAGTTATGCCAGAGAAAAAGATAGTGGGGCAATAGATAAAACAAGGTTGTTTTAGATGTTGTTGGTTGTTAAGGCTGGGTGATAAATAAATAGGGGGGATTCTTATAGTCTTCACTTTTGCAAAGAGTTTTAAAGTTTTGTTATAAAAGTTTAAAAGAAAATTTGTTAAGTCACCAAGATCCCAGTCATAACAGCCTCTGAAGAGCCTCTGAAATTGTCATAGGACACCTGATCTAGTTTTATTTTTCCCTGAAAAGTATATCTAGGCTAGCCCTTATAACCCTGCCTTGAACATTCCTTCATTCATTCAATAAATATGTTTGAGCATCTACTATGTGCTAAGTTTGAAATACTGTGTGGTAGGCTGAAAAATGCACCCCTCTCCTCCAAAGACATCAGTACTAATCCCTGAAACCTGGAAATATTACCTTATTTGGCTAAGTGGTCTTTACAGATATGAATAAGGATCTTGAGATAGGGAGATTATTCTGGATTAGCTGGGTGAGCCCTAAATGTAATCATACATATCCTTTGAAAAGGGAGGTAGAGAGAGATCTGATACAGAGAAGACACTATGAAGATGGAGGGAGAGACTGGAGTGATGTGTCCACAAGCCAAGGAATGCCAGCAGCCACCAGAAGCTGGAAGAGAAAAAGAACAGATTTTCCCCTAGAGCCTTGGGAGGAAGTGAGGTCCTGCAGATCCCTTCATTTTGTACTTCTTGCATCCACAATTTTGAGAAAATAAATTTTTCTTTTCTTTCTTTCTTTTTTTGAGACAGATTCTCACTATGTCACCCTCGGTACAGTGCGCTTGCATCACAGCTCACAGCAACCTCAAACTCCTGGGCCTAAGCGATTCTCTTACCTCAGCCTCCCAAGTAGCTAGGACTACAGGCGCCCACCACAACGCCCAGCTTTTTTTTGGTTGCAGCTGTCTTTATTGTTTGGCAGGCCTGGGCTGGATTTGAACCCACAAGCTCCGGTGTATGTGGCTGGCGCCCCAGCTAGTGCGCTACAGGCACCGAGCCCAAGAGAATAAATTTCTGTTGGTTAAGCCACCAATGTCGTAATTTATAACATGCATTTGTTAATGCTTGTGTGCAACGTCAGAGTAGAAATGTTAATTGGACAGTTGGACATGTGAGTGTAGGGTCCAAGGAAGAAATCCAAGCTGGAGAAATAAATGTAGGAGTTGCCAGTTTTTAATACAATCAAAGTGGATGAATCATCAAGATAGACAGAAAAGACTGAAGCGTGATCTCTGGGACTCTTTGCTCAAAAGTCACCTGATGCATTCCTTGACCACTATACAACCCTCCACCCCACGACAGTACCTATAGCCCTTCCCTGTTGTTTTCTTCAAAGCACTTAATTGCCTTCTAACACTCAAAGGGTTTTACTAACCATACATACAAGGTGCACAATAATTTTTTTTTTAATGTATGAATGAGAGCTCAGAACAGGGGTGGAAATGGGTCAGGGAGGCTTTTTGGATGCAGAGGGGCTTTAGGGAGTAAGCTAGGAATATATGTAGAATAGAGGTAGAGGACACAGCCCGTGAGAAAGCTTGAGTATGAGCCCTGATTACTGGGGTTCTCGCACCGCGAATGGCAAATGGAAAGCGAGGTTAGTGTAGAGAACGCTCTACAAGCAAAAACTGAGTACAGACAGCAAGCCGAGTGGGCGGTGTTTTGAGAAGCCGACGAATCCCCGCCCACTGAGCGCTCGGCGCTCCGGGCGGGGCAGAGACGGGGGCGGGGATACGCGGTTGCGTCACGCGCAGCACTTCGTCGCCCGCTTGCGCTCTTTTCCACGTGTGATAGCCCGGGACTCGTGGAGTTAGGGACGCCGCAGACTCCCAAGTCGAGCCGGTCAGCGCTAGCCATGAAACCAGGTGCAGACTGGGGTTGGGGGTCCGTGGTCAGGGACTAAGTGAGCATTCAGGTGCCAGGCCAGAGTCGGAGGGGTGGGGCCTTGGCCTGTGGCTGGGGTTCTGAGCCCAGGATCCGGTCTCATGTGGAAAAGGGGTTCCTAGTTTCTCCGGTAGATCGATCCTGAACCCAGGAAGTCTAGGGGTGTGGGGACTGCTGCTGCACGGAGGTCACGGTCTTGAGTCAGAAGCCTTGGGACTGGGGGTCTTGATCTGGGGTTCGTCTCATTGAAGCCGTCATTAGGGATTTTTGGATATTGGGCCTGAGGCAACACCCGAGGGTCCTGACCCAGAAGACCCAGGCATCTGAGGTCTCGGATCTCTGAGCGTGGTTTAGGGGACTCTAGCTTGAGTAGGAGATCGAGAGTCCCTGATCTTGGGTCTGAGAAGCATTCCCTGTCACCGCTCCCACTACCACCCCTGTGCCCCCAACCTGAAAAGTCAGCTTTTTCGAGTTAGTTGGAGTGTCTGGTCGTGCATGGCCCTCTCTGGTCCATTTGCTCCCTCTACAATTCCAGAGGGGCGGGTCCCCAGAGTTGTAGTGGAGACGTCGGGCCTAAGATTCCCAGCTCCCTGGTGAGACTTAACAAGCTTGGCATTACCTGGGAGCCTGGGAAAGATAGTCACAGGACATGAGTGGTATTAATCATTTGATTTTCCACAAGATTCTGATGAACCCACTCAGTTCCCTCATGGTGGAATGATCGGAGTCATCCAGAAGGGCCTCAGCTGAACTGGCTTCAATTCTGGCTCAACTTCAGCCTGCTCTGTGGCCTTGGGAATATGTCTTCACCTATCTGAGCCTTAGTTTTGTTTTTTTTTTTAATCAATAAAATGGCACTCATTTAGGATTAAGCGAGGTCATGTTTAATTTTTTAAAAAAGGACAGAACTTGACATGAAGGCTCTAATTGTCATTATAAGAATCTTTCTCAAAGAGAACAAAATTAGGGTCTTTCTTGGTAGTGTGAGTTTGGCAAATTCTTTACTGTGGCTAGAAGCATTTGTTTCCCTAGTATAGGCTTTCTTTTTCCCCCTTCTTTTGGGTGTGTGTATGTATGTGGAAAAATAGGGATCACCTGGGAGGAGATTTGTAGATCCTTGCCTCCCTCCCAAACTCCCTTTCTCTTCAATGTTTGAGGATCTCCTGATAAAGTCGGATGGGCATGCTAGGCTGTGTCTTTCCTGCTGAGACCCTGTCAGGCATCCTGTGATTCCCTCAGGAATGGAGGATACCCCTTCCTCCAACCTTCCTTCATAGTGTGATAGAATGTGAAGTTGCAGAGATAGTTGGGAGTCAGCTCTTCGGTAAGAATTTTAGTCTTTGAGCAGGGGCATGGTGCAGTCTGATTGATACTTTGAAATGGGATCCTTCTTTATGTATAAAGACTTGGAGGTATAAAACACGAAAGCAGCTTCAATAGTGGGAAATGTGTTGCTAAATGAGGTGGTTTGGACAAGCAGTGACAAATTATCATGATTACTGACAAATTATGATTTGGGAATATATTTTGGGTTTTTT
>NW_003852628.1:1262680-1264144 GCF_000181295.1 Otolemur garnettii
TAGCTGGTGCCTTAGCCACTTGAGCCAGAGGCTCCGAGCCATCACCTGCTTTCTGAATGAACACAGAAGGTGCTTTCTCCACAAATAAGGTGCTTTCTCTTTAGCAGGACCAAAGAATTTAAGAGTCATCAGCAGACAGTTGTCATTTAGTATTTATTGAGCCCATACTTTGTGCCAGCTACTGTGTGGAGTGCTAGGGATGTAGTGATGACGAAAACAATTAAAAATCCCTGTCCATTTGGAGCTTGATTCTAGTGGGGGAGGCAGACAGTAATAATAGTAAAATGCTACATGTGATAATTGACATGAAGGGAAATCAAGCAGGTTAAGTGTAAAGGAAGGCCCTTCTGAGGACGTAACATTTCATCAGAAACCTGAATGCAGCGAAGGGGTGGTGAGCTGTGCCCAGATGTTTATAGAGGCTGGGTGGTGGGAACAGCACAGTTGAGATTTAGATGGTGAACATCTGTGGTAGGGAAGAGTGTGAGTAAGGTCAGAGAAGTCCACAGAGGCCAGCTCTAAGGGTAGTGGTTCTCAGTTTGGGGGCACGCATTATAGTCACCTGGTGAGCTTTAAAAACATTCCCCAATTAATCTCTAGGTTCCAAGGATTAGCCAAGTGTTGGACTTAGTGAGGTGGGGTTTTACAAGCCAGAGAAAGCAATTTTTATTTCATTTTAGATACAGTGGGGAAACCACTGGAGGGATTCAGGCTAGGGAATGAGGAAATCTGATTTGCTGGGAGGTGGGGGTTGTACTTTTTATTTATTTTGAAACAGTTTCACTTTGTTACCCTGAGTAGAATGCCATGACATCATCATAGTTCACAGCAACCTCAAACTCCTAGGTTCAAGTGATCCTTCTGCCTCAGCCTCCTGAACAAATGGGACTACAAGCACAATGGTGTGGGTCCACCACAATGTCTGGCTAATTTTATCTATTTTTAGTAGAGATAGGATCTCACTTTTGCTCAGGCTAGTCTTGAACTCCTGAGTTCAAGCAGTCTGCCTACTTGCCTGAGCTTCCCAGAGTATTAGGATTACACAGATGATCCACCACTTCTGATTTGCTGGGGGTTTTGGGGGTTTTTCGTAGTTTTTGGCTGGGGCTGGGTTCGAACCCACCACCTCCAGCATATGGGGCCAGTGCCTTACTCCTTTGAGCCACAGGCGCCACCCGTCTTTTTTGGCCGGTGCCTTACTCCTTTGAGCCACAGGCGCCACTGTCTTTTTTTTTTTGTTTTTGGCTGGGGCCAGGTTTGAAACTGCCACCTCTGGGTTTGAACCTGCTACCTCTGGTATATGGGGCCAGCGCCCTACTCCTTTGAGCCACAGGCGCTGCCCTGATTTGCTATTTTAAAAAGATCATTAGCTGTGGCTCAGCGCCCCATAGCACAGCAGTTATGGCACCAGCCACATACATGAACCCTCCCCAGGCCTGCTAAACAACAATGACAACTGCAACC
>NW_003852628.1:1264207-1286029 GCF_000181295.1 Otolemur garnettii
ATGCAAGAGAATCACTTAAGCCCAAGTGATTAAGTTTGAGGTTGCTATAAGCTGTGATGCCACAGCACTCTACTAAGAGCAACATAGTGAGACTCTGTCTCAAAAAAAAAAAAAAAAATCATTAGCTGCTCTGTGTAAAGTAAACTGTAGAGGGAATAAAAGATAAACAACTTTTGGTGAGGTTTGGGAGTTTTGAAAATTAGACTTAATTTTAAATTTTTAAAGATTAAATTGGGGAGGTGGGTGCCTGTGGCTCAAAGGGGTAGGGCGCTGGCCCCATATACCAGAGGTGGTGGGTTCATCCCGGCCCCAGCCAAAAACTGAAAAACAAAAAAAATAGATTACATTGGGAATATCTATAAAAAGTTTTTTTTTTTCCAGCTGGGTACAGTAGCTCGTGCCTATAATCCCAGTACTTTGGAAAGCTGAGGTGGGAGGTTCACTTGAGGCTGGGAGTTTGAGACCAGCCTGGGCAACATAGTGAGACCCTGTCTCTATAAATAAAAATATTAGCTAGGCATGGTGGTACATGTCTGTAGTCCCAGCTGCTCGAGAGGCTGAGGCAGAAGGATCACTTGAGCCCAGGAGACAGGGTGACAGAACAAGACCCCCATCTCAAAAAAAAAAGTTAAACATTTTCATCTTTAATACTATTAAGATGCATGAAGCTTTCATAGAGTGTGGACAGAATGTACCTTTACAAAAATTTTAGCAAGTTTTTTTTTTTTTGAGACAGTCTCACTTTGTTACCCTGGGTAGAATGGCATGGCGTCATAGCTCACAGCAACCTTCACATCTTGGGCTTAACCTATTTTCTTGCCTCAGCTTATCCTATTTTCTTGCCTTCTTAACCTATTTTCTGTGGGGACTACAGGCACCCACCACAGTGCCCAACTGTTTTTTGTTGCAGTTCTCATCTCTGTTTTAGCTGGCCCAGGCAGGGTTCGAACCCGCCACCCTCAGTATATGGGGCCAATGCCCTACCCCCTGAGCCACAGGTGCCACCTGAAACTATTGTTTTTAATTTATGATTTTTCAGAATAGTACTTCAAAGCTTTTGAAACCATCACAGAAAAGCTCAGTATTGAACCTTTCAGCACCAGAATTCTGTCTGTTTTAAACATTGTTTTGTGTGCAGTGAAGAATGTTTGCTGTCCTGAAGTGATGACAATAAAGTCTATCTGAAACTGTTTTTTTCTTAAATATTTTTACTTTATTGTCAACTCCTAAACTTTTTTTCCTTCAGCTGGGAAGGACTTGTTCAAGCTTGGAAGCAGAGAGACAAGTTAGCAGGGAAGAACATCATGCTGAACTTCCCCTTGTTTGGGGCTAGAGTTGATGCCTTTCTGCCAGATAAAAGGCCAGGAGTGGTGGGAGGCCATGAAGACATTTCCAGGGTCTAGGGAACCCTGTTCACAGTACTTGCACATAATGCTGACTACAGAATGAATTCCTGCGAATTTACTATCCAACAAAGAAAGCCAGAATGTTAGCACTAACCTGTGTCTACCTATGTACTCCTTCCATGTCCTAGCTCAATAATATCTCCTTCCCAGGAGTCAGGATCATGAGTTTTGCGTTTATTGTTCCCTTGCCTCTTTTCCTGGGGTGGGAGGTTATTTATCCATCCTCTGATGGATGTTTGGGTTAGTCCTATTTGGGTGTTCTTAGACATGGTATCTCGCCTGAGTGGAATTATTTAACCTTTTACGCTTCATCCCCTGTTGCCTGTTTTTGTTTCCACTGTAGGTTTCAGTCCCCGTGGGGGTGGCTTCGGCGGCCGAGGGGGCTTTGGTGATCGTGGCGGTCGAGGTGGAGGCCGAGGTGGTTTCGGTGGGGGTCGAGGTCGAGGTGGAGGCTTTAGAGGCCGTGGACGAGGAGGAGGAGGTGGAGGAGGAGGAGGAAGAGGTAAGTGAACTTGAGGAGGGATGATGGAAGACGCCTTTGTCGGGTGGGGCGTGAGGAGGGAAGAGATCTGGGGTCGCCGTCTCTTATAGCATCTCTCACTTATAGGTGGAGGTTTCCAGTCTGGTGGCAACCGGGGTCGTGGTCGGGGAGGAGGAAAGAGAGGGAACCAGTCGGGGAAGAATGTGATGGTGGAACCTCATCGGCACGAGGGTGAGTGAGGAAGACAGGGAACCAGCTAAGATTAGGGGTGGAGCGGGGCCCGGAGTCCTCACCCCTGCTTCGGTCCCCTCGCCTAGGTGTCTTCATTTGTCGAGGAAAGGAAGATGCACTAGTCACCAAGAATCTGGTCCCTGGAGAATCAGTTTATGGAGAGAAGAGAGTCTCGATTTCGGTGAGACCTGGGCTCCTGACCAAGCTACCAGGATTCCAGTTGATAGTGAAACCAACAGCCTGGTCTCCCTCCACCACTATGTGTCCTACACATGACAGCCAGGGGATCATCTTAATACATAAGACAGGCCATTCACCCTCCTCCCCCCAATACCTCTGTGGCTCCACATTGCCCTTAGGTTAAAGTCCTGAGTCTTCACAGTGGGTGGATTCAAAGTCTCTGCACATTCTAGTTTCCCTCCCCATCCCCTGGCGCCATCTCTTCCTACCGTCCCTCAACAAAGTGCTCTGCAGCCACACCCTTTCTCATCTACCTTGCTGTTTCTTCTCCCAGCTCTGTCTGAGGCTTGTTCCTTCTCATTGTGTATCTCTGGTCAGGTGTCACCTTGTCATTCTGACAAGGCCACCTCACATCACAACACTGTCAAAAGCAGCCCTCACTGCCCATCCCTCATCCTGTCATCCCATGTCACTTTCTTTACGGCCAGGCACAGGACTGCCGGCCTTTCCTGTCTGCTCTCCCTCTGCCTGGAATGCTCTTCCCCAGGTAACTTGGATGGCCCCTCTCCTCCTTCAAGTCAGCTCTTCCCTGGCCCTCTTTCTCTCTTTCATCTGTTACTTGCCCAGCTCTTCATACTCCCTATCTTCCTTCCTGGCTTGATCTGTTCTTAGCACCTGTCACTGCCTAGTAGATCATTTTATATTTAATTAGTTCAGTGAATATTTCGGCCTTAAGAGCAGAGATCTTTGTCTTGTATCCCCAGTATTGAACCTGTTAGCACCAGAATTCTGTATCCCCAGTGCCTAGAGCAGGGACAGGCACAGAGCAGGTGCCAGCACAGTGGATATTTATTGAATGAGTACCTAGGTCTTACTCTTATTCTTTGTGTTTATTCTCTATTACTTACCCTTCTCCCATAGTCAGTAGCCTCCATGAGAGGACAGGGACTGCATCTTTCATGGTCACTGCTGTATACCCACATTCAGTTCTTCATAGAACTGCCCAGTTCCTTTCAAGGACCCCAGGGTTAAGGGTGATGAGGTCCTGCAGAAGAGCCTAGCACTAGGGCGGTGCCTATGGCTCAGTGAAGGGTGCCGGCCCCATATATCAAGGGTGACGGGTTCGAACCCGGCCCTGGCCAAACTGCAACAAAAAATAGCTGGGCGTTGTCGTGGGCAACTGTAGTCCCAGCTACTCATGAGGCTGAGGCAAAAGAATCAACTAAGCCCAAGAGCTGGAGGTTGCTATGCACTGTGACGCCACAGCACTCTACAAAGGGTGATAAAGTGAGACTGTGTCTCTAAAAAAAAAAAAAAGCCTAGTACTGACTTCCATCCCCATCTCTCCTTGTCCAGGAAGGAGATGACAAAATTGAGTACCGAGCCTGGAACCCCTTCCGCTCCAAGCTGGCAGCAGCAATTCTGGGTGGTATAGACCAGATCCACATCAAGCCAGGGGCCAAGGTGCTCTACCTTGGGGCTGCCTCAGGCACCACCGTCTCTCATGTCTCTGACATTGTAGGCCCGGTGAGTGGATGGGTGAGGAGGGTGAGTACAGGCAGGGGGGATATAGGTAGATAGGACAGACCACTTCTCTCCTCTGCCACTGCACTGTGTGACTTAGGGCCAGGCCCTTCACCTTCACAGTGCCTATAAGTAAAAAGGGCAGTTTGAACTAGATAGTCTCTTGTAGCCTTGCTGCTAGGATCTTGGCCTCAAGAGAAAAGGTGTGCACTCTGGGAGACTGAGGCAGGTGGAGCTTGAGCTCAGAAGTTCAAGACCAGCCTGAGCAAGAGCAAAACCTCATCTCTACTAAAAATAGAAAAACTAGCCAGACATTGTGGTGGGCACCTGTAGTCCCAGCTACTTGGGAGGCTGAGGTTAGAGAATCGCTCAAACCCAAGAGTTTGAGGTTGCTGTGAGCTACGGCACTCTACCCAGGGCAATAAAGTGAGTCTCTGTCTCAAAAAAAAAAAAAAACAAAAAGGGAAGAGGTGTGGATATGGGTATGGCTGACCAACATTAGAAGAGATTCAGCTGGGAGTTTCGGTACCACACTGATTTGATTGCCCACTTTAAAAATTCAAGTCCCAGCTGGGTGAGGTGGCTCACACCTATAATCCCTGGCTTCCATTCTGGGAGGCCGAGGTGAGTGGATTGCTTGAGCTCAGGAGTTCGAGACCAGCTTGAGCAGGAGAGAAATACCCTGTCTCTACTAAAAATTGAAAAACTACTAGAGTGTAGTGGTACACACCTGTAGTTCCAGCTACTTGGGAAGCTGAGGCGGGAGGATTGCTCATGCCTAAGAGTTTGAGTTTGCTGTGAGCTGTGACACCATGGAGTCACAGATTTATCTCAAAAGAACAAAACAACAACAACAAAAAATCAAGTCCCCAAATCTGGTTTTCTGGCTTCTCTTGAAAGAACCAGGAATTCTCGTGGTTTCCAGGCCTGCATTCTGTATGACTATACCTATTTCCCATTTAATGGGTGCCCAGGCATGTCACTTCATTACCCCTTGTTTCTTTATGTGATTCTAGGTTGTTTAGTGCTTTAAAACCCCAGGCTTTCATTAGGCATTTAATATTGTGGCTTTTTGCAAGTTACCCAACCTCTCTGAGTCTAAGTTGACTCCTCTGGAAAGCAGGGTAATTGAGAAGATTAAATTAATTCCTTAAGGAGCTTAAGGCACTGCCTGGCCTGTCAAATACATTCAGCCTTTGTTGCTTCATCTCTGTGCCTTGGCTTCCTGGTTTTAAACTTCTTTTGGGAGCCTGGACTCTTGGTTCAGGCAACTTAGATTGGGTAGTTTTGCTACTTGCTGAATAACCCATGGTCAGTGACTTCATGTCTCTGGGCCTCAGTTATTTCATGTGTGAAATGGACATAACAATATTCATTACGTGGTAGGGCTTTGGGGATCAAAGAGATCCTGTGTGTTGTGTATGGGACCCAAAATAGGTATGCCATATGTGAAAAATGGAATCATTGTTCAGCATTATTTGATTTATTTTAGGATGGTCTAGTCTACGCAGTTGAATTCTCCCACCGCTCTGGCCGTGACCTCATTAACTTGGCTAAGAAGAGGACCAATATTATTCCTGTGATTGAGGATGCTCGGCACCCACACAAATACCGAATGCTTATCGGTGAGGGGTCTGGGAGGTGGCCCAGCTGGGGTAGGACAGCCCACTCTGGGTTTCCTTGGAAGAGGCTAGTAGAGCCCTGATTTGGATGGAATTGAAGTGGATGAGGAGGTCTCTTGTGTCTATAGAAATGGAAAGGGGGTGAGGGGAGCCAGGTGAGCTTATGGAGGTGGCATCTCAGCTTTAAGGTCTCAGATGTTGGCTCCCTTAGAGGGCCAGCCTCCTCTCCTCCATTCTATTCCCCCTCTCATTAGGTGCCTTGTACTTACTGCCTCCGTCCAAAATATGGTACTTAACACACTGCCCTCCCCCCCACACACTTGTATATAAAAGCCTCCTTCAAGAGTCCTTACCTGATCATCTGGTGAGATCATAGCCCAGAAACAAAACTGCACATGGCCTGGCCCAGAGGGGCCCATTGTGAAATTACTTTTATTTTTTAAATTCAAAAATACCAAAAATGGAAAACCTTATAAATCACTCCCAGAGGTAATTGATAAGAACAATTTGATGCCTTCTTTTCCCAATTTCTAAAGAATCAGTTTTTATTACATCACTTTATTTTTTTTTTGAATCTTACTACATTAAAAAATACTTTCATTTTATTCGTTTTCTGTTTGTGATTTTTTTCCCATTCATTCATACCATCCCCCTTGTCCTGCAACTTGCTTTCATTTAACAGTCCTGCAGATGCTCTTGCCTATAAGTGCTCACTTGTCTATTTGATGACGTGTCTGTCTCCTCCCCAGACCTGGGAGCATCTCGAGGGCAGGGTCCGGGTCTGACTCGTCTCTATGTCCCCCCGCCCAGCCTAGGGCTGGCCACAGAGTAGGTGGCAACCATGGTTTATAAGAGGAGTGAATGAATGATGTGACTGTGGGTTTTGGACCCATCTTGGGGGCACTTGAAGGGAGGTGGATCAGTGGGAGGGAGTGATACTAGAGGCAGGGAGACTGTCCCAGGAGGAAACTGCTGATGGGGTATAAGCCCTAGGAGAAGATCTGGGGTGATGTCTGGCAGATTTGACTTTTAACTGCTGCCCCTTTCTTCTTAGCAATGGTGGATGTGATCTTTGCGGATGTGGCCCAGCCAGACCAGACGCGGATTGTGGCCCTGAATGCCCATACCTTCTTACGTAATGGAGGACACTTTGTGATTTCCATTAAGGTACAGAACTTGTAGGTGTCTAAGGGAGTTGCAATGTCCCAGGGAGCCATCTTTATCCATGTCAGTTGGGCAGCCAAGTAAAGGGGCCTTGTACCCACTAGTCTCTCAGTCTACTCCCAGCCTTTAACCCACCCCTACAAGCTGCCCCCCATCCCTCAGACAAATAGCACATGGTAAAACATGTCTGCAGATTGAAAGCTTTGTACTTAAAGAAGTAAGAGAGTATAGTGGTTAAGTGCATGATTACTGACTCTGACCATCCTTTTTTTTTTTGAGACTGAGCCTCAAGCTGTCCCCCTGGGTAGAGTGCCATGGCATCACAGCTCACAGCAACCTCCAACTCTCCTGGGTTCAAGCGAGTCTCCTGCCTCTGCCTCCCAAGTAGCTGGGACCACAGGCGCCTGCCACAATGCCTGGCTATTTTTTTTTTTTTTTGGGCGCAGCCATCATTGTTGTTTGGTGGGCCCAGGCTGGATTCGAACCCACCAGCTTAGGTGTATGTGGTTGGTGCCTTAGCCATTTGAGCCACAGACACCGAGCCAACTCTGACCATCTTGAGTTTGAATTCCATCTTGCTCTGTGACATTGGCAAAGTTAGTTAACCCTTGTGCTGCGGTTTCTTCACTTACAAAATACAAATCTCAGGGGCGGCACCTGTGGCTCCAGTGAGCAGGGCACTGGCCCCATATACGGAGAGTGGGAGGTTCAAACCTGACACCAGCCAAACTGCAACAAAAAAATAGGTAGGTGTTTGTGGTGGGCGCCTGTAGTCCCAGCTACTGGGGAGGCTGAGGCAAGAGACGCAGGAGCCTAAGCCCAGGAGTTGGAGGTTGCTGTGAGCTGTGTGACGCCACGGCACTCTCCCATGGGCCATAAAGCGAAACTCTGTCTCTACCAAAAAAAACACCAAATCTCAGTCCATTCTCTTAGGGTTGATGTAAGGATTGAATTAATCAGTATATGCTGTGTGCAGAACAGATCCTGGCTTAAAACAGATATTGGATAAATAATAGGTGCATCTTTCAAAACATTTTATTTTGACATACAAAGAATCTGTGTGTATCCTTCACCAGATTGATTGTATGTTAGCCTTTTCCTACATTCATTTTATTATTCCCAGCTGTATTGCTATTATTAAAGAAGTAGAGAAAAAAAAATTTCAGGATATAATATTTGAACACTAGTTTTTAGAAAAATAGGGCTGTGTGTAAAGCTTCCTACGTTAAATCCAAACCAAACTTAAAACTTGTTTAATGAAGGCTTTAACCCCACATTTCCAAAATTTGAGTGTCTTAGTCTGTTTTATGCTGTTAAAGATGAATAGCACAGACTGAATAATTTATAATAAATTTGGCTCATGGTTCTGGAGGCTGGGAAGTCTGGGATCAAGAGTCCATTTCTGGCTCAGCACCTGTGGCTCAAGTGGCTAAGGCGCCAGCCACATCCACCTAAGGTGGTGGGTAAGAATCCAGCCCAGGCCCGCCAAAACAACAATGACGGCTGTAACCAAAAAATAGCCGGGTGTTGTAGCGGTCATTTGTGGTCCCAGCTACTTGGGAGGCTGAGACAGGAGACTGGCTTGAGCCCAGGAGTTGGAGGTTGCTGTGAGCTGTGATGCCACAGCACTCTACCCAGGGGGATAGCTTGATGTTCTGTCTCAAATAAAAAAAAAAGAGTCCACTTCTGAAGGCCTTTTTGCTACATCATCCTGTGGCAGAAGGGGGTAAGAGCAAGAGAACATGTTCAGGAAAGGATGAGAGCAGGAGAGAAAAGAGGACATCATTCTTTTTATGAGGCTCTCACTCTCGTGATAATGGTATTAATCTATGACTTAAACCCCTTAAAGGTCCCATTTGTCAACATTGTTGGACTGGGAATTAAATTTCCAACACATTAACTATGAGGAATGCATTTGAAACAGGCACCAAATTTCACTTGAGTTTCCGATGAAAACGTACATCTGCTTTAAAGAGAAAAAAAATAATAATAATAGGGAAAACGGACCAACGCCGAAGTGCAGACTTCAAACCCTTTTTCCTCTGTAGGCCAAC
This sequence comes from Otolemur garnettii, assembly GCF_000181295.1. Classification (NCBI taxonomy): domain Eukaryota; kingdom Metazoa; phylum Chordata; class Mammalia; order Primates; family Galagidae; genus Otolemur; species Otolemur garnettii. The sequence goes on from NW_003852628.1 coordinate 1,272,870, forward strand.
TGCATAGACTCCACGGCCTCAGCAGAGGCGGTATTTGCCTCAGAAGTGAAAAAAATGCAGCAGGAGAACATGAAGCCCCAGGAGCAATTGACCCTAGAGCCATACGAAAGAGATCATGCTGTGGTCGTGGGTGTGTACAGGTGAGTAGGGGAGCCAGTAATCGGGAGAGAGCTCTGACCCTTGCCCCCAGAGTGCCCTGATCCTGGGACCCGCCCCTCACTCCTTTCTTCCTCTCACAGGCCACCCCCCAAGGTGAAGAACTGAAGTTCAGTGCTGTTTGGATTCCCAGAGATGTGTTGTTGATACTGTTGCACGTGTGTTTTTCTATTAAAAGACTCGTCAGTCTCCCCTGTGTGCTGCTGATTGCTCTGTGACCGCTGTGGACCGCAGGGCGCACGCGCTCTTGTTCTACGTTGCCAAGTGGTGGGTGGTGGGGAATGGACGTTGCTATCTGATCATACAGCGCATGCTCCAAACCTAGCTGCCTCTTGCGCACCGGTAACCCTGATTCCGCCTCTTGGGCGGGTTTGGTCGCTCACTGCGCATGTGTGCCGGGGAGCGGCCTCTGCACAGGCGCACTATGTTACCCTGGGCCACGTGAGGGGAGTGGGCGGGGCGGGTGGAGGGGCAGGGGGCGGAGCCGAGGGGGCCGGTTTGTTGTGGTCGCCATTTTGCTGGTTGCATTACTGGGTAATCCAGGCCCTGGCTCGCCGCGTCTGCTAGATACTCTCAGCCCGTTGGCAGGTCTGAGCTCGGGCTCCCCGAGCAGTTTGAGTCCCCTTGCCCGCGCCCTCAGGTAACGACGTGGTGACAGGCGGGGCGGCACAGAGGGCGGTGGGGACAGGATGGGATCCGCCCTGCCCCTGTCGCCGCGAGACGTAGCACAGGTCCAAGCAAAAGAGGAGGGGGTCGGTGGGCAGTTGCGGGCAGTTCCTAGCTATTAGTAGTCAGATTCCTGGAAGGGGCCGAGTCCGAGGGAGAGGTCTTTGGAGGGAGGCTGGGAGGGGTAGATGGGCTTCACTCCCGCCCTTTGTTTGGGCTCGGCTCCGCGGGCCGCTTCGTCGTCGCTTAGCAACAGCTACTCTAGTCTGTGATTGGTTGAGTTCTTGACAGCAGCGCCCAATGGCACGGTTGTTGCCATGGCAGGTGTGGATTGCCAAACTCAGTCGGGCCCCGCCTGCCCGGCGGGCCTCCTGGGTGGGGGGCGGGACGCAGGGGTCCCCAGGGGCGGTGGCCGCGCCGGGCGGGGCCGGTGGGGCGAGGGTTAACCCGCCCCTCCCCCGTCCACCTGCTCTCCCCTTCCCCCGCGTGGCCTGGGCTGACCCTCGTCCCCGCCTTCCCTCGTCCCCTCCTCTCCCCGCCTCCGGCGGCTGCTGTTGTCACCCACCGGCCGCCTGTCCCTCTTGCCCTCCCCGCCGCGGGGCTTGCCGGGCCGGCCGGGCAGGGGACAGGCGGCCGCTCCTCAGCACTGCCACCGCCGCCATGCTGGCTGCTCGCCCACCCCACTGGGGGCCCCACCGCGCTCCAGCCCCCCGTGGGGCTCGCACCAGCCCTGACCCGGGTAGGGGGTGGGAGCTGGGAAAGACGCCCTGGTGTGGGAGGTCCCAGGAAAGGTTGATTTGGGGGAAAGCTCCAAGAGTGGAGACGTCCTGGAGTGGCAAGGCATAGGACAGCAGGAGATCTGGCATGGGAGGAGGCCTGTGGGGAGGGGATTTTGTTGTGAGAGACACTCTGGGAAGAGACAGCTCTGTTATATTTGGAGATTTGGCTGTGGGGACCTTCTAGGAATGGGCACAGTTGTAGAATGATCCTAGTGTAGGGAGCAGTGACTGGAGAAGGGGCTCTGATAGGAATATTGGGAGAGAGTGTAGTAGGGCAAGGATGCATTATAGGGGGAGAAAAGGATGATCTTTTTACACTATGGGAAGAGACACTTCTCCCTTGCTGCCACCCAGAGGAGTGGGCCTTGACTGGGAGGGGTTGGAAGATGGTATAGGAAGACTACCTGGATGTGGAGGAACCTGATATAGAGAAGAGGTCTTGGCATGATAACGGAGAGAGTCCTCTGGGAAGGGTGTGACCTGGTGGGAGGGAATGACACAGAGATAGGACTATGTTATAGAGGATTCCTCAGATACTCTTGGTGTGGTCAAGAGATCCCTGAGGACGAAGATAGGGTTTTAGGCCTGCAGCAGACTCTGCAGTTGGGGAGGGAAGGAGTCCCAGAGGACTGGGATTGGGGAAAGCTACTGGAAAGGGTGGATCTTGAAGTGGAGGGATCTTGCTGTGGTATGGGCTGAGATCCTGATGTTCAGGGAAGTCAGCAGAAGGGTGGAATCCTGTGTAAGGGGTCTGGGGAGGGCCATACGTAGAAATGAGAAGAATGAATCCTACTCTTTGCCATCTGTGGTTTCTTTTTCTCTTTTTCTTTCCCCAATTATTTGTCTTTTCTGTTCTCCTTAACTGTTCTATCCTATACCAATCTCCCGAACCCCCACCTGGCTCCCAGTCATTCCCTTTCACACATTTTCTTTCTGCTACCATATTCATTTACTTAATCATCATTTGCTGAGGGACTCTGCTGTGCCACACCCCTCATTCATCTGCCACTTCTCTCTAATCCCCTCTCCTCATCACCGCCCTTTGCACCCTTTTTCCCTCCCTTTGTGCCTTGCCTTCTTCTCATGCCCACCTCTTCCCTGCTTGGCACTGTTTCATGTATCCCATTGTTCCATGTTGTTTTCTTGCCTCCCACCTGCTCTCAGGTCTCAGCGGCGGTGGCAGCCGAGGTGCAGGATGCGAGAAGGCGCCCCCCGGCCGGGCTCCCGCTCCAGGCCTCACTCCCCTGCGGCCCTCTGAGCCCACCATGGCCATCCCACCAGGCCATGGTCCCTTCTCTGGCTTCCCAGGGCCCCAAGAGCACACACAGGTACGCGTTCAGCTGGCTTCTCACCTGAGAGTGAGAGTAAGGAGAGGCTGAGAATAGAAGGGTCTCAGGACCATAAGATAATGAGGTTGCTCAGCATGGTCTCCTGGGGGCATGATGGGCCCCATGGGAGTGGACGATAATAGAGGAGTTGTAGGCAGAGTCAAGGTTTGGAGAGCCTGCGTTCAAATCTTGACATAGTGGTTGAATTACTTAGGTTCTCCATACTTCAGTTTTCCATAATGTAAAATGGAGCCAATAATGATGCCTACCTCACAGAACTATTGTGAGGGTTAAATGAATTAATGATTTGTGCATAAAATGCTGAGGTAAGTACCTAGCACAGAGTAAATACCTGATAAACATTCACTAAGAAAAAGATTCTACAGTGAAAGAGTTGGAGAGGGTGAATGGAGAGAATTAACCCTGAAGGATCTTGGGGCCAGCAGGGTCTGGTTGATACAAAGGAAAGCAAGGACAGAGCAGTTAAGACTCTGAAACATAACTCTTGAAGCTTATTAGAGTGGGAGGTCCATAGTGCTTGGATGAAAGAACTGGGCAAAGATGCTCAGAGTTGGGGGGTGAGGGTTAGGAAGGCCCCAACAAATGAGGGTAAATGGAGATGGAAGACTTCATGGGTGGGATACCCAGAATGGGCGGTTCCAGGCTGAAGGATTGGGAGAGACAGAGCCTAGGTTTTTCACATGATCTCTCACCGAGGAGTAAAGTTGGGTTAAAAAGCTGACTGTGGGTCTGGGTGAAAGGTCAGGGATAAATAGTTCACTTGCTCACATGACAGATCTCTAATGAACATCCATTATGTGCCAGGCTCTGCTCAAGGTACTGGAGATACAGCAAGAACATGACGAAGTCTCTGCCCTTGGGGAGTTTATATTCTATTGGGGGAGTTAGATAGTGAACAAATAAATGTGTGTGTGATAACGATGGAACCACAGCTCATATAGTCCTCCCTCTTGAGGTTGGAGGTGAAGACCTATGTCAGTGCCCACACTTCACCCTGCCCTGCAGGTATTGCCTGATGTGCGGCTCCTGCCACGGAGGCTGCCCTTGGCCTTCCGGGATGCAACCTCGGCCCCATTGCGCAAGCTCTCTGTGGACCTCATCAAGACCTACAAGCACATCAATGAGGTGGGAAGGGTGTGGGGGTCCTGAGCTGCATGCTAAGGGGTCTTGGCTGCTGGCCTGGGCCACTTACCAGTCCTCATCTGGCTGGCTGGATAGGTATACTATGCGAAGAAGAAGCGCCGGGCCCAGCAGGCGCCACCCCAGGACTCGAGCACCAAGAAGGAGAAGAAGGTCCTGAACCATGGTTATGATGACGACAACCATGACTATATTGTGCGCAGTGGCGAGCGCTGGCTGGAGCGCTATGAGATTGACTCGCTCATTGGCAAAGGCTCCTTTGGCCAGGTGTGGGACACCCTCCTCACCCTGATCCAGTGATTAGGGGCCCATGTACCATGTTTCAGTGGCCTCAAGTCCTGCACTAGGCCACTCACCCCAGCCCAGTCATTTAGTTTCCTTATGCCTCAGTTTCCTTTTCTATAAAACAGTCCAGATAACAAGACTCCACGTAAGACAGTTGTATCGTTTTGTGTTCAGTATTTACACCAGTGCCTGACTGGTAGGGAGCACTCAGCTATGAATTAGTAGCAGTATTAACAGTGTTATTGGTAGGTCTTTGCTGGAGGGAGAAAAATGGTACCTTTCTCCCTTACTTCCTTACCCCTCACCCACTTTGTGATGTGCCCGCCTGGACAGGTGGTGAAAGCCTATGACCATCAAACCCAGGAGCTGGTGGCCATCAAGATCATCAAGAACAAAAAGGCCTTCCTGAACCAGGCCCAGATTGAGTTGCGGCTGCTGGAGCTGATGAACCAGCATGACACAGAAATGAAATACTACATAGGTGAGTCCTGGGACTGCAGGGCTGTAGATGCCTGAGATAGCCAGAACTGGAGCTGATAGAAAGGGTCACTCCTCTTCTCACTCTTAGACAAGGGAGCTGGTGTCTGGTCTGGGCTTCCCTGACATTAGTGCTTCTGCTACTTTCATGCTGTTTTTCCTGTGCACTTGGTAATGATGCTCAGAGTTTACTGAGTGCTCACTAAAGAGTCAGGTTCTACAGTAAACACTTTACATAAATTAACTTGCCAACAGCCCTGTGAAGGAAGGGGCATTATTGCACACATCTTGGAGATGAGAAACCTAGGAATTCAGGTGCTATCACTTGCATCAGGTGACAAGAGTTTATACTGAGCAGAGCAGTGTACTCCAGAGCCTTTGCTGTTAACATTCATGCCAGTTTTTTCTTCTCTTAACACTGATTTTTCTTAGAAAAAATAAGTGGATTTTAAAACTTTTGTTTCTGTTAAAAGAAAAATTTATATCTCTCCAGTAAATGGAAAACCATTATTTCTTACCTCAAAACTAAATACAACTGAGATGAAAAGTCTTATAAAAGTAAATAAGGATGTGTAGACTATGTTAAAGACGTACTCGCAGCTGATGGAAACTTCCTGATTTAATCATGAGGTTTGACAGAGGCTTGAAAAGAAAATTAACTTCCTGTGTGAATCCCACAACACATGGTACACCATCTAAAAACATTGCGACTACCAGGCGGTACTCATGGGGACACCACAGTTTGACCAGTGCTTAAGAAGCAGAGGCACTTTCTACTGTGTGACTCCAGGACAACACAGCCTCTTCTCTGTTTCTTCTCACTCAGTTGACCCATTCTGTCCTCTCCCCAACAGTGCACCTGAAGCGACACTTCATGTTCCGGAACCACCTGTGCCTGGTGTTCGAGCTGCTGTCCTACAACCTGTATGACCTCCTGCGCAACACGCACTTCCGTGGCGTCTCGCTGAACCTTACCCGGAAGCTGGCGCAGCAGCTCTGCACTGCGCTGCTATTCCTGGCCACACCTGAACTCAGCATCATTCATTGTGACCTCAAGCCTGAGAACATCCTGCTCTGCAACCCCAAGCGCAGTGCCATCAAGATCGTGGACTTTGGCAGCTCCTGCCAGCTTGGCCAACGGGTACGCTCCAGGGATAAGGCCTGGGGGCTGAGGGATGAGGGCTGAGGGCTGAGGAGCCAGCACTATCGTGGATGTGACCAGGGTGGGGTCAGGGCCAAAGAGGAGGCTGAAAGGCTAGGACAGACTGTAGTGGGATTATCTGGGACAGCCTGAGTGGTACTTGAGATGGGGGTATCAGCTGATATGGCCCTGGAGGGTGGGGCTGGTAAGTGACAGAGAGGGGAGAATAGGGGAGTAAGTGGCCTACGGGGTCCTACTGCCCACTAGAAAAGGGAGGAGTGAGCGGGCCTGAGTCACCCCCAGGGAGGGGTCAGAGCCAGTTTTGAAGCTGCCAGGTGTGGGCAGGTGAAGTTGGGTTGGGTTGTGGGTTCACAAGTTTTGTTTACCTGAACTCTTAAAGCTGGGGAGAGAGGTGGGGGGCTTAACTTTGCCGTTTTGTGTAAGCCGACTCTTAAAGAGATTATGGGGTAGAGGCTTGTAGACTGCAAACGTCTGTCTAGTGACCAAGGCAGTCCTGGGGTCAGGGTTGGGGATAGAGATCAGGCTCAGATTAGGCCAGCAGACTCCTGGGCAGAGGAACAGGTGGTTCCATCAGTTCCTGGAAAAGTGGTCCTATTAACGGCATTATTTGGAGCCTCTGTCCTCAGTTTGGGAGCAGGAGGTTCATCCTCAGTTAGGTCCTCTTAGCTTTGGGAGTGTCATTGGGATCAGTAGGGAAAGCCAAGACCTGACTATTGCCCTCCCTGCAGATCTACCAGTATATCCAGAGTCGCTTCTACCGCTCGCCTGAGGTGCTCCTGGGCACACCCTATGACCTAGCCATTGACATGTGGTCCCTGGGCTGCATCCTTGTGGAGATGCACACCGGAGAGCCTCTTTTCAGCGGCTCCAACGAGGTATGTTCCCCAGGAAGGGGTCAGGTGGAAGGGGTGGAGCCTGGCTGGTCAGGTGACCCTGACCACCACCTGCTCGCAGGTGGACCAGATGAACCGCATTGTGGAGGTGCTGGGCATCCCACCGGCCCCCATGCTGGACCAGGCACCCAAGGCTCGCAAGTACTTTGAACGGCTGCCTGGGGGTGGCTGGACCTTACGAAGGACAAAGGAACTCAGGAAGGTGCGGCCCCTGCCCCGCACCACTCCTTCCACCCTGGTGGCCCCTCACTCTCTCACACTTGGGGCTCCCTTTCTCCCTGCTGCTTCTCCTTTGTGTCTTTCCCATCCTCCCTCTCCCCCTTGTCTGTCCTGTCCTTCCTCCCCTGCCCACCCCGTCTCTCCTTCCCACCCCACAACTCTTCTTAGCTTCTCTTCTTCTACTTTTTCTCCTGTGCTTCTGTTTCCCCGTGTGTGTCTCCCTGCCCCTCCTGCCCACTGACGGCCACTCTCTTGCCCCCCCTCCCACCCCCTCCCTGCCAGGATTACCAGGGCCCCGGGACACGGCGGCTGCAGGAGGTGCTGGGCGTGCAGACGGGCGGGCCCGGGGGCCGGCGGGCGGGGGAGCCGGGCCACAGCCCCGCCGACTACCTCCGCTTCCAGGACCTGGTGCTGCGCATGCTGGAGTATGAGCCCGCCGCCCGCATCAGCCCTCTGGGGGCTCTCCAACACGGCTTCTTCCGCCGCACGGCCGACGAGGCCACCAACACGGGCCCGGCAGGCAGCAGTGCCTCCACCTCGCCCGCACCCCTTGACACCTGCCCCTCCTCCAGCACCGCCAGCTCCATCTCCAGCTCTGGTGGGTGCCAGTGCCTCATTGGGGTCCAACAAGGGTGGGGGCTGCTCTTTCTGGCCTGGCCAGGGGAATCTTGTCACTGGGCATTCACATTAGAGCTTTGAAAGCGCCTGATCCTGGACACCAAAATGGGGTGGAATGAGACTGACAGGGGATGACTGTTACATCTCTGAGACTGCTTGGGCTTAGATCCCTGACATCCGTTGTAACACACAAAACTGCACTCTGACCCCAAATCTCAAAATTTGGGCCTGGTTCTTCAAAATGGGTTCTGATCTCAAAGTTAAACCTGGCTCGGGCCATGAACTGGACTCAACCACTCCAAAACCTAGCCACTGCCTCCCCTCATCTGTGGACTCTTCTTCCCTTTTCCTGGGTACTTTTAGGAGGCTCCAGTGGCTCCTCCAGTGACAACCGGACCTACCGCTACAGCAACCGATACTGTGGGGGCCCTGGGCCCCCTATCACTGACTGTGAGATGAACAGCCCCCAGGTATTATGGCTTTGGAGGTGATTGGTGGGATGTGTGGGGGTTCAAGACCTGAGTCTCCATCACACACTGTTCCTTTACTCCTTTAGGTCCCACCCTCCCAGCCGCTGCGCCCCTGGGCAGGGGGTGATGTGCCCCACAAGACACATCAAGCCCCTACCTCTGCCTCGTCACTGCCGGGGACTGGGGCCCAGTTACCCACCCAACCCCGATGCCTTGGCCATCCCCCATCACCAACCTCACCACCACCTCCGGAGCTGATGGATGTGAGCCTGGTGGGCGGCCCTCCAGACTGCTCACCACCTCACCCAGCACCTGCCCCCCAGCACCCGACTGCCTCAGCCCTCCGGACTCGGATGACAGGAGGTCGTCCACCTCTCCCACCCCCCGATGACCCTGCCACTCTGGGGCCTCGCCTGGGCCTCCGTGGTGTACCCCAGAGCACGGCAGCCAGCTCATGACCCTGCCCCTTTCCTGGGGCCCCTCCTGAAGCCATACCCCCCCATCTGGGGGCCCTGGGCTCCCATCCTCATCTCTCCCCTTGACTGGAATTGCTGCTACCCAGCTGGGGTGGGTGAGGCCTGCACTGAATGGGGCCTGGGGTAGGGGGTCAAGGAGAGGGATTTGGCCGCACCCTCCCCACTAAGGACTGAACCCTTGGCCCCCTCCCCCCTTGTTTTCTATTTATTGTACCAAAGACAGTGGTGGTCCGGTGGAGGGGAGACCTCCCTCACCCAGGGCCCTAGGAGGGGGTGGGGGCAGGTAGGGGGAGATGGCCTTGCTCCTCCTTGCTGTACCCCCCAGTAAAGAGCTTTCTCACATGCCTGCCTGAGCGTTTGCAGGGCCTCGGCTCCCCTCACCTGACCCTTAGAGTCATGGTGGGGAAGGGTGTTTGGGGAGGGAGTGCTAGAAGATTTGTGTGGATCCTCCCTTCTGGAGAAGTTATGTCTTGGTGCAGGCATGAGGCTGCTGCAGGTCTGGGGCTACAGAATCCCAAACAGAGGTCCTGGTTAGGGTCTTAGTCCACGTATCCCTTCTCCAGGGTAAACAGATCCTGAAAGGTAAAGGCCCAGCTCTGGCCTGTCTCTGAGAAATATGTGCCCCAATAAGCTTCAGCTTCCCCAGAGTCTGCGCATGAGTAACTCCTAATGTCAAGCAGGCATCCAGTAGGTGGTAAGAGTACTTATCTGGCCTTACTGGTTCCATCTGGGGAATAGGCAGGTAATGGGTACAGACTTTACCCTCACACATACCTGGCCCCACTCATTGGAATTATTGCAGAGCCAAGCATTTTGAGATTTTGGGGGCAGAAAGATACTCCCAGAGTTCCAGGTAAGTAATCCCATTTCCATGGCAATTTGAAAACATCTGTCTCACAGCCGACCAATCAAGAACTGCCTGGTTCAAAAAGTCCCCACCACTGGGCGCAGCGCTTCCTGGGAAACGGAGTCTTACTGTCAATTTTGTGTTTGTTGGGGAACTACAAAGACCAGAATTCTTTTTACCACGTGTTTTTTTGTGGGCAGGTTTTCAGATAGCCAATCGGCAATGAGGGGTTGACAGTGCCCGGATGTTTGAGCGTGTCCTAGTGGGAATGTGGACGGTGATTGGGTGGTTGGGCTGTACTGTGATAGTGTGGAGCTCCAGGCGGAAGGTGGGTTCTTGAGCATTGCGGGGAGAGCGGCGGGGCTGGCTTTTCGAAGTCCCCGAGCCGGCCTTAAAGGTCCTCTTCACGCGCGATATCATCGGCTGTGTCTGGCCCAGCTCAAGGTAAAGACAGGCACAGGCCTGGTTACAGACCTGTATATGTTCACTAATGGAGGCAGCATGGGACGCGGTGGTAACCCAGAGGAGGCACGGGTAGGAAGGCCTTCCTGAAAGACTAGGAACTACCTGAGCTGAGACCTGAAGATGGAAGGATGTTGGGGGGTGGGGGGGCGGCGGGCGGAATGGCTTGTGCAAAGGCAGCAATGAGGAACATCCTCTTGTGTGAATATGAACAAGTGATTTGGCATTTGTGGCAATCACATTGAAAATTCTGTGTGACTGAGATTGTGGAGGTATTTTTGGTCATTTAGTGAGCTTGAACTAAGGGCAATGGGGAACCATAGAAGGGAGTTCTACAGGGAATGGGCACAGCCCAATTTGCTGTGATATGGAAAGAGACTCGGGTCTGGGAACCCAGGGTGGTAACTGGTAGGTTCCTAGAGATGGATCAGAGCGGGGGCCATACATAGTAGGGAGGGCAGGAGGGGGCGGGAGGAAGAGATGTCCAGAATTTTGAGTTGACAGGCTGTGTGGGAGGGGAGGCAGAAAGGGGTGGTGACAGAGTATTTCCAGCACGTACTTAAGAGCTCAATAAAAATGTTTTGAGTGAACCGTCCTAGGAAGCCGATACTGTTGAGATCTCCCCTTTTGCGAGGGGGAGATACTGAGAAGGTTAAGTAACTTGCCCAAGATCACATAATCACATCGCTGGGAAGTAGAGGGCTCAGGTGTGTGTGTGTGTTTGTGTGTACCACATAAGCAGGGGCCAGATCACAGAGGTCCTGTAAAGAATTTGGAATAGGCATGAAAAGTGTATACTGCTTCTTTTTCCAGTCCAGAACCTCTCCTCCAAGCTCTTGACTGACTGCCTACCTAACTACTCTTCTTGGTTATCTAAAGGTTATCTCCAGAGTGATCTTGGTCAAATTGCACTCCTACTCTTTTCCCCAAACCTATTCCGCCCATTTTTATCTCAGTAAATGCCACCTCCATCCTTGTAATTCTCAGGTCAAAAATAATGGTGTTGTGCTTGACCCCCTCTCTGTGCCTTATACACACATCTGTCAGCAAATACCTTCAAATATATCCACTTCTCCCCATCTCCACCCCAGTCATCCTGCTCCCATATGCCCACATCTCCTGCCTGGACCATTGTGGCAGCCTTTTCGATGGTCTTCCTGCTCCCACTCCTGGCCCCCAGAGTCGTCTTCACATGCAGCCAAAGGGATGCTGTGAGCACCTGCATGAGGTCACATCCTTCCCCTGCTCAGAACACTTCCGTGGCTCCATCTCAGGGTAAATGCCAGGATCCTCTCCATGGCCTGCAAGGCCCTGTACTCTGCCTCCATCACTTCTCATTTGTCTACTCCTTGCTCACTCCATTCCAGCCACATTGGCATCATGGCCTTTGCTCTTGCTGTTCTCTTTGCCTGGATTACTCATCTCTCAGATAGCCCAGACTCTCCTTCACTTCCTCGGACTCTTTACTTGAGATCTTCTCTCATTGCCCTTCAAAATGCCACCAATGTTCACATCCATCTTTTTCTTAGCATTAATCATATCACTAACACACTGTAGATTTTTTTTTTTTTTTTTGGTCTGTCTCTCAAACCCCAGGAGACTGTTAGATTCATAAAGTCAGGGGCTTTTGTCTACTTCCTGATTATCTCCAAACATAAAATTATACTTGACATACAGTGGGGGCTCACTACTTATCAAATGAACAATTTCACAGCACAGATCCCAATCCCAGCATCCTGGGGACTTCATTGATCCCTTTTATACATAACTCAAAAGGGCTGCCTTGAGTTTTTTGAGGGGTCAAGATAGTCAACACATTTCATCTTGCCTCTTCTTTGTGTTTAGCATTAGGGATACAGCAGAGAACAAAATGGTTTCCCTACCCCCACAGACCTCACGGTCTTGTGGGAGGAGGTTCAGCCTGTCAATCACACAAATGTGAAATTACAAAGAAAGAGTGTTATGAGAGCACATAATAGGAGATCTGATCTGGACCCAGGAAATGAGGTTTGAATGATGAGGGAGTAGGTTTTAACTCCATTAGGAGATAAGAGTATGTGATGGAACCTACAGGCATGGTCATTTAGTGAGGCCAGGGTGGAACAAGAGGCCAGACCATGTGGATTCCATAAGGAGTTTGGGTCTTTAGTCCATGTGTAGTGGGAAGTTGTAGAAGAATTTTAAACTCTGGAAGGGAGCATGGTCAGTGTGAATTTAAAAGCTTCCTCTGGCTATTATGTGGAGAAATAACTACAGGGAATTAAGGATTGAAGTAGAGACCAGTAATAAGGCTGTTACTATGAGTTAATATCACTGCAATTAAAGGCTACCACACATTCTTTGCCATTTCTCCTGTGAAGAGGTAGAGTCTTTTTTTCCCCATGAATCTGTGGCTGAACTTGTCAAAAAGTCAAAGAACATGGCAGAAGAGACTATAATTCACAGAACAGTAGAAGTAATGCTGGGCCAAATGGGAGGCATGGACCTAAAGAGCTTCTGCTCTTACTCTTGGAGCCCTGACTTCTTTCTAGAGCCCCAACCAGACTTTTACAGCTATTTTAGCTGATGTGCCAGATGGGTGAGGGATGCTATCTTTGATAGCCTACCCCACTCCCAGCTGACACCACTTGGAGTTGAGACAAATCATCCTGAGTCCCCTCATCCTTTAACCCTTGCCCAAAGTGGAGAATTGTAAACAAATTGTTGCTATTTTAGGCCACCATGTTGCATTTGTCACACAGCAGTTGCTTACTGAAACAAACTAATGTTTTTTGAGATCTTACCATTTTATGTATCAACTCAATGAATCCTCACAGTCATCCCATGTGGTACTATTATTATTTCCACTCTACAAATAAGGAATTGAAGGCACAGAGAGGTTCATAAGGTACTAGCAAGGTACCTGGCACATGGTTAGCACTGAATATATTATTATCAGTATCACGTTCATAAGATTTTCATATTTGTTAAAGAAGTGATAGTAAGATGAATAAAAGCATTATTAGGTTCAGCGCCTGTGGCTCAAGTGGCTAAGGAGCCAGCCACATACACCTAAGGTGGCAGGTTCAAATCCAGCCCAGGCCTGCCAAGCAACAATGATGGCTGGAACCAAAAAATAGCCGGGCGTTGTGGCGGGCGCCTGTGGTCCCAGCTACTTGGGA
>NW_003852628.1:1287814-1304368 GCF_000181295.1 Otolemur garnettii
CTTAATTCCGCACAACCTCTCTGTTCCCATCCCAAATTCCCCAGATAGGAATTGGATTGCCAGAGTTCAGTGTCCAACCCTGATGAACTCACTGTAGCGAGAGGATTCCTACAGAAATGACGTCTTTTGGGAAGGGCTTTGGGTTGGGAAGCCACCCCCTGATATTAAGTTATAATGCATTTCTAACAGTTGACATATTGGGGTACATGGCAGGTGGGTGGCGGGGGAAGGTTCCATGTTTGGGGAGGTAGAAGCTTCTGCCTGCCCATAGGTGGTCCCAGAATAGTTAGGGAGCCGTGCATTAACTCCTAACTTGAGAGAGACACAGCGATAGCTGAGATAGCCTCCACCCTGAGCTCTCAGTCCAGTGGGGGAGATAACCCCAATAGCAGGCAGTGGTCAGAGCAGGGGTAGGGAGGCCCTGGCAAAGCAGCTGTGGGAGCCCAGGGGTGGCCCCATCCAAAGCTGTTAAGAAGGACTTCCTGGAGTAGGGAGCACTTTGGATGAGAGCTGAAGGAAGAGTCAAACAAAGGGTAAGTGAGAACTTTTACTGGTGACCACTTGTAGCCAAGTCAATAGAAACTTTTAAAAAAATTGTTTCAAGCTTTATTTAATAAGTTTAGATATTTTTAGATTTACAAGAGAGTTGCAAAGATAATACAGAGACTTCCCATATACTTATCCCTGGTTCCCCTTCATATTAGCACTTTACATAATTAGGGCACATGTATCAAACAAAACAAAGAAATTAAGGCCAGGTGAGGTGGCTCCTGCCTGTAATCCTAGCACTCTGGGAGGCCGAGGCAGGTGGATTGCCCTGAGCTTACAGGTTCCAGACAGCCTGAGCAAGAGCGAGACCCTATCTCTAAAAAAAATAGCCAGGCGTTGTGGCAGGCACCTGTAGTCCCAGCTACTTGAGAAGCAAGAGGATCACTTCAGCCCAAGAGTTTGAGGTTGCTGTGAGCTATGACTCCATAGCATTCTACCGAGGCTAACAGAGTAAGACTGTGTCTCAAAAAAGAAAAGAATAAAACTAAGAAATTAACGTTTATTAGTATTCTGTTAAACTCCAACCTTTATTCATATTTCAGCAGTTTTTCCACTAATGTTCTTTTTCTGTTCCAGGATCCAATCCAGGACACCATGTTGCATTTATTCCTCATGTCTCCTCCAATCTGTGACAGTTTCTCAGTCCTTATTTTTCATGACCTTGGTTTTGAGGAGTACTGGTCAGGTATTTTGCAGAGCATCCCTCCGTCTGGGTTTCATATTTTTCTGAGATTTTAGGCTTTTGGGAAGAATACTCACTGAGGTGGTATTAACCTTGATCACTTCATGAAGCTAGTGTCTATAGTCTTTTCTTTAAACTATAATACTGTTTTTCCCTTCTATTATCTGTTGGAAGCAAGTCGTGAAATTTAGCCCACACTCAAAGAAAAGGGCATTAAGCTCCAGTTCCAGGAGACAAAAATATCAAAGAATCTGTCATCATATGTTAATACTGCCACAGTCATTAATAAATTTGGAGACGATACTTTGAGGCAATGTATTCGTCCTGTTTCTTCTTAAATTTTTTACCCACTACTGTTAGCATTCCTCTGTGGATCTGGCCGATAGCAATTAAGACAGTGATTTTCCATGTCTCTCATTTCTTCTATATTATTTAGAATTCTATTTGGGAGATTTGTCCCTTCTACTTCATTTATTTTTATTTATATAATCATTATATCAATGTGGACTCATGGATATTTATTTTATTTTTTGAGTATAACCTAATACTTTTGTAATCTTTATTGCTGAGGTTGTTCCAGCCTTATTCATCAGGGTTCTTTCCAGGTTGGCTCCTGTGGTTTTTACTGTGCGTGTGGGGTTTTTTTTATTTGTTTGTTTAGTTTCTTTTTTAACCCTTGAGTGCCTTCTTACTCTGTGGCGATATAAAATATCCCAGGTTCATGTTATTTTTTCTCTTCCCCAGCCCTGGAATTGGCTGTTTCTCCAGGGATCACGGGTTCCTTTTATTGGAGAATGATGTATAAAAATAAGCATGAGTTCATTACCGATGTGGCTGACACTAAGTCATTCTTTCCCTGACAGTGAAAAGCCTGGCTCAGTGAGCACTTTTTTTTTTTTTTCAATTTTTGGCTGGGGCTGGGTTTGAACCCGCCACCTCTGGCATATGGGGCTGGCACTCTACTCCTCTGAGCCACAGGTGGTACCTGCAGTGGGCCCTTTTTAGTGTCCATTTTATTGGTCATCTTGGCAAAAATGGACAGCATTGACCCTTGCCACCTTCTCCTTGGTTTCCGTGTGTCCGCTGTCCCCTGACATTTCTCCTGTGTTTTGCTTGTTTGCAGGTTCCCCTGTTTTCACGGATCCTTTAAATGTGGAAGGCTGTTCCTTCCTCTCACTTCCCTGTACCTTTCTGCCCTCTTTCATGGTCTCTTTCCTGTCTATGTTGATGATGCCCATGCTCTGCCCTAGCACTGATCTCTTCTCTGAGCCCCTGGACCTGGAGGATCCTGAGACTTTGTGGACCTCTGCCCCCCAACCTGGTGGTTCTTGGGCCTTAACACCATGTCCCAAATGTCAAACCCACTCTCCCTCTCGGTCCTTGTCTCAGGGTGGCCCCTCCATGCTTCAGGTTCCCAGAGAGAACCTGGGCCCCAATCTGGATTTCTCCCTCCCCATCCCCACCCACAGCTGGGCCCATCAACCTCTGCAGCTCGGCCTCTAGGACTTCTAGATGGACGTCTCACACCTGCCCTCTTCTCATTTACTGCTCTGCCTTGGTCCAGTGCTGTCCTCTCCCACTTGTCCTGGGTCTCCTCCCTGGGCTCTCAGCCTCCCAGCCTCCCAGCCTCCCATCTCACCCTTTAGCCCAGTTAAAACTGTTATAAGGGAAAAAAGTTAACAGGAAAGTAAATCACGTTGCATTTCAGCTTAAGAGGAAAAATCCTTTCAGGAATCACTCTATTACTTTAAAAAGTTCACAGAGTTAGGAAGAGAACAGAGGTATGGTTCCCTTTACACTATAATAGTTACCACCAGTACTTGTAAGCTTCCTTTTGATTCACATCAACTGAAGGAATTTTCATAATTATCCTTGTAAACATGACCTATAGGGTATTTAAACAGTGACCTGCGAGTATTTGCAACAACTGAATTGTATAAAAGGATTGTGAGCCCTAGCAATCCACCCGCCTCAGCCTCCCACAGAGCTAAGATTGCAGGTGTGAGCCACTGTGCCTGGCCAGGATTTTATACATGTTAAAAGGAAAATGACCAGCATATAGGGGGCTTGGGAGGAATCTTGTCTTCCAGTCTGCTATCAGTGAATATTGGGATGTTGAATTCATTGTAAAGAGACTACAAATGTATCTGCTTTGAAACACTTTGTTTAAATCTTGGCTAGCACAGGCTTTTATAGTAAGCCAACACTTGTATGGTGCCTCCTTCATGCCAGACACTGTTCTAGGCCCTTAACCTACATTAATTCAGTAACCCTCACCCAATCTGTAGGGAGTAGCTACTGTTACTACCCCAATTTCTCAGTGAGGCATTTTGGAGTTTAAATCTATTGCTTCAGATGCCACAGCTAGTAAGTAAGCAGCTGCACCAGGATTTGAACCCAAGAGAACCCAGTCCCAGCATGTGTGCCTTTAGCCACCATTGCTTCATAATTAAAGGAGACCCTCACTCATATGGCTGATCTTACAGCTGCCTCTTTTTGGAAGAGGGGCTTAAATTAATCTCCTTTCCAGCTCCTAGAAATTTTTTCAACATCCCCAATTGTAAAGAAAAACACTTTTAACTCTTTTGGGGGAGAGGGAATTTCAAACGTATACCCAACCTCACCAATTACCAGTGTATGGCTGTTCTTGTTTCCTCCATATCCTGTGCATTTTTTTCCTCTACTTAATTATTTTCAAAGCAAATCCAGATATATTTTATAAAAGGACTTTTTATTTTAAGAAAAAATAACCAGGGTGGCACCTGTGACTCAAAGGAGTAGGGCGCCAGCCCCATATGCCAGAGGTGGTGGGTTCAAACCCAGCCCCGGCCAAAAAGAAAAAATAACCAAATTCTTTGCCTCAGGTCATTCCCCCACCACCAAATTGACCACTTTTCCTGATTCTGCCCTTTCTGCTCCTTTTCAAATACAGACAGGTGTGTGCAGCATGGCATGATCACCCCAGCGCTGTCCCTGGCTTGTCTTCTGTAACTCTATATTCCAGGTGTCTCTCCACGTTGTTCTGAAGCCTGAAAATGATCCTTCTTAATGACCATGGGCAGGCTGGGGTTGCTTGGCAGTCCTCTCCCCTGCAGTAGGACATTTAATCTGCTTGTGGCTTTTGCCATGATCGTGGCTTCTTACCTCATTGGGTTCATTTTCTGGATCCCTCTCCACCCAAACCAGATCCAGCTTCTCTTAACACTCCTTCCACACTGTAACTTCTCATTGAGCATATCCTGTTCACCGTAGTCAAAATGAAACAATGATTTGGGTACTCATTTTTTTTTGGAGACAGAGTCTCACTTGGTTGCCGTCAGTAAAGTGCTGTGGCATCACAGCCCACAGCAACCTCTAGCTCTCAGGCTTAGGTGATTCTCTTGCCTCAGCCTCCTGAGTAGCTAGGACTACAGGCGCCCGCCACAACACTGGCTATTTTTTTGTTGCAGTTTGGCCGGGGCTGGGTTTGAACCCACCACCC
The DNA here is from genome assembly GCF_000181295.1 of Otolemur garnettii. Lineage (NCBI taxonomy): Eukaryota > Metazoa > Chordata > Mammalia > Primates > Galagidae > Otolemur > Otolemur garnettii. The sequence continues at coordinate 1,292,527 of NW_003852628.1, forward strand.
TCGGTATATGGGGCTGGCACCCTACCCACTGAGCCACAGGTGCCTCCCTGGTACTCGTTTATTATTTGCCTGGGGCCAAATTTATCATTTGCAGGAGGGCAGGAATTAGGACTGTCTTTGTCCCTGCTATGTCCCTAGCGTCACCCAGCACAGGGCCTGGCACTCAGTAAGTGCTCAGTAAATGTGTGCTGAATGGATGGACAAATGAATGAATGCTGGGCTCAAGACCTGGGCATGTATCATAAGGGCAGTTGGAAGCCACAGAAGTGTTCTAAGCATATTTTACTCAGACCTTAATGTGCATATAAATCCCTTGGGATTTGGTTAAAATGCAGGTTCCGCTTGAGTAGGTCTAGGAAAGGGCCAGGGATTCTATATTTCTGGCAAATTCCCAGGTGATGCCAAGGCTTTGTGTAGCAACAGTCTTGCTGTGCTGTTTGGTACAGCAGCCACTAGCCACCCGTGGCTGTTGAACACTTGAATTAGAGCTAGCGTGACTCAAGGTGTACTTAAGTGTAAAATACCCATTAGATTTCAAAGACTTGATACAAAAAAAAATTTTATATTGATCACATGTTGATATGATAATAGTTTGGATATCTTGGGTTAAATAAAATATATTAAAATTAATTTCATCTGTGTCTTTTTCTAATTTGGCTACTAGAAAATTCAAAATTCCATTTATGGCTGACATTATGTTTTTACTGGATCATGGTAGTCTAGAATACAGCAGACTCCCTGTAACCCCTAAGCATTTAGACATGCCTTTCCATCTTTTTGGAGCACTCCTCTTTCTTGCACCCTCCTCCCCACAACTAATTCTATATATTTTTCAGGTCTTAACTAAGATGCCACCTCCTCTGAGAACCTCCCCTAGGCCCCCCCAGCGTGGGTCAGGTGCCCTTCCTGGGCTCCCACAGTTCCTTGGGTTCCCCATCTTAGCCTTGACACCTCTGCCTGCATCTCCCCCATCCTGGCTCTGACCGTGATGTCAGCTGCTGTGTGTCTTTCTCCCTCTTCACACTAATAAATCCATGAAGAGGGAGCAAAGTCTGTCTTGTTCATCACATTATCTCCAGAACCTGCCATAGGGTCAGTAAATATACTGAATTAGTAAATGACAAGTAAGATGTGGGTTGTCCACATTTTATATATGTTTTTTCTTTTTTGAGACAGAGTCTTACTTTGTCACCCTCAGTAGCACACTGTGGTGTCACAGCTCACAGCAACCTCAAATTCTTGGGCTCAAGCAATTCTCTTGCCTCAGCCTCCCAAGCAGCTGGGACTACAGACACCTGCCACAACACCCAGTTATTTTTAGAGACGAGGTCTCACTCTTACCCAGGCTGGTCTCGAACTCCTGAGCTCAGGCAGTCCACCCACCCCAGCTTCCCAGAGTGCTAGGTTTACAGGCCTGAGCCACCTCGCCCGGCCCACATTTGATACTCTTGAACTGGACTGTGATGCCAGCTTTGAAGTTCTTCTCTTAATACACCCTGCCACCAGCACAGCCTCTTAAACTGCTTCAACTACTCTGCTGGTGTATAGTATACACCATGGATCTCTCCTGCTTGTTTTGTTTCTGAGACAGAGCCTCTTTCTGTTGCCCAGGCTAGAGTGCCATGGCATCAGGCTAGCTCACAGCAACCTCAAACTGGGCTGAAGTGATCTTCCTGCCTCAGCCTCCCAAGTAGCTGGAACTACAGGTGCCCACCACAATGCCTGGTTAGTTTTTCTATTTTTAGTAGAGATGGGGTCTGACTCTCATTTACCCGGGTCTCAAACTTCTGAACTCAGGGAAATCCACCTGCCTTGGCCTCCCACAGTGCCATAATTGTAAAAACTATTAAAGCAACAGAACAGCCTCAAACTCAGGTAGGCTGATGCCACAGCACTTTTGCACACCAAGTTCTCATCTGCTCCTTTGAAGAATTGTTCTGTCTAGGCCACGCAGTGTCTCACAGCTGTAATCCCAGCATAGTAGTTCTCTAAGTGTGGAGTTGGACCAGGAGCATCAGCGTCACCTGGGGCCCTCTGAGAAATGCAGATTTCTAACCCCGACCCCAGTGAATCACAGACTCCGGGATTCAGTTCCAGCAATAGTGTTCTCAGGATCCCTCCAGGGCTGTGTGCTGAGTGGAGCATCGCTACACTAGAGCACGGCAGTGAAGGAAGATTCAAGTTGTGTGTCTGGCTCTCTGATTTGAGATGAGTTATGTCAATTATCCTGCCTCACATCTCCCTTCTATAAAATGGTGCATCTTATAGTGTACTGTTATATGAGCCAATGAATTAACAGAGGTAAACCACTCAGAATAGTTATGCTCTCAGACTTTATCAGACATTGGCATCACCTTGGAGGGCTTGTTAAAATACTGACTGCCAGGTGGTGCCTGTGGCTCAAAAGAGTAGGGCGCTGGCCCCATATGCTGAAGGTGATGGGTTCAAACCCAGCCCCAGCCAAAAACTGCAAAAAAAAAAAACATCAACCGCCAGCCCTCCCTGACTCTCAGATTTTTTCATTCTCACTGAGGGCAGCCTGAGAATTTCCATTTCTAAAAAGCTTATTGGTCAAGTTGATGATATTGCCGGGCCAGGAGACCCTACTTTGAGAACTGCTGAGTTAGATGTGATTGTTATTGATCTCCAGCCCCCTTCTTGGTGGGCCTTCAGTCACCTCAGGTGCTCTGAGCTCCTCATTTTGCTGACTCAGGTCTCTGTGTCCTCCTCTCCCTCCCCTCTGGCATCAGCCTTGCTAGCTGAATTCCCGGTGGCTGGTAACTGGAGCTCTGAGCCCTGCTTTCCGCTGAGAGTAGCCCGGGCCTCCACCTGTTCGGGGCCCCTGATTGATGGTTCCTTCAACTGCACTGTTCCTTTTTTGGCAGCCTTCGGAACTGTCTCCAGCTTGCTTATATAAGCAGACATCTTTCCTTGTAACCTCTGGGAGGATGCAGTTGCCACCTCATTCCTGATCCTCTGGCTGTCCACTCCAGTCCTCACTCAACCCCTATCACAGGCATTTCTTTGCTAATACAAATGCTCAAATACAGGGCCAATTAAATCTCCTCCCACAAACTCCTGTGTCACTTGGCCCTGCTGGCTGGAGCAAGAAGGTCAGTGTGAGTGGAGCTGGCAGTGAGGGGGGAGAATAGCAGGACATCAAGTCAGAGAGGTGAGCAGAAGATAAGATCATATAAGACTTTACATGTCATGGAAAGAGCTAGGATTTTATCTTAATAGTGGTAGAACATTTTGGATCCTGGCTCAGCGCCTGTGGCTCAAACAGCTAAGGCACCAGCCACATACACCTGAGCTGACAGGTTCGAATCCAGCCTGGGCCCGCCCAACAACAATGACGGCTGCAACCAAAAAATAGCCAGGCATTGTGGTGGGCGCCTGTAATCCCAGCTATTTGGGAAGTGGAGGCAAGAGACTGGCTTGAGCCCAGGAGTTGGAAGTTGCTGTGAGCTGTGACGCTACGGCACTCTACCCAGGATGACAGCTTGAGGCTCTGTCTCAAAAAAAAAAAAAAGAAAGAAAATTTTAAATCCTTTTAAAGAACTGTGAAACATAGTATATCTGTGGGTATGCTTATAGTCATATACACACGTCACATTTTTATATACAAATATAGTCAAAAAATTATGTCATCGGCACACATAGGTAAAAAATGGGAGCCACATTTCCAGTCTCTAACATTCGTGGATTCCAAACCAAGAATACAAGTGGAGGCTCTTTATCCGTGGCTCACACCCTTCCCTTGCCATCTCTGTCTATGTCCTGCACCCATAACTGCACACTGCAGCTTGGTCCATGTCCCCCAAATACTCTTGCCCACCCCTTGGGTCTTGGAGTGTTCATAACCAGCATGATCTTCCCTGGTTGTTGGGTTGAAGATGGACTGGGAAGGCAGGGACGCAGTGGTGGCTCACACCTGTAATCCTAGCACTCTGGGATGCCGAGGCAGGTGGATTGCCCTGAGCTCACAATTTCTACACCAGCCTGAGCAAGAGCAAGACCCTGTCTCTAAAAATAGCCAGGCATTATGGCAGGTGTCTATAGTCCCAGCTACTTTGGAGGCTGAGGCAAGAGAATTACTTGAGCCCAAGAGTTGGAAGTTGCTGTGAACTATGACCCCAAGGCACTCTATCCAGGGTGACAAAGTGAGGCTCTGTCTCAGAAAAAAAGGGGGGAGTGGCACCCATAGCTCAGTGGGCAGGGTGCCTGCCACATACAACGAGGCTGGCGGGTTCAATCCTGGCCTGGGCCAGCTGAAACAACAATGACAACTGTAACAACAATGACAAAAAATAGCCAGGCATTGTGGAGGGTGCCTGTAGTCTCAGTTACTTGGGAAGCTGAGGCAAAAGAATCACTTAAGCCCAAGAGTTTGAGGTTGCTGTGAACTGTGATATCATAGTATTCTTCCCAGGGTGACAGCTTGAGACTCTGTCTCAAAAAAAAAAAAAAGAAGAAAGAAAGAAGGTTAACCAAGCATTGTGGGGGGCACCTGTAGTTCCAGCTACTTGGGAGGGTGAGGCAAGAGGATCACATGAGCCCAGGAGTTTGAAGTTGCTGTGAGATCTGATGCCATGGCCTTCGACCCAGGGAGACAGTGTAAGACTTTGCCTGAAAAAAAGATATAAAACTTTGCCTGAAAAAAATATATAAAAACCAATTGTATTTCTGAACACTTGGTGCACTTGGAATGAACCATCTGCAATGAAATAAAGAAAACAATTCTGTTTATACTAGCACCAAAACCAATAAACTTTAGGAATTAATCCAACAAAAGAAGTGCAAAACCTATACTCTAAAAAGGAAGAGACATGGTTCAAAGATGGTAAGGAAGATATAAATAAATGGAAAATCCTTTATGTGGATTAGAAGACTTACATTGTTACAATACCTCCTAAATTGATCTACAGATTCAGTGGAATCCCTATTTGAACCTCAGCTAACTGTAGAAATTAGCCAGCTGCAGCTATCATTCATATGGAATTACAGAGACCCAGAATAGTCAAAACAATCTTGAAAAGGAAGAACAAAATATGGCTGGCACTTCAAATTTCAAAACTTATTACAAGGCAATGGTCATCAAGGCAGTGTGGTACAGACATGAGATAGACATATAGATCAAAAGAATGGAATTGGAGTCCAGAAATAACATTATGTGACTGTGGTTAGCTGAGTTGCCACTAGGGTGCCAAGATCATTCAACTGGGAAAGAATCTCTCATCAACAAATGGTGCTGGGACACCTGGCTGGCCACATACAAAAGAATACCTTGTTTGTGTAATTTTTTTGTTTTAGTTTTTAAACAACTCAGTTGAGATATCGTTCACAAACTACACAATTCACCCATTTAAAATGTACAAATCAATGGGGGTTTTGAGGAGGGGGTTGGTTTTGGGGATTTTTTAGACAGAGTCTCACTATGTCGCCCTCAGTAGAGTGCCATGGCATCACAGCTCACAGCAACCTCCAACTTTTGGACTTAAGCCATTCTCTTGCCTCAGCCTCCCACGTAGCTGGGCCTCCAGGCACCCACCACAATGCCCCGCTGTTTTTTTGTTGCAGTTGATTTAGCTGGCCCAAGCTGGGTTTGAACCCGCCACCCTCAGTATATGTGGCTGGTGCTATAACCACTGTGCTATGGGCGCCGAGCCAAATCAATGGTTTTTAGTATAATATATTCACAGATATTGACAACAATCACTACAGTCACTTTCAGAACATTTCCATCCCCCTCAAAAATAACAAGCACCGCAGCGCTAGCTGTCATCCCAGTCTCTCCACCTCCCAATCATGAACAACCACTAACCCACTTTCTCTCCATAGGGACTAGAGTGCTGCTGTCCAGGAATACTTAGAGCCACCCGAAACTGGAAGAGATAGGAAGGATCCTCACCTAGAACCTTCACAGGGGCACAGCCCTACCAACACCCTGATTCCTGACTTCTACCCTCCAGAACTGCAAGACAATAAATGTCTGTTGTTTAAACCCCACAACTTGTGATTCTTTGTTGCAGCTGCCCTAAAAGGTTAACACAATCACTTTCCACCCTTAGTTGGACATCAGCTTATTATACCCCTTATGCAGGGGACATAAATTCAACCCATCAGTTAAATTTTCTAGCTAACACCAGTTCTTTCTGGTACCTGTGTCCAAGCTACTAATACACTCACCATTCTGGTGAATTTTCTTATAGAAATCCCTCGATCCTCTCATCTCAGCTGACTATAGTCTGGCCATTCTAGTTTTAAAAAAAAAAAAAACTGGCTCAGTGCCTGTAGCTCAGCAGCTAGGGCGCCAGCCACATACACCAGAGCTGGCAGGTTCAAACCCAGCCCAGGCCTGCCAAACAATGACAACTACAAACAAAAAGTAGTCGGGCATTGTGGCAGGTGCCTGTAGTCCCAGCTACTTGGGAGACTGAGGCAAGAGAATCACTTAAACCTAAGAGTTGGAGGTTGCTGTGAGCTGTGACGCCAGGCACTCTACCAAGGGCAACATAGTAAAACTTTGTCTCATTTTAAAAATAATAAAAAAAAAATTGTTTCAAAACTTTTGTATCTCAAAGTGTCAATCCCTTTCCTCCCAAAAGACCCACGTCCCTTAAGCGGATTTTGCTTTCCTGATTCGTTAGCAATCATGGGCAAACACTTGCTTTACATGTGTGTGACTGAAGATTCATTTTAGTGACTTCTTCAGAGGACAGAAGTTCTGTTCTGAGAAGGCTGTTTTCACTGTCCAGAAACAACTAGCCGGGATTCTAAAATCTTCTTTTTCCAATAAAGTAAAGCATTAAAATGACAAAGGCTTTTAAGTACTGAAGGTTATAAAATGAAAAGCAAAATATTCCTTTCTTCATTTTTCTTTTCACTCTAATCCTAGGTTTATTGAACACAACTCCTTCACTCTACACAACAAAGTACAAATACAATGTTATCTAAAGTGCTACAAAGTTACAAAACTCAAAACAAATTTTTTAGTACTAACTGTACAATAAAAGCAAAAAGAAGCAATATACGTGTCGCCAAGGTAACCTGCAAGACAACCGCCATGAAAGACAGGCCCAGTAGAGATTCTGTGCCAACCCTATGACACTGGCCATCACCAATTTCAGAGAACAGGGGGATGGGGGTGTGGCATGTGTGCAAGTACCCCAACAGACAACCATCTACGGCAACTCTCAAGATCAGAAGAAGACTCAAGCAGAGGGCAAAAAAGTCTAGACCTTGGCTGTGCAAAAGTGTGGCTCCCTTCCCCAAAGGATGCTGCACAGTAACGGCAAAGGTGCAACTAGGCCACCCATGATAAAGAAAAGCAAGTCCCCAGGCTGGGCCACACTGCCACCTAGGGTCTTGCTTATCACTGGTGGCTTTGCCACTGAACTCTCTCAGGTAGTGGAAACAGGTTACGTTTTCTAGTCAGAAAACTGAGGGCATTTTATAGGCACAACCCCTAACTGACAACACTTCTGCAGCTAGAAACCAGCCTGCAGAGATGTCTCAATAGCTGCCTTGAAAGTCTGCATGAGTGAGGAATTTCCTTTCCTACTGATCCTCCTTTGGCTAGGAAAGTGACAAAACTGACCCAGATGGAATAGGATGTAAATTACAAGGGGCATGAGCTTCAGTGGCCCTGTTTATCAGGAGAAATCAGAGCTGGAGCGGCTCCTGTGGGATTGCCGGTGCACAGGAGATCTATGCCTCGGGGAGCGGGATCTTCTCCTCATCCGTGGGAGAGACCTGCGCCACACTGGAGGTGGTGGCAGCATTCCCCTGGGAGGGCTGAATCGCCTGGGTGGTGGCCTAGGCCAGGGGGCAAGCACAGCAGTGGCAGTGATCTCTTGGCCATCTATTTGTCCTCCATCCATGTGCTTCAGCGCCTTCTCAGCTTCATCCGGATTCTCAAACTACATAGGCGCAGCCTTTGGATAGATGAGGATGCATCCTTTCAACGGGCATGTCCATCATTTTAATTTTCCCATAGGTGGAAAATATCTCCATGATGTGATCCTTGGTCACATTCCTGGTGAGCCTCCCAATATGCACTTTGGTGGGTTTAGGGAAAAGGCTCCGGCTTTTCCTCTCCTTTTCATCCCTTTTAGGTGGCTTGGATTTGGAGCGGGAGCGCCGCCTGTTGTCACGTCTGCGCCGAGAAGGACTTGGAGAGCCAGAGGAACTGCTGGAGCTGGAGCTGCGGGATGATGCTGAGGAGGAGCTGGAGCCACTGCTGGAGCCGGGGCTGGTGCTGGAGCCTGAGCTGGAGGTTGAGCTGGACCGAGACCTGGTGCTGCTGCTACCACTGGAAACGCTGCGCCTTTTCCGAGTTTTATCCCTGCCGCGGTCCTTCTCACTTGACTCCTTGGTGGCCCCTTTATCTTTAGAGCAATCCTTGGACTTCTCATCAGAGCAGTCTTTGCGTTTGGTAGGAGAAGAAGCCATCTTCCCGCCGCCACCACCTCCTCCTGCTCTTCTCAGCCACTGAGGCCGGCGCTGCTTTTGCGTCAAAGGAGCCGGCTCATCATTTTTTTTTAAATCTTAGTCTCATCTGGAAAAAAATTTAAAGCACAGAACATTATGTAACTGTAAACATAAGTAAAAATGATATAAATAAAAACTTTGCTACAGCGCTCAATATCTGCCAGGCGCTGTTCTAAGTGCTGGATACATTTTAAGGCATTTAATTCTCATGGCAATTCTATGAGGTAGATATTTATTATTATCTCCATTTCAGAGATGAGGAAACTGAGGCTCAGGGAAGTGAATCGCTTGCTCAAGGTTACCCAGCTAGAAGTGTCAGAGGTGAGACTCATATCTAGGCTGGCTGGCTCCAAGGTCCTCACCCTTAGCCACTACTGTGTCATCTCAGATGGAGGAAAGAGAATTGAACGATCTTGAAGTTGGGGCAGATGGGAAGTGGTTAATTCTACCTCAGCACCTCTTGACACTTCTGCTGAAAGATGTGGAACAGAGGTGGTGCCTGTACCTCCAGGGGTAAGGCACTGGTCACATACACCACAGCTGGGGGTTTGAACCAGGCCTGGATTGGCTAAACAACAATAACAATTGCAACAGAAAAATAGCCAGGACTGGGCAGTGCCTGTGGCTTTTCAAAGGGGTGGGGCGCCAGCCCCATATGCTGGAGGTGACAGGTTCAAACTCAGCCCTGGCCAAAAAACTGCAAATAGTAATAGTATTTATAATAAATAAAGAAAAAAGAAAAAAAAGCCAGGATTGAATGTGGTGGCAGCTCCTGGGTCTTCTGTGTGTCCTACGTAATCCGTGCCAGCTCTACGAGTAAGCAACCATGTCTAAGGGACCTGCAGTTGGTATTGATCTTGGCACCACCTACTCTTGTGTGAGTGTCTTCCAGCATGGAAAAGTAGAGATAATTGCTAATGATCAGGGAAACTGAACCACTCCAAGTTATGTTGCCTTTACTGACACCGAAGGATTGATTTGTGATGCTGCGAAAAATCAAATTTCAATGAACCCCACGGACACAGCTTTTGATGCCAAGCATCTGATTGGACATAGTTTTTTTTTTTTTTTTTTTTTTTTTTTGAGACAGAGCCTCAAGCTGTCCCCCTGGGTAGAGTGCCGTGGCATTACAGCTCACAGCAACCTCCAACTCCTGGGCTCAAGCGAGTCTCCTGCCTCCGCCTCCCAAGTAGCTGGGACCACAGGCGCCCGCCACAACGCCCGGCTATTTTTTTTTTGGTTGCAGCCGTCATTGTTGTTTGGCGGGTCCGGGCTGGGGATTCGAACCCGCCACCTTAGGTGTATGTGGCTGGCGCCTTAGCCGGGTGAGCTATAGGCGCCGAGCCTGGACATAGTTTTGATGATGCTGTTGTCCAGTCTGATATGAAACATTGGCCTTTCATGGTGGTGAATGATACAGGGAGGCCCAAGGTCCAAGTAGAATACAAAAGAGAGACAAAAAGTTTCTATCCAGAGGAGGTGTCATCCAGGGTTCTGAAGGAAAGATGAAGGAAATTGCAGAAGCCTATCTTGGAAAGACTGTTACCAAAGCTGTGGTCACAGTACCAGCTTACTTCAATGATTCTCAGCGTCAGGCTACCAAAGATGCTGGAACTACTGCAGGTCTCAATGTTCTTAGGATTATAGACGAGCCAACTGCTGCTGCTATTGCTTATGGCTTAGACAAAAAGGTTGGAGCTGAAAGAAATATGCCAATGTTTGACCTTGGAGGTGGCACGTTGATGTGTCAGTCCTCACTATTGAGGATGGAATCTTTGAGGTCAAATCTACAGCTGGAGACACTCACTTGGGTGGCGAAGACTTTGACAACCAAATGGTCAACCATTTTATTGCTGAGTTTAAGGGCAAACATAAGAAAGACATCAGTGAGAATAAGAGAGCTGTCCGCTGCCCCCTTACTGCTTGAAAACATACTAAGCGTACTCTATCTTCCAGCACCCAGGCCGGTATTGAGATTCATTCCCTTTATGAAGGTGCCTGATTTGAAGAATTGAACGCTGATCTAATCCGTGGCACCCTGGACCCTGCAGAGAAAGCCCTTCGAGATGCCAAACTAGACAAGTCACAGATTCATGACATTGTCCTGGTTGGTGGTTCTACCCGTATCCCCAAGATTCAAAAGCTTTTCCAAGACTTCTTCAATTGAAAAGAACTGAATAAGAGCATCAACCCCGATGAGGCTGTTACTTACGGTGCAGCTGTCCAGGCGGCCATCTTATCTGGTTCAAGATTTGCTATTGGATGTCACTCTCTTTCTCTGGGTATTGAGACTGCTGGTGGAGTGATGACTGTGCTCATTAAGCGCAATATTAGTATCCCTACCAAGCAGATACAGACCTTCACTACCTACTCTGACAACCAGCCAGGTGTGCTCATCCAGGTTTATGAAGGTGAGCGTGCCATGACCAAGGATAACAACTTGCTTGGCAAGTTTGAACTTACAGGCATACCTCCTGCTCCCCATGGTGTTCCTCAGATTGAAGTCACTTTTGATATTGATGCCAATGGCATCCCCAATGTCTCTGCTGTGGATAAGAGTACAGGAAAAGAAAATAAGATTACCATCACTAACGACAAGGGACATTTGAGCAAGGAAGACATTGAACGTATGGTCAAGAAAGCTAAGAAGTACAAGGCTGAAGGTGAGAAGCAGAGGGACGAGGTTTCATCAAAGAACTCACTTGAGTCCTATGCATTCAGCATGAAAGCAACTTGAAGATGAGAAACTCCAAGGCAAGATCAACAATGAGAACAAACAGAAAATTCTTGACAAGTGTAATGAAAATGATCGACTGGCTGGAACCAGACTGCAAAGGAGGAAGAATATGAACATCAGCAGAAGGAGGTGGAGAAAGTCTACAACCCCACCATTACCAAGTTGTACCAGAGTACAGGAGGGATACCAGGGGGCATGCCAGGAGCAATGCCTGGGGGCTTCCCTGGTGGTGGCGCTCCTCCTTCTGGTGGTGCTTCCTCTGGTCCCACCATTAAAGAGGTTGATTAAGCCAACCCAAGTGTAGATGTAGCATTGTTCCACACTGTAAAATATTGAAGGATCCAAATTTGTAGCAATTTATGTGGCAGATTTAAAGTTGGGCTGCCAGCTCGGCACGTGTAGCTCAAGCAGCTAAGGCGCCTGCCACATACACTTGAGCTGGTGGGTTTGAATCCAGCTGGACCCGCCAAACAACAATGATGGCTGCAACCAAAAAACAGCCAGGCATTGTAGCAGGCACCTGTAGTCCCAGCTACTTGGGAGGCAGAGGCAGGAGAATCACTTGAGCCCAGGAGTTGGAGGTTGCTGTGAGCTGTGATGCCACAGCACTCT
>NW_003852628.1:1304783-1307763 GCF_000181295.1 Otolemur garnettii
CTCCTGTAATCCTAGCACTTTGGGAGGCCCAAGCAGGTGGATTGCCTGAACTCAGGACTTCAAGACCAGCCTGAGCAAGAGCAAGACCCAGCTCTACTAAAAATAGAAATACTAATGGATATTGTGGTGCACCTATAGTCCCAGCTACTTGGGAGACTGAGACAAGAGGATTGCTCAAGCCCAAGAGTTTGAGGTTGCTGTGAGCTATGCTGTCACAGCATTCTACCCAGGGTGACAGAGTGAGACTCTGTATTAAAAAAAAAAAAATTAAGGCAGTTCATTAAGTCTGTGCAGTAATGTGGAAATGAAATGATCTGGAATAATAGGGTTTTTTTTTTTGAGAGAGAGAGCCTCAAGCTGTCACCCTGGGTAGAGTGCTGTGGCATCACAACTCACAGCAACCTCCAACTCCTGGGCTTGAGCAATTATCTTGCCTCAGCCTCCCAAGTAGCTGGGACTACAAGCCTGCCACAACATCTGGCTATTTTTAGAGACGAGGTCTCACTCTTACTCAGGCTGGTCTCCAACTCCTGAGCTCAGGCAATCCACCCACCTTGGCTTCCCAGACTGCTAGGAAGTGCTACAGGCCTGAGCCACCTGCCCAGCTCTGGTGTATGTGGCTGGCGCCTTAGCTGCTTGAGCTACAGGCGCCAAGCCTATAATAGGATTTTTTAAAGGGAGGGAACAAAAGAGTAAATCACAACTTGCCCATTATGTAAAGACTGTATCTGAATACAGACAAGGAGAAGGGCAAGAGAAAAAGGGAACAGTCCATTTGGACACTGTAAGAAAACTTACTCTTCAATAAACACTTTGTCTTAAAAACAAACAAAAACCTTTACAAAATAACCTGAGATGCTGAGAATTTTTTAAAAAGCCTTTAGCATTTCTAAGGATTGGGGGGTATTTAATAATTTTTAAAAATAAAATTTTTGGGCTCGGCGCCTATAGCTCAACCGGCTGAGGCGCCAGCCACGTACACCTAAGGTGGCGGGTTCGAATCCCCAGCCCGGACCCGCCAAACAACAATGCCGGCTGCAACCAAAAAATAGCCGGGCGTTGTGGCGGGCGCCTGTGGTCCCAGCTACTTGGGAGGCGGAGGCAGGAGACTCGCTTGAGCCCAGGAGTTGGAGGTTGCTGTGAGCTGTAATGCCACGGCACTCTGCCCAGGGGGACAGCTTGAGGCTCTGTCTCAAAAAAAAAAAAAAAATAAAATAAAAAAAATAAAATTTTTGTTTTAGAATAGCTTTAGGTTTACAGAAAAGTTAAGAAGTTAGTGCAATTAAAATTTGTCTGCCTGTATGGTAAAATTGGCCCATAAAATCATCTAGTGTCTTTCTTAGAAGTAGATCGTCTTTGATTATTGGTCTATTCAGATTCTGTACTTTTCCAAATGCTAGTTGTTGACATTAATACTTCCATGGAGAATTTCCTATTTTCATCTAAATTAAAAATTTTAGGTATAGGGCAGCGCCTATGGCTCAGTGGTAGGGCGCCGGCCCCATATATCGAGGGTGGAGGGTTCAAACCTGGCCCCAGGCAAATTGCAACAAAAAAATAGCCGGGCCAGCTACTCGGTAGCCTGAGGCAAGAGAATCGCCTACGCCCAGGAGTTGGAGGTTGCTGTGAGCAGTGTGACGCCACTGCACTCTACCGAGGGCAATAAAATGACACTCTGTCTCTACAAAAAAAAAAAGGAAAAGAAATTAGGTATAAAAAAAAAATCCCAGGGTGGCGCCTGTGGTTCAAAGGAGTAGGGCGCCGGCCCCATATACCGGAGGTGTGTGGGTTCAAACCCGACCCCGGCCAAAAACTGAAAAAAAAAATGAAAAGCCCTCCGACCAGCTGGTTCCTCCAGGGATCCAACCCTCGCTTCTGATTGGACATTAAGGATAATGGGCGAGTCCTAGGGGCTGAGTGACAGAGACTGGAAGCAGAGCCGGGAACTTGGGCAGAACATCTTGGAAAGTGAGTCGGGTCGGCTGGGTCTTAGCTCTGGTGGCCTCGTATACAGTTGTGGACCTGGAAAGTAGCGGTCCCATCGCACAGCGGGAGGAGGGCTGCTCTCTGTTCCATTACAAGAATCCTCACCAAGGACCCCGGACACCATCTTTCATATTACATACGAGTAGCGCCCCCTGGAGCTCAAAGATTGGTGATGACCCTGGAGTTAGGCAAAGCTGCGGCAGTCCTGGCACAGTCCAAGTCCGGGGCGCAGTCACTGCCCCTAGCTCTCAGGACAGGGCTTGAGTCTGAGGCTTATACTATCTCCCTCAGTTCACATTTCCCCGTCACGTTCCACCATCCCGGCCTCTTGCTTGGCCGCGGGATGGGATGCAACTCACCATTTCCTCCAAGGACAGACATCGTGTCCCATGTAGAGAATTGGTTTTAAAAAGCACCCCACCCTTTGCCCCACCATCACTTTTTAATGTTGTATTTTTCCTAAATTTTCGTATAAACAGAATAATAAACTCGTGTACTCACTATCCAACTTAGTACCTCCTTCCCTCCCCTCCCCCCACTTCTTTCCCTTAACCCCCTTTCTCCTTTCTTCCCCTTTTCCTTCTCCCCCTTCTCCTTTGTTTCTTTGTTTGTTTGTTTGTTTTTGAGACAGTGTCTCACTGTGTCGCCCTAGGTAGAGTGCCACGGTGTCATAGCTCACAGCAACCTCAAACTCTTCTTCAGCCTCCCAAGTAGATGGGTCTACAGTGCCTACCACAACACTGGTCTATTTGGACAAGGTCTTGCTCTTGCTCAGGCTAGTCTCGAACTCCTGAGCTCAGGCAATCCACCCTGGTCAGCCTCCCAGAGTGCTTCATTACATCTTTTTTTTTTTTTTGAGACGGAGCCTCAAGCTGGCTCCCTCGGTAGAGTGCTCTGGGATCACAGCTCACAGCAACCTCCAACTCCTGGGCTCAAGCAAGTCTCCTGCCTCCACCTCCCAAGTAGCTGGGACCACAGGCGCCTGCCACAACGC
>NW_003852628.1:1308505-1310838 GCF_000181295.1 Otolemur garnettii
AGCCATCATTGTTGTTTGGCAGGCCTGGGCTGGATTCGAACCTGCCAGCTCAGGTGTATGTGGCTGGCACCTTAGCTGCTTGAGCCACAGGCTCTGAGCCAGCATGACAATTTATAAATGTAAGGTGCCATCACTGAGTAAACATATTCCTAAGTGGAGACGAGGAGGGGAGACATCCCTGTCTCACCGACTAATGAAGCAACACTATGCATTCGTTTATTTTTATTAGTAGATGATACACTGCTGCAAATGCTAATCCTCTCTGCTCCGCAGTGTTTATTTTGCATATACATGTGACTTGGTTCGAATATATGAACAATCTGTCTAATAATCAACAAGATGAGCTGGGCTTGGCCTTTCACTGAAGATTGATGGTGTCTGTCTGAATCAAGTCATCTGACCCATCTCCAGTAGTAAGAACTCTGAACTGCTTCCTCAAAGGTGCTGCGACATTCATGGCATGGCATCTTTTGCACTTGTTTCAAAGTAAGGATAGTCACCTTTATCCCTGCTCTAGGTCTGGGTTTCTGTAGTCACCTAGCATTCACTTAGGTCAATCCCACTACCCAAAATCACAAAAGGAAAGTTTTGGGGCTCTTTCACATCCCTGTAATATATGAATTCTTTCTTCCAGTTACTCCAGTTCTGGAAGTTTTGCAAATCATCAACACTAAAATTAAGCAGGCCAACAGTCAGAACCTCTGTAAGATGATTTGCTAAGGCTTCAGAATCACTCTTCACTGTGTCCCAAATCTGCCTGGTAACCAAATGTCCATCCACCTCCAAATCTTTATTTAAAAATTCCACACATATTGTATGGAAGAGGTGGGTGTCAAATGTATATCTGTTCATTTGGAGAACTATTCCCAACTGCACCATCTCCAAGGAGAATTCCTTTAAAAACTGATGATTTTCCTGCCATTATTAATCTCAAGAACTCTGAGATTAATGGTTCAATTCAAGCACCATCTCCTGTGGTTGCTGAGAAGATTCACTTGGACACAGAGGGAAAGCGTTTCATCACAATGCCAGGCTCCCTACAGGAGGACAGGAAGTCTCTTCAGGCCCCCAGAGTGCTGTAGTCTCGGGCCCACATGTGGAGGATGCCCTGAGAGCTCCAGAATGACATGTTTGGGTGTAATGAGGACAGAAAGAGGGACATGGACCTGGTGAGCAGGAGGCAGCAGGGGGGCACTGCCCAGCTCCAGCTGCACCACTCCCATTCAGTGCAAAGGGAACAACATGGGGACAGGCCGGTCTGCTAACTGTCTTTAATACTAAAATACAGGTGAGGAGACACTCAAATGGAACACAGAATATGCAGGCAGTGATGAAAGCTAAGGGGATTTTTTTTTTTTTTTTTGGTCTCATAAATCTATTTAGACTGAGTCAATTCATTCAGGATGTTTTGGAAATGTCTCTCATTTGGTCAGGATTTGGACCACAGGTCTTTCTCGGGAGCTGTAGATACACTCCTGAGAAAGTTACACTCAAGATAGTAGCCCCTCAATTATGATGCCCTGGGAAAAGATATTGATCCAACATATTGGGATCTTCATCCCCAGACAAGTCATATAATTTAACAAACTCGTCTATTTCATAGGGCATTGAGGCCCAAGGAGGATTCGAATCCCCCAGAGCTATCTCTAGAATATCAAAAGGCTGTGAGTCCCCCGATGAATCCAACGCACCAGCCCCTCCAGGCTTCTCCATCCCAGAAAGCTCCTGTGGGTCATAGTAAGATTCATCTGAAGTCCCAGGACTCGTCATGTGAGTGTCTTTAACACTTTTGGATACAGGAGTCTCCTCCTCCTCCTTTACCGAAGTAGTCTCTTCTGCCGGCCCGTTTGGCTGAGGCTGTAGCTGCTCCCGCTGCTCCTTCCTCCATCTGACACGCTGGTTCTTAAACCAGGTCTGGGGAGGGAGGAAGAGGGTGATTAATAAAGTGCTTGAATCCAAAGGAGAATCATGATCCTCAGAAATTAGGCTTTTCAGTATGAGAAGCTAGTCCCACATCTCTTTATATTTATCTGAACAAGGGAAGTTCTTCCTATCCTCTGCTGCCCTGCATTCCAGAGGGCAAACTGGGTGTAGGAGTGTACTAGCATAGGGTGACCAGACGTCCTGCTTTTGGCGGGACAGCCACGCTTTTTAACAATTTGTCCCACATCCCGCGGCGTTTTTAAAAAAGTCCCAATTTTTGGAAAGAATGCATGAATGGGCAGGAGAACAGGAAGGGAATATACGGTTTTCGGCTGCCATGTGGCTATTTCGCCAGAATATGAGTTTTATATTATTTTTGTTAATTTTATAATGTTAAACTGTAATAATAA
>NW_003852628.1:1310980-1321277 GCF_000181295.1 Otolemur garnettii
CTGCCCGTCCCCTGCCCGTCCCCTGCCCGTCCCCTGCCCGTCCCCATGTTGTCCCGCTGTACAAATGTTAAAATCTGGTCACCCTATAGTAGCAATAGGTAGAATATAAACACATAACTCACACCCTAGATCAGGATGTATTAAGTAAAGGGGGGCCTGTGTGAATGGCATCTCAGGTTTTCAGAGGAAGTATTCTAAGATCTGAGAGCATGGAATAGGAGCATAACTTGGGATGATGCCTTGACCTTGGGGCTCATCCAGGAATGCCCTGAATACCCTGGGGGAACTTATTCACAAGGCATCTGGATGAAGGTCAATGTTCTGACAAAGCAGGTACCTGGAAATATAGGCACTGACTCAAATGGGAGTAGCTGAGATCTAACCTCAAACAGTCCATGTAGCATTGTGGATCTGGAGATGGAGAGGCCAAGTGCTCCAATTCTGACTCTTGTGTTTATAACCTCAGAAGAATTCCCTTATGTGAGCCTTAGGGATCCTCAATAAAGTGGCTGGTCATGAGGATAAAAATATGGAGTGCTTAACTTCTGACCTTGCACGTAGCAAGGAGTTGCTATAATGATGATTAAAAGCATGTGTAAAGCTCTGGGCTAAGTGTGCGACCTACAGACACACTTGGGCACGTACTGTTATGACCGATTCCTCGAGGCAAAACTTTGCAGCCAGATTCACTATAGTGGCACAGTCCGGGTGTGTAGCCGTTGTAAACACTAGTCTCAATTCTTCAAGTTGCTCCTTACTGAAGGTGGTGCGTGGCCGACGTCCTGGCTTTCCTACAGAGAGAACAGATAAAGGCTTTTATGAAAAACAAAAAAAATCCAAATGTAAACTTCCTTCCCAAGCTTGACCTGGGAATCAGGAGTTCAGGCTAAAAATTTGACTCATGGAACCCACGCCTCACCATGTTGCTAGAATTGCTCTGTATTCCCAGAAAGTCAGTACCAGCTTCCCCTGAGTAGTACACATTTTCAAGCCACAAATGGGGAAAGCTTATTTCTATGGCTTCACTCTACAGCTCCTTGTCTCAGTCTGTGTTGATATAAAAGAATGCCTGTGGATAGGTAATTTATAAAGAGAGGTTCACTTGGCTTACGGCTCTGCAGGCTGTACAAGAAATATGGCCCCAGCATCTGCTCCTGGTGAGGAAGTTCCAAGCAGGTTCCTCATGGTGAGAGATGGAGGAGAGAGAAGGGGGGACAGGAAAGTGCCAGCCTCTTCTTTTTCTTTCTTTTTTTTTTTTTTTTTGAGACAGAGCCTCAAGCTGTCGCCCTGGGTAGAGTGCTGTGGCATCACAGCTCACAGCAACCTCCTTCTTACATTGCAAAGTGAAACTCTCTCAAAAAACAAGAGCCAAGTAGATCTTTAAACTAAGTTTGGTAGAGACAATTAGGAAAGTGGGTTCATTTGAATACCTGATAGACTTAGATATTTAAGGAAAAAATACTAAATATACCAGGCAGAAGTGATTAATCAGGTGGTTGAAAATTAAGATGACTTTCAAGCA
Source organism: Otolemur garnettii (assembly GCF_000181295.1). Classification (NCBI taxonomy): domain Eukaryota; kingdom Metazoa; phylum Chordata; class Mammalia; order Primates; family Galagidae; genus Otolemur; species Otolemur garnettii. The sequence goes on from NW_003852628.1 coordinate 1,312,503, forward strand.
TATGAGAAAAAGAGATTCCTCACACCTCATGTTAGGAAGTTTGTGTTAAAGGGATCATTTAGGTGTTGACTGACGGATTTATCAATGAACAATATTTACATAAAGTTGATTAAAACAAACTGATACTAATTTAATAAAATTTTTAATATACCTGCCAGCCAGTTCACACTGTAGTGCTAGCACTCTAGCAGGCCCAAGTGGGAGGCTTGCCTGAACTCAGAAGTTCGAGACCAGTATGAGCCAGAGCTAGACACGCGTCTCTACCAAAAATAGAAAAATTAGGTGGGCATAATGACAGAGACAGATGCCTGTAGTCCCAGCTACTCAGGAGGCTGAGGGAGGAGGAATACTTGAACCCAGGAGTTTCAGGTTGCTATGAGCAATGATGTCACCACGGCACTCTAACCAAAAAGACACCTGTACTCATAATGTTTATTGCATCATTATTCACAATCCCAAAGATAAGGAATCAGCCTAAATCCCATCAATTGATGAGTGGATTAAGAAAATGTGGTATACACACAAAGGAAGAGCTCTCTTTTTCTTTTTTCTTTTTTGAGACAGAGTCTCACTCAGTCACCCCAGGGTTGAGTACCGTGGTGTCACAGCTCACAGCAACCTCCAACTCCTGGGCTTAGACCATTCTCTTGCCTGAGCCTCCGGAGTAGCTGGGACTACAGGTGCCTGCCACAGCGCCTGGCTAGTTTTTCTGTTTCAGTAGAAACAGGGTCTCAATCTTGCTTAGGCTGGTCTCGAACTCATAACTTTGTACATTGATGCATTTATGGGGTTCAGGGTACTGCTTCAATATAAATAATAATATTTTTGTAATATTCCTTTATTTGTTAGTTGTTAGTGGTAAAACTGAGGAAGGATATATGGCTTTGACTCTAAAACCATCATCTACCATACTGAGAAGTCGATATATAAAATTGATTAATATTTTTATAAATTTAGTATGAAATTTGGAAAATGTATAAGAAAAGTCAGGTACAAGGTTTGATAATCTTATTGCTGCACAAGTTTTCTATTAAAATAAAATCATGGCTCAACGCCTGTAGCTCAAGTGGCTAAGGCACCAGCCACATACACCTAAGGTGGTGGGTTCAAATCCAGCCCAGGCCCACCAAAACAGCAATGATGGCTGCACCCAAAAGATAGCTGGCTGTTGTGGTGGGCACCTATGGTCCCAGCTACTCGGGAGGCTGAGGCAAGAGAATCGCCTAAGCCCAGGAGTTGGAGGTTGCTGTGAGCTGTGATACCACGGTACTCTACCCAGGGGGATAGCTTGAGGCTCTGTCTCAAAAAAATAAAATAATAAAATAAAATCATAGGGCTCAGCAACTGTAGCACAGCGGTTATGGCCCCAGCCACATATACCAAGGCTAACGGGTTCGAACCTGGCCCAAGCCAGCTAAACAACAATGACAACTGCAATAAAAAAAAATAGCCAAGCATTGTGTCGGGCACTAATAGCCCCAGCTACTGGGGAAGCTGAGGTAAGAGAATCACAAGCCCAAGAATTTAAGGTTGCTGTGAGCTGTGATGCCACAGCACTTTACCAAGAGTGACATAGTGAGACTCTGTCTCAAAAAATAAAATAAAATAAAATAAAATAAAATCATCAGCCGGGAGTAGTGGCTCACACCTGTAATCCTAAACACTCTGGGAAGCCCAGGAGGGTGGATTGATTAAGCTCAGGAGTTGGAGATCAGCCTGAGCAAGAATAAGACCCAGTTTCTACAAAAAAAACTAGCCAGGAGTTGTGGCTGGCATCTGTAGTCCCAGATACTCGGGAGGCTGAGGCAAGAGAATCTTTTTTTTTTTTTTGTAGAGACAGAGTCTCACATTTTGCCCTCAAAAGAGTGCCATGTCACACACTCCGGCTATTTTTTTTTTGTTGCAGTTTAGCCTGTTGCAGTTTAGCCGGCGCCAGGTTTGAACCCACCACCCTTGGTATATGAGGCCTGCACCCTACCCACTGAGCCATAGGCACCGCCCAAGAGAATCTCTTAAGCCCAAGAGTTTGAGGCTGCTGTGAGCTATCATGCCATGGCTCTCTACCAAGGGTGACAAAGTGAGATCTTATCTCTAAATTTAAAGAAAAAGGCTTGACACCCATAGCTCAGTGGTTAGGGCGCCAGCCACATACTTCGGGGCTGGCGGGTTCAAACCCAGCCTGGGCCTGCTAAACAACAATGTCAACAACAACAATAACAAACAAAAATAATAGCCGGGTGTTGGGGCGGGCGCCTGTAATCCCAGCTACTTGGGAGGCTGAGGCAAGAAAATTGCTTGAGACCAAGAGTTTGAGATTTCTGTGAGCTATGATGCCACGGCACTCTACCAAGGGTGACATAATCAGACTCTGTCTCAAAAAAATAATAAAAATGAATTTAAAGTAAAAAAGAAAAGGATGTGGATGAAGAAAGTCCTGTTATTGGTGGCAGACCAGATGCAGATGGTCCCTACAACATAACCCAGTGGTTCCCCAAACTACATACCTGATGTTGGCAAAGCCCAAGAAAGTACCCAAGTCCCACACCTCTTAATTTATCTTCAACCCAACCACTCAACCCAGCCTGCAGCATTTGCCCAGCTTACCTGACTTGCTGGCAGACATGATGCCTCTTAGCAGTGCCCAGTTCCTTACTCTATGTGTCTGCGAGGTTTGAAGGCTGAATTATTTAAGCATAATTTTGATGTGATTAGCCCCTGCCCTATCCCACCTTCCATAATCCATTCAATAATGCTAATGAAGAACCTATTCTATGCCCGGTGGTGTGGAGGGCCCTGGGAATAAAACCGATTCACAACTGATTCCTGACCTCAAATAGTAGAGCAAAACAAATAAAAGTCAGGCAAACAGAAAATGGATTAAAAAATTTCACTAGGGCCAGGCATCACAGCGGGCAACCATAGTCCCAACTATTTGGGAGGCTAAGGCAAGAGGATCTCTTGAGCCCAGGAGTTTGAGGTTGCTGTGAGCTATGAGGACACCACAGGACTCTATTAAGGTGACAGAGTGAGACTCTGTTTCCAAAAAAAAAAAAAAAACATTGCACTAGGGACAAGTGAGTGAAGGAAAAGAATAAATCGGGGCCAGAGGTGGTGACTCACGCCTGTAATCCCAGCAGTTTCTGGAGCTCAGCTGGGAATATCGGTTACTAGAGGTCCAGGAGTTCAAGACCAGCCTGGGTAACATAGCAAGTTCCCATTGCTGCAAAAAACAAAAACAGAAATAAATTAGGCCAGGGTGATGGGGCATACTGGTGTGCCCCAGCTACTGGGGTGGCAGAGGCAGGGGTGGGAGTTGGGGGGAGGATCACTTGAGCCTAGCAGTTTGGGGCTGCAGTGGGCTCTGGTTGTGCAATTGCACTGTAGCCTGGGCAACAGACTGAGACCCTGTCTCTAAATTAATTAATTAATTAAGATAAAGAATAAGTTGGTAAGACTGCTCAAACTTGGAAGGTAAGGAGGTACCGAGTGCCTGAGCGGCAGTGGAGACCACGTGCCAAGAGCTCAGGAGATGCATAGTGAAGCCCTTTAGTCACCCTGCCCTGAGCGGGCCTTCCAGTCCAGATGGTGATGGATGAACAGAAAGATATTGGCAGAGCCTAAATCATAGAGGACTTTGTAGCTCGTGTTGAGTTTGAATTAGGGGCAATTGAGAGCAGGCTCGGCAACTTTAGCTCAGTGGCTAGGGCGCCAGCCACATACACTGGAGCTGGCGGGTTCAAATCCAGCCCGGGCCTGCCAAACAATAATGACAACCACAACCATAAAAATAGCCAGGTGTTGTGGCAGGTACCTCTAGTCCCAGCTACTTGGGAGGCTGAGGCAAGAGAATCCCTTAAGCCCAAGAGTTTGAGGTTACTGTGAGCTGTGATGCCACAGCACTCTACCCAGGGCGACAGTTTCAGACTATCTCAAAAAAAAAAAAAAAAGAATTGCATTTTTTATTTTTATTTATTTATTTTTAGAGAGAGAGTCTCACTTTATCACCCTCGGTAGAGTGCTGTAGCATCACAGCTCACAGCAACCTCCAACTCCTGGGCTTAGGTGATTCTCTTGCCTCAGCCTCCCAAGTAGCTGGGACTACAGGTGCCCATCACAATGCCTGTAGTGGGCCGGGGCCAGGTTCGAAACCTCCACCCTCGTTATATGGGGCCAGCGCCCTACCGACTGAGCCACAGGCGCCACCCACGAGTTGCATTTTTTAAAATGATGCCTTTCTCTGGCCTCTGATCATCCATCTCTCTGTTCGTCTAGGCGCCATGGTCACTCATTTGGTCATGAGTTTCCCTGATGTTACTCTATGTGACAGGTCTTATTTGTGAGATGGGTGTGATTTTGGCTGATGTAGCCCTGTGCATAAGGTCCAATGTGGACCCAACTTCTCATAAATGGATAAAGAACTCTGCCTTTGGCCATCCTCTCCCCATCCCCTACCCCCACCAGCCTGCTTTGGAGCATGCTTGGAAAAGAGAGAAAACTCTGGCTCTGGAAATATCACAGGTAGCCTGAGGCTAAAACAATAGAAAGACCCACCTGTGTCTTTTATAGGAAGAAAATCAAGAAAACTTCTAAAATGGTCTGTGTGGTGACTCACGCCTATAATCCTAACACTCTGGGAGGATAAGAAGGTGGATTGCTTGAGCTCAGGAGTTTGAGACCAGCATGAGCAAGAAAAAGGCCCTATATCTACTAATATTAGAAAAATTAGCTGTAACAGGCACCTGTAGTCCCAGCTACTTGGGAGACTGACACAGGAGGATCTCCTGAGCCCAAGAGTTTGAAGTTGCTGTGATCTAGGCTGATGCTAGAACACTCTACCCAAGGAGAGACACAGTAAGATTCTGTCTCAAAAAAAAAAAAAAAAAGTGGAAATACCTTTCCAGATGTCTATATGAAAGAGTAAAATGTACCTCAAATTTTCCATATAAATGTTAGCATCAATCCCTGGAATCACCCTGTGGTACTAAGTGGAGATGGAAACAGGGTGACATATTCAAAGGGTGTCAGGGCATTTTGTGGGAGTTAATGTTAAAACACCCCTGGCCCTTCTTCATTTGTTCACTTAACAATTATTTTGGTGCCTGCTTTGCTTAATTCTTTTTTTTTTCTTTGAGACACAGTCTCAAGCTGTCGCCCCAGGTAGAGTGCCTTGGCGTCATAGCTCACAGCAACCTTCAACTCTTGGGCTCAAGTGATCCTCTTGCCTCAGTTTTTCTATTTTTAGTAGAGACAGGGTGTCTAACGTTTTTCTCAGGCTGGTCTTGAACTCGTGAGCTCAAACAATCTACTAGCCTTGGCCTTCCAGAGTGCTAGGATTACAGGCGTGAGCCCCACGCCTGGCCAGCCAGCTTTGCTTAGTTCTGATTTTAACAAGAAATTGGGATTCATTCCTGCCCTCCCAAGTACTGGTACTGTGGGGAGGGAAGCAGAAAATTAAAAAAAAAAAAAAAAAAACAAACAAGTCGATGAATAGTTTCTAATTATAATGCTGCTATTGTTACCACGAAGGCCACTAAGAGCACTCAGTCAAGGCCACTAACAGCACTCAGTCAAGGCCACTAACAGCACTCAGTCAGAGCGTGTGGATTAGATTAGAAAGCCAGTAAGACATCTCTGCGGTGGTGTCATTTTCACTACTGATAAGGAAGAGCATTCTAAGCAAAGGGAACATCTGATTCAAAGACCCAGAGATACCTATTACTATCTGAGGTGCAGGGAGGCGGCCACCACAACTGAGGTGGGCTGTGTGCAGGAAGATCTGGTAGGGAACAATCAACCTGGAGAGGCAGACTGAGGCCAGATCAAGGTGAAGAAGTTGGGACTCTATTCCAAATGAAGTAGGAAGTCACTTAAGGGGCCTAAGGGTACCACAAACGCTCTGCTCATTTTTCTTACCATGAGATACTTACTTGAGAAATCAGAGGGGAAAAAAATCACCTCAGCTTGAGAAAGTTACATGTGGTATCAGGGGTTTCAATGGAGGCATGGGGCTGGAAAGAGTTTGAAGTTTCTATTTCTCAAGATTTTCTCTTCTTCCATCTGCACTGAGCATCTCATTCCCTGCTTTGTCATAAAACCCTTCTCTGATACCTGAGACCAGGTCAGGCTCCTGTTTTACGCTGCCAGACTCCCTTGTGCTTCATCATAACCTCACTGTGTTTATTTGTGTCTATTCTCATAACCCTTGTCTCCCTGAAGGAGATCTCAGTTTCTCCCCTGCGATCTTCAGAGCCTTTACAAGGCGCAAATAAAATAATGGACTCTTGGTTGGGCTTGGTGGCTTGCACCTGTAATCCTAGCACTCTGGGAGACCAAGGCAGGTGGATTACTTGAGCTCCAGAGTTGGACATCAACTCTGAAGCCTAAGCAAGAGTGAGACCCCATCTCTACTAAAAATAGGAAAACTAACCGGACATGATGGTGGGCACTTGTAGTCCCAGCTATTTGGAAGGCTGAGGCAGGAGGGTCACTTGATCCCAAGAGTTTGAGGTTGCTGTAAGTTATGATGCCACGGTGCTCCATCCAGAGTGACTCTGTCTCAAGAAAAAAAAAAATGGATTCTTAGCTGGGCGCAGTGGCTCACACCTATAATTCTAGCACTTGGGAGGCTAAGATTGGCTGAGCTGACGAGTTTGAAACTAACCTGAGCAACAGCAATACCCTGTCTCTAAAAAATAGCCGGGCACCCATAGTCCCGGCTACCTGGGAGGCTGAAACAAGAGAATCGCTTAAACCCAAGAGTTTGAGGTTGCTGTGAGGTAAGATGCCACAACACTCTACTGAGGGTGACCAAGTGATTCTGTCTCAAAAAAAAAAAAAAATTAGACTCTGTCTGGGGTAGTGAGTCTGTAGTTGACCTTGCTACTGCAGGATTTCGAATGTGACTCAAATAACTATCTTAGTGTGCACTTCAGTATTGTGAATGTGTTTCTAAATTTGTGAATTATACTGTCACTTTAGTGGGGACATGGTGGCACAGGATGCTACCTACCAGCCTGTAATGCACATATCCACTATTTTAAGTTTAACATTCAGACAGAAAAGTTCACAAATGATCAGCATATAGGCTGATTGTTTTTCATACCAATGTAGTCAGCAGAATATTTCCAGCATCTCAGAAATCTCTACTTGCAATAGTAACTACTGTTCTGGCTTATGTCATCATAGGTCAGTTATGCCTGCTTTTAAACTTTATATAAAGATCTATTTTTCTTTTATTTTCAGTTGACATGTGATAATTGTACATATTTATGGGATACAAAATGATATATATGTATTTTTCTTTGAGACAAAGTCTCACCCTGTGCCTTGGGTAGGGTGCCATGGCATAATCATAGCTCACAGCAACCTCAAACTCTTGGGCTCAATGGATCCTCTTGCCTCAGCCACTCTAGTAGCTGAGACTACAGGCACCCATCACAACACCCGGCTAATTTTTCTATTTTATAGTAGAAACAGGGTCTCTTTGTTGTTCAGGCTGCTCTCAAACTCCCGAGTTCAGGCGATCCACCTGCCTTAGCCTCCCAGAGTGCTAGGATTACAGGCATGAACCACCATACTGACCATTTTAGAATTTTTCCTGAATTTTCTCCCTACAAAAGACAGATGAGTTCTTCCATCGTTTTGACCTCAGGCTACCTACCTAGTACCTAGGAGAACAAGGACAGCTTAATAGAAAGTGAAAATTAATTTGCTAAAATTCTGCATTTGTTCATAATATAAGATAAATTAGATTTTAAAATAATAATTAAATGATCACATATAAGTACAATTTTAAAATTATATTCATTACAATTCATAAATATAAATTCATTAAATACATTAAAGTTAGACTTTAGACCTTCTGAAAGGCAAAAATATGATGAATGAAGACAACAGAAAAAATATATATACAATATAAATGACATTCAACGATTTTGGGGGTTTTGGTTTTGTTTTATTTTTTTTTTTTGTAGAGATAGAGTCTCACTTTGTTGCCCTTGGTAGAGTGCCGTGGTGTCACACAGCTCACAGCAACCTCCAGCTCCTGGCCTTAAGCAATTCTCTTCCCTTAGCCTCCCAAGTAGCTGGGACTACAGGCGCCCGCCACAAAACCTGGCTATTTCTTGGGTGCAGTTCGGCCAGGGCCGGTTTGAACCCGCCACCCTGGGTATATGGGGCTGGAGCCCTACTCACTGAGCCACAGGCACTGCCCGGTTTGTTTGGTTTTTGGTTTGGGGGTTTTTTTGAGACAGAGTCTCACTCTGTAGAGTACTGTTGCATCATAGCTCACAGCAACCTCAAACTCCTAGACTGAAGTGATCCTCTTGCCTCGGCCTCTTCAGTAGCTGGGAATACAGGTTCCTGCCACTACACCCAGCTAGTTTTTGTATTTTCAGTAGAGATGGGGTCTTCTTGCCCAGGCTGGTCTCAATCTACCCACCTGGTCTTCCCAGGTGCTAGTGCCCCGCCTTTTTTTTTTTTTTTAAAGATTTAACATAAGGATTTCATTATGTTGCCCAGGCTAATCTTGCCCTCCTGGTTCAAAAGATCCTCCCACCTCAGCCTCCCTGGGCACTGCCATGCCTGACTTTAGATGTTTAATCTCTCTCTCTCTCTCTCTCTGTGTTTTTGTTTTTGTTTCTTTTCTTTTTTGAAACAGAACTTCAAGCTATCCCCCTGGGTAGAATGCCGTGGCATCACAGCTCACAGCAACCTCCAACTCCTGGGCTCAAGAGAGTCTCCTGCCTCAGCCTCCCAAGTAGCTGGGACTACAGG
>NW_003852628.1:1321297-1324508 GCF_000181295.1 Otolemur garnettii
GGCACCCACCACAATGCCTGGCTATTTTTTGGTTGTAGTTGTCATTGCTGTTTGGCAGGCCCAGGCTGGATTTGAGCCTGCTAGCTCTGGTGTATGTGGCTGGCACCCTAACCACTGAACCCAGGTGCCAAGCCCTTTTTCTTTTATTTTTTTTTTTTAAGAGACAGAGTCTCACTTTGTTCCCCTCAGTAGAGTGCTATGGCGTCACAGCTTACAGCAACCTCCAGCTCTTGGGCTTAGGCGATTCTGTTGCCTCAGCCTCCTGTGTAGCTGGGACCACAGACACCCGCCACAACGCCTGGCTATTTTTTGTTGCAGTTTGGCCAGGGCCGGGTTTGAACTTGCCACCCTCAGTATATGGGGCCAGCACCCTACCCGCTGAGCGACAGGTGCTACCCTTTTTTTTTCTTTTTTAAGACAGAGTCTCACTCTGTTGCCCCAAGCTAGAGTGCAGTGGTGTCATAGCTCACAGCAACCTCAAACTCCTAGGTTCAGGCAATTCTCCTGCCTCAGTCTTCCAAGTAGCTGGGATTACAGGCACCTGCCACAACCTGGGCTAGTTTTCCCATTTTTATTTATTTTTTTCTATTTTTATTAGAGACAGAGTCTCACACTTGCTCAGGCTGGTCTCAAACTCCTGGGCTTAAGCAATCCACCCATCTCAGCCTCCCAGAGTATTAGGATTACAGGCATGAGCCACTGAGACCAGCCAAATCCCACTTATCCTTATAATCAGAGTTGAGCCTGACCTCTCTACCCTCCTGCAGAACCCTCATGGCAGTTGTTTCTCTTGAATAAAGTCTTTCTTACCGTCCTTAACAGGTGTCAGGAAAATTTTTTCTTTAACAGTGAGAGGAACAGAAAGTTCAGAAAGTGACTGAAGATACTCACACACTCCCAGGGCTTAGAGATTAAGCACAGAGCATCAAGTTCCAGAGATGAAGGACAGTGGCTTCTAGAGGCAGTTTGGTCTTGGGACACCATACCTCAGTATCAGCAAGTCTGTGGCAAAATGGAAGCTTCGAAACTCCACCCAGAGGAGGGACCCGAACAGCAGAGAAGGGCAGTGGGATTCAGGGATGCTGCATACATATGCTAAGGAGGATTAAGTGCAGAGGTCCTGGAGTGTGCATCCCAGCGGAGAAAGGGCACTTTGTTGCAACTAATCCCCACAGAAAAGGCATCAGTTAGCAATTCGCCCACCTGAAGGGCGCCATGCTGAATTTCACAGAGGTACCATTTGCGCCAGCAACCCTTCCCTCCCTGCTATTAGCCCAGCCCTGCTAATGAAATCTCTAAGCAGGGGCAGAGGTTCTACAGACAGGAGGAGAGGAAGCCTGGTTTGGGACAAATCTTCCATAGCTCAGTAGGAGAAGAAAAGAAACCGGGAATGGTGGCTCACATCTGTATTCCTGGCACTCTGGGAGCCCAAGGCAGGAGGATGCATTGAGTTCAGGAATTTGAAATCAGCCTGAGCAAGTGAGACCCTGTCTCTACTAAAAATAGAAAAACTGGCCTGGCATTGGGGCAGGCACCTACAGTCCAGCTACTTGGGAGGCTGAGGCAAGAGGATCTCTTGAACTTCGGAGTTTGAGGTTGCTATTGAGATATGATGACACCATGGCACTCTAGCCTGGGCAACAGAGTAAGACGCTGTCAAAAAAAAAAAAAAAAAAAAGCTCTACACAAACAGTCTCTCTCTCTGGACCATATAAGAATAGAGTAAAAAGCAGTCATCTGAAAGTCAAGAAGAGGGCCTTCACCAGAACCCAAAGACATTGGTAACCTGATCTCAGATTTCTAGCCTCCAAATCTATGAAAAATAAATGTCTGTTTTTTAAGTGACCCAGATTAGTATTTTATTATAGCAGCCTACACTGCTTTGGGATGGCGCCTGTGGCTCAGTAAGTAGGGTGCCGGCCCCAGGCCCCGTTTACTGAGGGTGGGTTTGAACCCGGCCCCAGCCAAATTGCAACAAAAAATAGCCAGGCATTGTGGTGGGCACCTGTGGTCCTGTCTAGTCCGGAGGCTGAGGCGAGAGAATCACCTAAGCCCAGGAGTTGGGGGTTGCTGTGAGCTATGACGCCACAGCATTCTACTGAGGGTGACAAAGTGAGACTCTGTCTCTAAAAAAAAAAAAAAGAGAGAGAAAAGAAAGTATGCTTTGAAGGAAAACAATAAACCATGTTAAGAGTGTTACAAGAGAAATACACACTATTTAAAACTAACAAAAAAAAAATGCTAAGAAAGATTTAAGACGCTGGTTCTGATCAGCTAAAAATGACAAATGTAGAATTAGTTACATTGAGAGCAGGATTTGTTTATCTTACAAAATCCAGTCAGAGGCAAAAAAAAAAAAAAATGGTTGTAAATATTTCAACTTTAAGCAAGCTTATCTAAGAAAGAAATATATGTGGCTATCACAGAATACTCCATGGATTTTGTTGTGAGTCACACAGTTCAGTCTTTGGTTCTATGCTCTCTCTATGCTCACTTCCCTGGTAATCTCATCTACTCTCATGGCTTTATGTACAGTCAATGGTTTCCAATTTAATATTTTCAATATATTTCTATAGTACAGACTCTCCATCAAATTCCAGATCCATAGATTATATTCAACTACCTCCTCAGTATCTCCTTTTTGATGTCTAAAAGATACCTCAAGCCATCAATATTCTTCAATTGGGGTGGTGCTTGTGGTTCAAGGAGAAGGGCACCGGCCCCATATACTGGAGGTGGTGGGTTCAAACCAGGCCCCGGCAAAAAACTATAACAAAAATATATATATTATTTGATGGTCCTCAATATATAGGTTGCCTCCACCATGGTAAAGGATTCCACCTTTTTATCTTTTACCTTCACGTTATGTGAAATTACTATAAGCCCCGATACTGTTTACATGTTCCTCACTCCTCCTGAGTTAGCACATGCTCTCAGCCACTATGATCTGGCCTATTCCAGTCTGATTCACAATCTTTCAGAACATTTCAGGACCAGGCATCATTTTGTGGTGTTTTGGGTATGTTGCAAATAGTATCATTCATGTTTGAATTGTGGGTTGCAAAATTTTCTCATAATTTGTCATTGGAACAGCTCAGCTACTAGACCTTAATACACTCACAACGACTACCTGCCTGCACTCGGCATTCGTTCTCCAGAACTTTCCTTTCCTTATTATACTGATTGAACTTTTCAGCCCGGTTGAAAATCT
>NW_003852628.1:1326625-1331681 GCF_000181295.1 Otolemur garnettii
CCAAAAGTTTGAGGTTGCTGTGAGCTGTGATGCCACAGCACTCTACCAAGGGTGACATAGTAAGACTCTGTCTCAAAAAAAAAAAAAAAAAAATGAAATCCTACCATTTGCAATAACATGGACAAACTGGAGGACATTGAGGTGAATGAAATAAGCCAGACACAGAAAGATAAATATTGCATGATTGCACTTATAATATGAAATATAAAAAAAAAAGTTGAATTCATTACATAGAATGATGGTTGCCAGGGGTTGGGAGGTATGGGAAAGAGAGGAATATTTGACAAAAAGTATCAGCTTTCAGGTATAAGATGAATAAGTTCTGGAGACCCAATGTACAGCATGATGACTATAGTTTAGTCCTGTATACTTGAACTTTGCTGAGAGAGTAGATTTCAAGTATTCCCACAGCACTTCCCCAACACACAAAGGTAACTGGGTGAAGTGATAGGTATATTAGTCAGCCTAATTGTGATAATTATTTTACACTGTATACATATATCAAAACATCACATTGCACAACTTAAATATATATAATTTTAATGTCACCCACATTGCACCACATTGCAAAAATAAAAGGTTCTTCCCATAATGCTTTTCATGTCATTGACCTAATGGTGCTCCTGGGCCTCCACCTCCAAGTGAGGGGCTGGCAACACAGCATCAGAGGCCTCTTTGAATTACAACTTGAAACCTCAATGCTGATGGAGGTAGAAATTCATGTGGATTTTCTGAACCACAAGTTCTGAATTGTTTAAAGATTGGTGGGCGGGGTAGGTGCAGAGTCTCACTTTGTAGCCCTGGGTAGAGTGCTATGGCATCATCATAGCCACAGCAACCATAAACTCTTGGGCTTGAGCAATCCTTTTGACTCAGCCTCCCAAGTAGCTGGGACTACAGGCGTCTGCCACCATGCCCAGCTATTTTTCCTATTTTTAGTAGAGACAAGGTTTGGGGTTTTTTTCTTTGTTTGTTTTTGAGACAGAATATCTCTATGTCACCCTCAGTAGAGTGCTGTGGCATTACAGCTCACGGCAACCTCAAACTCTTGGGCTTAGGAGATTCTTTTGCCTCAGCCTCCCAAGTAGCTGGGACGACAGGCGCCTGCCACAACTCCCGGCTATTTTTTTGTTGCAGTTGTCATTGCTGTTTAGCTGGCCCAGGCCAGGTTTAAACCCACCAGCCTGGGTGTATGTGGCTTATGCCCTACCCACTGAGCTGCAGGCACCACCCTAGAGACAAGGTTTTGCTCTTGCTCAGGCTGGTCTTGAACTGAGCTCAAACAATCCACCCGCCTTGGCCTCCCAGAGTGCTAGGATTATAGGTGTGAGCCACTGTGCCTGGCCTGTCTAAAGATTTTTTGTAAAGGAATTCTGATGCAACAAAATTTGAAATTGGAGAAAAATGAAACCTTCATCAACATTCCACATATGGATCATTTAACAGTTATCAAAATCTTTTACCTCTTCTATTTCCTGGAGACATAAATTGTTTCCAAAGTTGCTCTTTCTTCTTTACAGTATTAGGAAAGTATACCGGGAAAATTAGACCTACACTACACAGAACATACTCATAAACCATGTATTAAGATGGATGGGGAGCTCCTGACCCTCCCCCACAAAATAAATATAACATTAATATATGGGTAGCTTTGGGTGGTAAATAGGGCCAGTTGCAATTCCTGAGAAGGGATGTCTTAACAGGCCCAACCTTGGAGTCCTAGAAATTTCACTGAGTTGGAAAACTCCTGAATCTTTGTGGGATTTATTGCCCACGCTTTGACACACAAACGTCTTACACTCCCTGAGCACCAGGTTCCAAAAAGCATAATATCATCAATGTAAAGGACCAGCATTATGTCTTGTGGAAAGGAAAAGTGACCAAGGTTTGCCCAAAATAAACTTTTAAAAATATCTTTCTTGGTTCAGCTCCCATAGCTCAATGGTTAGGGCACAGGCCACATATACTGGCCCAGGCCTGCTAAACAACAGTAACAACAACAACAACAACAACAAATAGCCGGGCATTGTGGCAGGCACTGTAGTCCCCACTACTTGGGAGGCTGAGGCAAGAGAATCACTTAAGTCCAAAAGTTTGAGGTTGCTGTGAGCTATGATGCAACAGCACTCTACCAAGGGTGACAGCTTGAGACTCTGTCTCCAAAAAAAAAAAATTAAAGAGCAAAGTGAACCAAACCAAGTAGAAGGAAAGAAATAACAAATGCTAGTAAAATTCAATGAAATTAAATATTTTCTATTAGGATTCATGTTTTTAAAAAACTGCTGAGACCCACTTTTTTTTTATTTCTGAGACAGAGTCTCACTATGTTACCCTCAGTAGAGTGCTGTAATGTCCCAGCTCATAGCAACCTCAAACTCTTGGACTTAAGTGATTCTCTTGCTTCAGCCTCCCAAGTAACTGGGACTACAGGCGTCTACCACAACACCCTGCTATTTTTTTTGTTTGTTTGTTTGTCGAGACAGAGTCCCACCCTGTGCCCCTGAGCAGAGTGCAGTGGCTTGGTAGCTCACTGCAACCTCAGGCTCCTGGCTTGTGGGCATCCCACTGCCTCAGCCTCCGGAAGCCGCTGGGATTACAGGCACTCGCTGCAGCGCCCGGCTGGGTTTTTCCATTTTTCTCATGAGTCAGGGTCTCACTTTCGCTCAGGCGAGTCTCTAACTCCTGAGCTCCAGCGATTCTCCCCCCTCAGCCTCCCACAGTGCTGGGATTACAGACGTGAGCCACTGTGCCCGGCACCCTGCTATTTTTGTTTTTCTTGTTTTGTTGTTGTTTAGGAAGCCCAGGCCATGTTCGTACCTGCCAGCCCCACTGCATGTGAATGGCACCCTAACCACTGAGCTACAGATGAGCCTCTTTTTTTTTTTACACAGAGTCATTCTGTCCCTATTGGTAAAGTGCCGAACTATCATAGCTCACAGCAACCTCAAACTCTTGGGCTCAAGCTATCTATCCTCTTGCCTCAGTCTCCAGAGTAGTTGGAATTACAGGTGCCCACCACAATGCCCAGCTAGCTTTTCTATTTTTTCTTAGTAGAGACAGGGTCTCACTCTAGCTCAAGCTGGTCTCCAACTCCTCAGCTCAGGTGATCCACTTGCCTTAGCCTCCCAGAGTGCTAGGATAACATGCGTGAGCCACCATGCCCAGGCAAGACCCACTAACCTGTAATTGCCCATTAATGGGTTACAACTAGTTTGGAACATTGACCTTTTTTTTTCTTTTTTTTTTTTAATTTCAGATTAATATGAGGGTACAAACCATTAGGTTACATAATTCCCACATGACAGATAAAAGTCAGAGCAGTAGGCTCGGCGCCTATAGCTCAGCCGGCTAAGGCGCCAGCCACGTACACCTAAGGTGGCGGGTTCGAATCCCCAGCCCGGACCCGCCAAACAACAATGACGGCTGCAACCAAAAAATGGCCGGGCGTTGTGGCGGGCGCCTGTGGTCCCAGCTACTTGGGAGGCAGAGGCAGGAGACTCGCTTGAGCCCAGGAGTTGGAAGTTGCTATGAGCTGTAATGCCATGGCACTCTATTCAGGGGGACAGCTTGAGGCTCTGTCTCAAAAAAAAAAAAAAAAAAAAAGTCAGAGCAGTAGTTGTATCCTACACCCAGAGGGTGTGCCATATATCCATGCATTCGTTGTACCCATTGGGTGGAAAGCTTGCTAAATCTCTTCTTCTCCCTTCTTGAGTTTAATTGAGATCTTCCTTTATAGCTGGGTTCAGGGGCACAAGCCTGCAATCCTAGACTCTGGGAGGCCAAGGTGGATGGATTGCTTGAGTTCAGGAGTTCAAGACCAGCCTAAGCAAGATTGAGACCCTGTTTCTACTAAAACAGAAAAACTAGCCAGGCGCTGTGGTAGGCGCCTGTAGTCCCAGCTACTTGGGAGGCTCAGGCAAAAGAATGGTCGAAGCCCAGGAATTAGAGGTTGCTGTGAGCTGTGATGCCACCGTACTCAACCCTGGCGTGACTGAGTGAGACTCTGTCTCAAAAAAGAAAAAAGAAAAAGAAAGCTCTTCCTTTGTGTGTATACCACATTTTCTTAATCCACTCATCAATTGATGGGGTCTTAGGCTGATTCCATATCTTTGGGATTGTGAATAATGATGCAATAAACATAATAAGTACAGGTGTCTTTTTGATATAATCATTTCTTTTCCTCTGGGTATATAGTCAGGAGTGGAGTTGCAGGATCAAATGGTACACCTACTTTTAGTTTTCTGAGAAATCCCCACACTGCTCTCCATAGAAGTTGTGCTAATTTACATTCCCATCAACAGTGTACAAATGTTGCCTTTTCACCACATCCATGCCAGATGCTGAGTATGTCTATTGCAATTATGCATTCTGGAACTATTTTGTTTTTACTTTTAATAGTGGCCATTCCAACTGGAGTAAGATGATACTTCCTTGTGGTTTTAATACTGATTTCCCTGATGATTAATGATTTTGAGCATTTTTTCATGTTTGTTGGCCTTTTGTGTATCTTCTTTTGAAAAATGCCTATTAATGTCATTCGCCCACTTTTTTTTTTTTTGAGACAGGGTCTCACTATGTTGCCCTCCATAAAGTGCTGTAGTGTCACAGCTCACAGCAATCTGAAATTCTTGTACTTAAGCGGTTCTCTTGCCTCAGCCTAGCTGGGACTAAAGCGCCTGCCATAACACCCGGCTATTGTTTTTTTTGTAGTTATTATTGTTGTTTGGCAGGCCCGGGCTGGATTCAAACCTGCCAGCCCTGGTGTATGTGGCCGGCACCCTAGCCGCTGAGCTACAGGCACCAAGCCATATTTGCTCACTTTTTTAAAAAATTTATTTATTATTTATTTTTTGAGACAGAGCCTCAAGCTGTCACCCTGGGTAGAGTGCTGTGGCATCACAGCTCACAGCAACCTCAAACTCTTGGGCCTAAGCAATTATCTTGCCTCAGCCTCCCAAGTAGCTGGGACTACAGGTGCCCAGCACAATGCCCGGCTGTTTTTTTTTTTGGCCGGGGGCTGGGTTTGAACCCACCACCTCCAGTATATGGGGCTGGC
>NW_003852628.1:1331701-1334606 GCF_000181295.1 Otolemur garnettii
CCCCCTTACCCACTCCTCCCCAGCCAGGCCACCCTTAATGTGGCTTTGTTCCTGCCAGTTACCTGTTCTGGATTCGTATCAATAGGATTGTGCAATGGGTGACTGTTGAGTTTTCTCGCTTCTTTTACTTAGCATAATGGTTTTTTTTAAATTTTTTTTTTTTTTTTTTTGGCGGGGGCTGGGTTTGAACCCACCACCTCCAGTATATGGGGCTGGCACCCTACGCCTTTGAGCCACAGGCCCCGCCCTTGCTCACTTTTTAATAACGTTGTTTGTTTCCTTCTTGCTGAGTTGTTTGAATTCCTTATAGATTCTGGATATTAGTCCTTTCTGGGTCACACAGTTTGCCAGTATGTTCTCATAGTCTGTAGGTTGTCTATTTACTCTTTGATTTCTTTTGTTGTGAAAAAGCTTTTTTGTTTGTTTGTTTTTGAGACAGAGCTTCACTCTGTCACTCTGGGTTGACTGCCATGGCATACTCTTGGGCTCACATGATTCTTCTGCTTCAGCCTCTGCAGTAGCTGGGACTATAGGCACCCACCACCATGCCTGGCTAGTTTTTCTATTTTTAGTAGAGATGGTGTCTCACTCTTGCTTAGGCTGGTTTTGAACTCCTGAGCTAAAGTGTTCTACCCACCTAGACCTCCCAGAGTGCTAGGATTACAGGCTAGAGCCACCACACCCGGCCATGTTATGCAGAAGCTTTTTCATTTAATTAAGTCCTATTTGTCTACTCTTGTTTTTATTGCACTTGCTTTTGGATTCTTAGCCATAAATGTTTTGCCTACGCCAATGTGTGGAATAGGCATTGGAGGATTAATATGCAGTAAGACAGTGAAGTTGGTGTTGGTGGCCCTGTCAGCCAAAAGCAAATTGCTTCTAGTAGCCTTTACTAACAAGTACACATACACATTTTCCAGTTCAACAGATGCATACCATGTACAAGGGGGTGTGTTAATTTGCTCAAGCAATGAGATCCCATCTGGTACAGTAGCTGCAATTGGAGTCACTGGCTGGTGAAACTTATGATAACCCACTGTCATCCTCCAGGAGCTAGTAGTTTTCTACACAGGCCAAATCTGTGAGAGAAGGGGAATGTGGTGATAATCGCTACTGCTGCGTCTTTCACGTCCTCGATGGTTGCATTAATCTCCACAAGTCCTCCAGGAATGTGAGATTGCTTTTGGTTTACTACTTCTGTAGAGAGAGGCAGCTCTAATGGCTTCTATTAGACCTTTCTTACTATAAAAGCCCTCATTCCAAGAACCACTGTGGGATTCTGCTAGATGCTGATTTTGTCTGCTGCAGTTATGCATTCTGAAACTGGGGAGGTAGCCACAGGAAGGGCTTGGGGACCTGCTAAACAGCTAAAACGTGCTCTCCAAGTCTTTCAGTTCCTTATTATCCTGGCTGAACTTTTAAACCCAGCTTAAAATCAGGTTTTGTTTCATTTTCACTGCTACTTAGAAAGCCTTAAGTGCATTCTAAAGAAATCCATAGTCTAAACATATTTGAGTTCCTAATTCCCTGATGGTTTCTGAGAAAATGCTATCTGGTTAGTAAGTATTTCAGAAGGAAATAGAAATCTTCCATATTATAGGAAAGACTTTTTTTTTTTTAATTAAAGAGTTAGCTAGACATTCAGAGTAGACAAATAGATAATTGCCTGCTCTCAATGAGCTAGCAGGGGATGGGATTTGGTCAATTTGTGGTCGTTTTATGAAAGTAAGACCATAGAATCCTATTTCCAATAGGGACAGGGAAAGGTATGATAGAGAGGGTAAAGGTTGTCACAGAGATTTCTAAACTGATGGGATTGGGGGCCTGAATAACAGAGAGCAGCAGAGTGGGGAGGGGGCTGTGTCTGGGCTGAGGAAGGCTGAGTGTGAGCCTGTACTCTCTAAATGGAGCACAGAGAGGTGGGCATCCATGAGGGCTGCCTTCCCCCCTACCTGGACACCAACACTCACCTGTCCCTTGAGAACCAAGAAGAAAACTAATATGCACCTCCCCTCAGCCCAGGAATGGAGGATATACCATTTTGTTTCTGGAATGATTAAGGCCCAGACATAGAAAAAGCTAATATGGGCTGGGCACAGTGGGTCACACCTGTAATCCTAGCATTCTGAGAGACCAAGGCAAGCATATCCCTTGAGCTCAGGACCAGCTTGAAGAGTGAAACTCTGTCACTAAGAAACAGAAAAACTTGGCTGGGCATTGTGGTATGCACCTATAGTCCAAGCTACTTGGGAGGCTAAAGCAGGAGGATCGCTTGAGCCTAAGAGTTTCAGGTTGCTGTGAGCTAAGCTGAAGCCATGGTACTCTAGCCTAGATGACAGAGTAAGACTCTGTCTCAAAAGAAAAAAAAGAAAAATCTAATGTGTTAACTTAAAAAGTGCCCTTCTCCCATCCATGCTCCAGGCTAAGAAAGGGAAAAGCCATTTCACAGATAAGGAACTGCAGGGTCAAGCAGAGGACTAGGCAGATACTCCTTGGTAGAGTGCAGATCTTGGTCAGATATAGATGCAAAGCAAAACTTGTGACCCAGCCTCTCAAAGACAGCCTTCCCTGCGGCCTCATTCTCTCTACCACAGACCCTGAGAGATGAGAAGGCCATTGCCAGCCCCTGCTTCCCTCCCACTCACCGTTGGAGCCTGGGTGTGGCTCTCAGACCTTTCCTGACTCCTCATCCCTTTCCTAAAGGCAACTTCTCCCTGGAGTGTCTTCTTTGGGGAGAACTCTGGGCCAACCATAACCATCAGAGATGTTTTAAAGACTTCCATTCAGGCTCGGCACCTGTGGCTCAAGTGCCTAAGGTGCCAGCCACATACACCTAAGGTGGCAGGTTTGAATCCAGCCTGGTCCTGCCAAACAACAATGACAGCTACAACCAAAAAATAGCCAG
>NW_003852628.1:1334910-1336426 GCF_000181295.1 Otolemur garnettii
AAAAAAAAAAAAAAAAGATCAACACCAGGGAGATCTGGACATTTTGTTTAGGAAGCAATATTTGCAGGCTAGGTGCAATGGCTCATGCCTGTAATTCCAGCACTTGAGGGGGCCAAGGTGAAAGGAATGCTTGAGGTCAAGAGTTCAAGAATGGCGTCTGTGGCTCAAGTGGCTAAGGCGCCAGCCACATACACCCAAGGTGGTGGGTTCGAATCTGACCCGGGCCCGTCAAACAACAATGATGGCTGCAACCAAAAAATAGCCGGGCGTTGTGGCGGGCACCTGTGGTCCCAGCTTGAGGTTTCTGTCTCCAAAAAAAAAAGAGTTCAAGACCATAGTGAGACCCTAGCTCTACCAAAAAAAAAAAAAAAAAAATTAACCAGGCATGATGGTGTGCACCTGTAGTCCCAGCTACTTGGGAAACTGAAGCAGAAAAATCACTTGAGCCCAGGAGTTGGAGGTTGGAGCAGGCTGTGATCAGACCACTGCACTCAGGCTGGGTGATTAGTACAACCTCTAAAATAATTAATTAATTAAAAATTTTCAAAGGTAATGTTAGCAATAGCCCTGAAGGGGAAACCGCTCAGTGTCCATCAGGAGTAAAATCAGTATGTATTCTTGGCATGTTCCTAAAAGTCCAGATATAGACAGTAAAAATGAAGGAATTATATCTACATACAACAATATGGATAAATCAGAAAAATAAAAGATGAACAAAATTTGCATGGCCCAAAAAGAAGACCTCTAAGCTAAAGCACATAGAAGCAAACTTCAACAAAGCAGTAAAACTAATAGGGAAGCCAAGAGTAAAGACAGCAGAGTGGTAGCCTGCAGGGGCAGGGAGCTCGAGTGGTTAGGAAGGAACTCGAAGGAGCAAATGGGTGTTAGCAGCATCCCATGCCTTGAACATGGAGGTGGTTACATAGCTGCTGATTTAATAGATACTCATCATAATATACATTTGTTTGGTAACTTGGATCAATTTTTCTATAAGTGGTTTTGGTTTGGTTTGGTTTTTTGAGGCAGAGTATCACTCTGTCACCCTTAGTAGAGTGCTGTCTTGTCCTAGCTCACAGCAACCTCGAACTCTTGGGCTCAAGCGATCCTCTTGCCTCAGCCTCCTGAGAAGCTGGGACTACAAGCTCCCACCACAACACCCAGCTAGTTTTTTTTCTATTTTTAGTAGAAACCAGGTCTTGCTCTTGCTTGGGCTGGTTTCAAACTCCCGAGCTTAAGCTATCTACCAGCCTCAGCCTCCCAGAGTGCTAGGATTACAGGTGTGAGCCACCGTACCCAGCCTCTATAAATGGTTTAAGTTCACAATTCATAAAACTGGAGAAAGATATAATGAGAAATAGGGAGGGAGAAGGGAAGGGGAAAGGAAGGAAGGAAAAAAGAAAGGAAGGAAGGAGGGAGGGAGGGAACTCTAGTATATTCCTCCTTTAAATTCCCAATTCAGGCTCCATGCCTGTAGCTCAAGCAGCTAAGGCTCTAGCCACATACACCAGAGCTGGTG
>NW_003852628.1:1336553-1341717 GCF_000181295.1 Otolemur garnettii
GAGGCAAGAGAATCCCTTAAGCCCAGGAGCTGGAGGTTGCTGTGAGCTGTGATGCCATGGCACTCTACCCAGAGCAACAGCTTGAGGCTCTGTCTCAAATAAATAAATAAATAAATAATTTCCCAATTCACATTTTAGGTTGTTTCCTCTCTTCCCAGAAGGAGTACTTAAGGATGGATCCACAGTCCTTCACCCCAGGTAAAGGCTGTGTTATGGCTGTAGACACACCACTGTACCTATACCTGTCCTCAGGTCTGAAAACAAGGAGCTCACAAATCAAGGGCTAGAAGTTAAGGATTTCACCTTTCCCCCAGAATCTGCAGGATAACCAGGGTCTCTGAGATTGTGATGCCCTGGCTACCCAGAGAGGAAGGAGAGGGCGCGGCTGGAGCCCAGTGTGGGAGGGACAGAGTGTGGGGTCCTCACCTGGCAGAGCCAAGGGGCGGGCACAGGTGGGGGTGAGATGACACAAGGATTTCTCTACCTCTCTCTCCAGGCCCTGCTGAGATCAATTTCTATGCTCTCCCAGAACCTCTGGAAGAGAAAAAAGGAGGATTCCCTTCTAGGCTCATAGGCCTTATTGCCAGGACCCCGACTTCTTCACCACTGCGCAAGTTAGAAAATTGTATACCTTCTGGTGGATCCTGCACTGAGAGGAAAAGGCTGAGTGAGAGGCACGGAGACTGGACATTGCCGGCTATGCACTTCCCCTTCCCTCAGTACCCCTGCTCTCCGCCCCACCCTGCTGGAAACCTTGCTGGGAGGAGCCTGGAACAGAGATGAAACTGGAATGGCAGGGCTGCTAGGGGTTATTTATACGCTGGGACTCCAGGAGGTTCACCACACAGAAGAGACACAACTTGGAAGAACTGTCTGGAGAAAGACAATGTCAGGGCTACAGGTGAGTTGAAGAGGGACAGACTTAACACTCCCAAGTCACATAAAGGAAGGAAGAAAAAGGGGGAGGTTTTATGAGATGAAAATGTGGGCATTTCTATATTGAACGTTTTCCTGAGAGGTGGGGGTGAGTGGAAGACTGAGCCTCTGGGGACATGATGTGTGAGGTCCTTGTGGGGTATGGCATGTGGACCCTCGACCAGCCTGACCCCAGCTACGACCAGCTACGTCCCCATTTGATGGTGTCTGACTGAGAGTGAACTCTATTGAGACGAGGTGACTTTGTGCAGGAGGGGGGTGGCTGACTGGGATGGGCAGGTGTGAGTGACGGCAGGGGGGTGGGACTGTGCTTTGCCTTTATGACAGTGGCTGTGAGCATGCACAGGAGTACAACCTGGGCAGTACTCAAGCAACTGTGCACATCCCAGTGAGCAGGGGCATGGAGAGGCTGGTGATACTCAGTTGCATGTCCCTGTGCGAGCGTGAGCATGTGTGTGATCTGTGGCTGGGTATTGAACTGAACACATAGGTGAGTTTCTGAAGGTACTTCCCTGTGTAGCAGTGACAGATTAAATGACTGCAGGGGTTTCCATGTGTGGTAGAACTGGCAGGGGTGCTGGGGATGTGAGTTCTCTGAGCACTCCCCAGAGCAGAATGAATGAGTCTTTAGAAGCCTCTTCTCAAGAAGAGTTGGGGGAAATGAACGCAGACTTGGGGGTACTGGATTTCCAGGCCGGGTCTGCACATGGGGACTACAGGCCCCCCTCAGCCCCCACCCTGGCCTGTTACTTCCCCATTCTTCACCCATTGTTTGTGCAGGTAGCAGGACTATGTTTTCAATTTGTACACCGTCTTGAAAGGAGACACATTGACTGAGTGCAGTGTACAGCCTAGATTGCTGTAATCCTAGCAATCTAGGAGACCGAGGCAGGTGGATTGCTTGAGCTCAGGAGTTGGAGACCAGACTGAGCAAGAACAAGAACCTGACCCTACTGAAAATAAAAACAGAAAAACTAGTGGTGGCGCCTGTAATCCCAGCTACTCGGGAGGTTGAGACAAGAGAATCGCTTAAGCCCAAGAGTTTGAGATTGCTGTGAGCTATGGCACCATGGCACTCTACCCAGGGGGATAGCGTGAAGCTCTGTCTCAAAAAAAAAAAAAAAAAAGAAAGAAAGAAAGGAAAGGACACACATTGCCCAAGATCTGTGTGATGCAAACACATCCCACACAAACAGGTTTCCTCTTTTATTATTTCCCACTGTCTATAAACAAGTGTTCTTTAATTCACTGGAATGAATTGAGGGGGAGAGTAAATATTTTTTAAACTTTATTTTCACATCTTCAAGTCTTGTTTTCCCAGGTTTGGAGAGTAAAAAATAGACAAAAGGCTGTTCCAGAGGCCCTCCCCTTCTTGATGGGCTGCCCTGGTGGAGACCCTACATGTACCAGGGATTAGACTAAAGGCTTCAGATGTATTAACCCACCTGTTACTGAGGACATCCTACAAAGTAGAAGTGTCCCATAATCATCCTTGTACTGGGGAAACTGAGGCAGTGAACATTCACATAATGGATCGAAGATCTCACTACCAGTAAGAGGCAGATCCAGCATTTGACTCCAGGCACTTGGGCTCTTGAGCTCTTGCTCTGAGCTTGGCCCTCCCATCTCTTCAAGACCTGGCTAGGATGGTCTGGCGCAGTGGCTCATTCCTGTAATCCTAGCACTCTGAGAGGCCGAGGCAAATGGGTTGCTTGAGCTCACAGGTTTGAGACCAGCCTAAGCCAGAGCAAGACCTTGTCTCTAAAAATAGCCAGGCATTGTGGCAGGTGCCTGTAGTCCCAGCTACTTGGGAGGCTGAAGCAAGAGAATCGCTTGAGCCCAAGAATTGGAGGTTGCTGTGAGCTATGACACCATGCTACTCTACCCAGCCCAGGGTGACAGACTAAGACTCTGTCTAAAAAAAAAAAAAAAGGAAAAGAAAAAGACCCTGACTGGGCATGGTGGCTCACACCTGTAATCCTAGCATTCTGGGAAGCTGAGGTATATGGACTGCCTGAGCTCAGGAGTTAGCCTAAGAGTGAGATTCTGACTCTACCTCTACTGAAAATACAAAAAGTAGCAGGGCATAGTAGTGGACACCTGTAGTCCCAGTTACTCAGGAGGCTGAGGCAAAAGGATCACTTGAGCCCAATAGTTTGAGGTTGCTGTGAGCTCTACCCAGCACTGTACCCAGCCCAGAGTGACAGAGTAAGACTCAGTCTCAAAAAAAAAAAAAAAAAAGAATATAGGGCCATGAGAGGGAGGGGGAAAGAGAGCCCAAGAGTTTCTCCTCAGGCCTCTGGGCTGCTGGAAACTGTTACAGAAGGGGGGCCCACACCCAGCCTTAACCCTTCCACCCTGATCCCTATGGCAGGTGCCACACACGCAGTTTGTGACCTTGCCTATTGGCTCTTCTGTGACAATCAGAGGAACGACTCTCCTCCCTTTTGTGTGAGTATCCTACAGTCCACGAGTGAGGGGGTGAAGGCGAAGGGAGAATATTAGCTTAGGGCCTTACCTCGTGTCCGAGTGATGTTAAAATGTCTGATTGGCAGGATGGCAGCACAGGGCAGGTGCAGCTCTTGGAGACCCCTCCAGCACCAGGCATCAAATTTATTGTTGCTGGACTGTGGGCAGGTCTTAGGGTCCGGGCAAAGAGACCCTTCAGGGGCTGGAGCTGGAGCTCCTTATCAGGGGGCATAGAATTTTGGGGGGTGGGCAACTAACAGGTCCAGCTCAGTGACTTGGGCTGAATTTTAGCCTTGGGACAGGGCATCCAACCGTGCAGGGCAAGATGAACTGACACAGTCCAACAAAGACAAGGAACACCGTGTCAGGCAGGGAGGCCTTCTGCCCATTGTGAGGAAGAAGATTGGGCGTGTGTGGAGTGTGTGTTACCCCACAGGGAAGGGATCTAGCCAATGTGCTGTGTGCTTTGCTCTTCAGCAAGGACCCACAGCTGCAGGTAGATTTCCACACTGGAACATCCGAGAGTTCAGACATCGCCTTCCATTTCCGAGTGTACTTTGGCCATTTTGTGGTAATGAACAGCCGTGAGAATGGGAGCTGGAAATGTGAGGTGAAATCCTCTCACATGCCCTTTGAGAATGGCAAACCATTCAACGTCCGCATCCTGGTGCTGCACAACGAGTACCAGGTGAGTGGCCCCCTTGGCGTCTGCCACTCTGCCTCCTCCCCCAGCCAGGCCCCAAGGGTCCCATGGGGTCCATCTCCCATAACTGCTCCTGCCTCAGGCTTTTGGCCACAGAGTACCCCCTAATTTGGGGGGATGGACAACCGATAGGTCCAGCTCAGAGACTTTGGCTTAATTTTAGTCGTGGGACAGAGCATTTCACCATATAGACCTTTTCCCAAATCTGACCACAGTCAAGGTCAGCCCCATTCCCCCCAGGGTGAAGAATCTCCTCTGTCTTCATCTGTAGCTATCATCCTATGAATGCTGTTATTTAAATTTTCATATAGCTGAAAGGCTAAAATATGCAGATGAGGCCAGGCAGGTGGCTCACACCTCTAATCCCAGCACTCTGGGAAGTTTATGTGGGTGGATGTCTTGGGCTCAGGAGTTTGAGACCAGCCTGAGCAAGGGCGAGACTTCATCTCTGCAAAAAAGTAGAAAACTTACTAGGGTGTGGTGATGGTTGCTTGTAGTCTCAGCTACTCAGGAGGCTGAGGCAGGAGGATCGCTGGAGCCCAGGAGTTTGAGATTGCTGTGAGCTATGACACCATAGCACTCTAGCCAGGGTGACTGAGTGAGATTGTGTCTCAAAAAAAAAAAAATACAGATAAATTAAATCATCTTAATCAGTCCAAAATTAAATCTTCCTCTCATCCCTGAACCCCAATCTTCCTCCTCCCCACTAGCTTCTCTATTTTCCTTCCAGAGATGATCTATGCTTATGCAAACACTTGCACTTCTTTTTTAAACAAATAGTGGTATAATTTTCTTTGTGCCTTACACTTTAAGCACAAAGTGGGAGGCCGAGGCAGGTGGACTGTCTGAGCTCACAGGGTCGAGACCAGCCTGAGCACTAGTGAGACCAAATCTCTAAAAAAAATAGTGAGGTGTTATGGAGTGTACCTGAAGTCCCAGCTAACTGGGAGGCTGAGGCAAGAGAATCACTTGAGCCCAAGAATTTACTATGAGCTATGTCACCATGGCACTCTATGACTGGCGACAAAGTAAGATTATCTTCAAAAAAAAAAAAAA
>NW_003852628.1:1341951-1348325 GCF_000181295.1 Otolemur garnettii
AATGCCACGGCACTCTACCTAGGGGGACAGCTTGAGGCTCTGTCTCAAAAAAAAAAAAAAAAAGTAAATATCTTAGAGAAATCATCTATCCACAGAGCTGCCTCAGGCCAGGCACAGTGGCTCGCCGAGGCAGGTGGATCACCTGAGCTCAGGACCTCTGGCATCGTGGTGGGTGCCTGTAGTCCCAGCTAGCAGGGAGGCTGAGGCAAGAGAATCACTCTGAGCCCAAGAGTTTGAGGTTGCTGTGAGCAATGATACCACAGTACTCTACCGAGGGTGACAAAGAGATACTCTGTCTCAAGAAAAAAACAACACACAAATACAAATATAAATAGTGCTTCCTCATTTTATAATGCTTATGTAATATTCCAAAAGAAAGATTACGAAAACTTATTGAACTTGACCCTTTTTCATGGGAACGTAGGTTGTTTGCAATATTTTCCTCTCACGAATGATACTGTTGTTTCTATACAACTATTTGTTATGGTCAAGCTACTAGTAATTATATCAGAAGATAATTTCAAGGAAATGAAATCTCTGGTTCAAAAAGTGTGTGCGTTTTCAATTTGACAAATTAACACCTAAAAATTACTTTCTCCAAAGCTTCAGCTATAAAAATATGTTCAAACTTTCCTTTTCAAATAAGTGGGCCAAGAGATCAACATTATAATAAGATTTAGGTAGGCCATCTTAGATCTCATTCTTTGCCCAAATCTGGGCTACCCAAAAGAGAAAATGGGACAGGCAGGGTAGCTTATGCATGTAACTCTAGCACTCTGGGAGGCAGAGGTGGATGGATCGCCTTAGCTCAGGAGTTCGAGAGCAGCCTGAGCAAGAATGAAATCCCCTCTCTACTAAAAATAGAAAAACTAGCTAAGTGTTGTGGCAGGCACCAATAATCCCAGCTACTCAGGAGGCTGAGACAAGAGGATTGCTTGAACCCGAGAATCTGAGATTCTCCTGGGCTCAAGACTCCATACTTGAGCTTGGAAAGCTTTGACTCTACTATACTCTATCCTGGGGCAACAGTGATATTCTGTCTCAAAAGGAAAAATAAAAAGAGGGAGAGAGGGAGAAAATGGGAGTTATGGTTTGTAGAAATGAAATTTATGCCTTCAAGGAACGTGAATGGAGTATTAATCTTGAAGCAACCTCTGGGCCAGGTATAAGCATTCAAGAGGAGACACAGCTCCTGGCCCATCAGGATCTTCCAGGCTAGAGTAGGGGTTGAGTAAACACAAACCTTGCAATATATATAGACTGGTAGAACCTCACTGGAGGAATGAGAACAGAAAATAGAGCACAGCTACTGTCTAACACAGCCACAAAAGTAGTCTATTAAAGGGCAGTGCCTGTGGCTCAGTGGGTAGGGCGCTGGCCCCATATACTTAGGGTGTCGGGTTCAAATCCAGCCCCTATCAAATTGCAACAAAAAATGGCCTAATGTTGTGGCAGGCGCCTGTAGTCCCAGCTACTCAGGAGGCTGAGGCAAGAGAATCACCTAAGCCCAGGAGTTGGAGGCTGCTGTGAGCTGTGTGATGCCGTGGCACTCTACCGAGAGCAATAAAGTGAAACTCTGTCTCTAAAAAAAGAAAAGAAAGAAATGTGACCACTGGGGTCTGAAATGGGAATAAGAGTTTTCTGGGTGGTCAGTGTAAGTACATACAAGGGCAAAGTGGAACAAAGGCTGAACGTTTGTTTGGTGGCATACTATATTACTCACAGATTCTCCCTTCTGCAGGTGGTGGTAAATGGCCAACACAGTTACACCTTTGCCCATCGAATCCAGCCAGGGTCTGTGAAGATGGTGCAAATATGGAGAGATGTCTCTTTGACCTCAGTGAATGTCTGCTAGAGAGGGAGGTGACCAGATTCCCCATTTTCAAGAAGTCCCTCTTTCTATATGACCTTGGATTCCCAGACCCTGCTTACAGAATAATCCCTCCTCACCTGTCCCCCATATTTGGTCATTAAAATGTCAGCAATCTTTACAAGATTTGGTTCTTGCTTTAGGGGGGAAAAGGGAAGTTGTCATCACAAAGAAGGACCTGGAGGTTTCCTGGGAGGCATCAAGAAATCACAGGGAGAGCCAGGCACGATGGCTCTCACCTGTAATCCGAGCACTCTGCCACCCTAAGATTGAGTGCTGTAGAGTCATCATAGCTCCAGGAGTTCCAGAGTTCCAGGAGACCAGGAGTTCCAGACCAGCCTGAGCACAAGTGAGACTCCATCTCTACTAAAAATAGAAAAATTATGGCTCGGTGTCTGTGGCTCTAGCGGCTAAGGCACCAGCCACATACACCTAAGGTGGCGGGTTCAAATCCCCAGCCCGGGCCCGCCAAGCAACTATGACGGCTGCACCAAAAAATGGCCGGGCGTTGTGGCGGGTGCCTGTAGTCCCAGCTACTTGGGAGGCTGAGGCAGGAGACTAGCTTGAGCCCAGGAGTTGGAGGTTGCTGTGAGCTGTGATGTCATGGCACTCTACCCAGAAGGATAGCTTGAGGCTCTGTCTCAAAAAAAAAAAAAAAATAGAAAAATTAGCTGGGCTTGGTGGTATACGCCTGTAGTCCCAACTACTCAAGAGCCTGAGGTAGAAGGATTGCTTGAGCCCTGGAGTTTGAGGTTGCTGTGAGCTATGATAAAGCCACGGCACTCTAGCTTAGGGGACAAAGCAAGATCCTGTCTCAAAAAAAAAAAAAACAAACCAAGAGGACAGAAGGAGTAAATAACAAGGTCATTGAAATACCTAAGACATTAGTAACAACATTCTTTCATAGGACTTAGTATATGTCAGACATTCAGAACCAAATCCTTACCCAATTTCAACTGGGGGAACTGAAATGTTAAGTAGGTGTTTATAGCCACTGAGCCATAATTGGTGGCTTGGGGCCAGGCACTGTGCTCACACCTGTAATCCTAGCATTTGGTTTTGCTTTGTTTTGTTTTGTTTTGTTTCACTTTGAGACAGTCTCACTTTGTGGCCCTCCATAAAGTGCAGTGGCATCATAGCTCACAGCAATCTCAAACTCTTGGGCTTTAGCAATTCTCTTGCCTCAGCCTCTCGAATAGCTGAGACTGCAGGCACCCACTACAATATCTGGCTAAATCCTAGCATTTTGGGAAGCCAAGGTGGGTGATCACTTGAGTTCAGGAGTTTGAGACCAGCACGAGCAAAAATGAGACCTTGTCCCTACTAAAAGAAGAAAAATTAGCCAGGTATGGAGGTGCACACCTGTGGTCCTCACTAATTCAGAAGGTGAGCTCAGGAGTTAGAGGGTTTCAGCAAGCTATACTGATGACACTGCACTCTTCCTGAGGTGACAGAGAGAGACTCTGTCTCAAAAAAAAAAAAAAGAAAAGAAAAGAAAAAAAGAAAAACCTACTAGAAGAAAACATAGTAAAACCGTTTCTTTTTCTTTTCTTTTCTTTTTTTTTTTTTTTTTTAGAGACAGTCTCACTTTGTCGCCCTCAGTAGAGTGCCATGACATTACAGCTCACAGCAACCTCCAGCTCTTGGACTTAGGCAATTCTCATGCCTCAGCCTCCTGAGTAGCTGGGACTACAGGTTTGAACCCACCACCCTTGGTATATGGGGCCGGCGCCCTACCCACTGAGCCAAAGGCGCTGCCCTTCTTTTCTTTTCTTTCTTTCTTTGTTTTTTTGAGACAAGAGTCTCAAGCTGTTCCCCTGGCTAGAGTGTCATGGCATCATAGCTCACAGCAAACTCCAACTCTTGGGCTCAAGCCTCAGTTTTCTTGTTTTTAGTAGAGATAGGATCTCAATTTTGCTCAGGCTGGTCTTGAATTTATGAGCTCAAGCTATTAACCCACCTCAGCCTCCCGGAGTGCTAGGATTACAGGTGTGAGCCACCTCACCCAGCTTTGTCATATTTATTTTAATAGACTACTTTTTTCTTTTTTTTAGAGACAGAGTCTCACTTGTCTCCCTCCGTAGAGTGCTATGGCATCACAGCTCACAGCAACCTCCAGCTCTTAGGCTTAGGCGATTCTCTTGCCTCAGCCTCCCGAGT
This sequence comes from Otolemur garnettii, assembly GCF_000181295.1. Lineage (NCBI taxonomy): Eukaryota > Metazoa > Chordata > Mammalia > Primates > Galagidae > Otolemur > Otolemur garnettii. The sequence goes on from NW_003852628.1 coordinate 1,345,982, forward strand.
AGCTGGGACTACAGGTGCCCACCACAATGCCTGGCTATTTTTTTGTTGAAGTTTGGATGGGGCTGGGTTTGAATCCACCATCCTCGGTACATGGGGCCAGTGCCTTACCCACTGAGCCACAGGCGCCGCCTGGAAAACAGTTTCTTCACATTGATCTGGGCAATAATTTCTTGGCTATGGCCTCAAAGCCACAAGCAACAATAGCAAAACTAGACAAGTAGGATTACAGCAAACTAAACTAAAAGACTTATTTCCATCCAGGGATCATGGTGGGCACCTCTAGTCCCAGCTACTCGGGAGGCTGAGGCAAGAGAATCACTAAGAGCTGAAGGTTGCTGTAAGCTGTGATGCCATGGCTCTCTACCAAGGGCAACATAGTAGGACACTGTCTCAAAACAATAAATAAAAATAAAAATATGGGCGGCGCCTGTGGCTCAGTGGGTAGGGCGCCAGCCCCATGTACCGAGGCACCTGTAGTCCCAGCTACTCAGGAGGCTGAGGAGAGAATCGCCTAAGCCCAGGAGTTGGAGGTTGCTGTGAGCTGTGATGCCACGGTATTCTACCAAAGGCAACAGAGTGCGACTCTGTCTAAATAAAAAAAATAAAAAGCTTCTTACCAGCAAAAGTAACAATCAATAGTGAAGAGACAACCCATGAAATTGGAGAAAATATTTGCAAACCATATGTCTGATAAGGGGTTAATATCCAATATATATAGAAATTCAAACAATATCAAAAAACTCAAATAACTTGATTTTTCTTGTCCAACCTGAGCAATAATGCAAGACCCAGCCCTGCCTTTCAAAAAAAAAAAAAATTAGGTAAAAGAACTGAAAGGTAATTTCTCAAAAGATGACGTATAAATGGCCAGCAGGTCTATGAGTAGGTGCTCAACATCATTGATCATCAGAGAAATGCAAATTTAAAAAACAATGAGCTATCACCTCATACCTGTTAGAAGGAATATTATCTTATAAAACCAAAAGGTAACAAGTGCTGGCGAGGATGTAGAGAAAAGGGAACCCTCTATCTTGTAGGTGAGAATGTAAATAGGTACAATCATGAAGGAAAACTATGGAGGTTCTTCAAAAAACAAATTAAAAACTACGTCTACCACATGGTCTAGCAATCCCACTTCTGGGTACGTATTCAAAGGAAATGAAATCAGTATGTTGAAGAATTATCTGAATTCCCATGTTCATTGCACTATAGGCAGGATATTCATTGACAGATGAATGAATAAAGAAAATGTAGAGGGCTATAATTCTAGCACTCTGGGAGACCAAGGTGGGTGGATCACCTGAGCTCAGGAGTTTGAGACCAGCTTGAGCAAAAGCAAGACCCTGTCTCTACTGAAAAAAAGAAAGAAAAAAAAGAAGAAAGAAAGAAAACTGGCCAGGCATTTTGGGGGGTGCCTGCTATAGTCCCAGCTATTTGGGAAGATGAGGCATGAGCCCAAGTTTGTAGTTGATGTGAACTATGATGACTCCACAGCATTCAACCCTAGGGTGACAGAGTATGACTCTATCTCAAAAAAAAAAAAAATTGTGATTCTCCAGGCAGCCTGAATGTGGGAACAAAAGGAAGCTGCCTTAAAGGAGCCACACACTTAGTGATTGCAGAGATGGTGGTGGAAGGCAGACTTGTGGTCTGTAGATTAGACCTCAATGCTTCAGAATAGCTCCTCCTGATAGGGGAGAGAACAATGAGTCACTAAAGTCATCTGTTTATGTTCATGAATGACGGCAGCATGATGAGGATTTTGCATCATCAGCAAAATCAAAGATGGACTTTCCTTATTATTATTATTATTATTTAAGAGTTTCACTTTGTCACCCTCAGTAGAGTGCCGTGGTGTCACATCTCACAGCAATCTCCAGCTCCAGGGATTAGGCGATTCTCTTGCCTCAGCCTCTCGAGTAGCTAGGACTACAGGCGCCCGCCACAATGCCCGGCTATTTTTTGATTGCAATTTGGCTGGGGCCGGGTTTGAACCCATCAACACTTGGTATATGGGGCTGGCACCCTACTCACTGAGCCACAGGTGCCGCCCATGGAATTTCTTTATATGATGCTTTTCACATTAACTAAAATAAGGAAAAGAGGAGAGCCACTATTTAAGATGCACACTGTAATATTATGGGTCCCATAAAAAGAATGGTAATGAAGCCGGGTGTTGTGGCTGGCGCCTATAGTCCCAGCTACTCAGGACTATTATTAGCTAAATAATAATTACCATAAATTATTTTGCTTTTTTACCCATTTTACTAAAATAAAAGTTTTAAATAGTAGTTACTTCTGGATAGAAAGGAGAGGACATACAAGGCGGCACCAGTGGCTCAGT
>NW_003852628.1:1348733-1350893 GCF_000181295.1 Otolemur garnettii
TCGGGAGGCTGAGGCTGAGGCAAGAGAATCATCTAAGCCCAGGAGTTGGAGGTTGCTGTGAGCTGTGACGCCACAGCATTCTACCAAGGGCAACAAAGAGAGACTCTGTCTCTATTTAAGAAAAGAAAGAAAGAAAGAAAAAGAAAGAAAGGCAGCGCCTATGGCTCAGTGCTAGCCCCATATACCAACGGTGGCAGGTTGAAACCTGCCCCAGCAAAACTGTAACAAAAAAATAGCCAGGCATTGTAGTGGGTGCCTGTAGTCCCAGCTACTTGGTAGGCTGAGGCAAGAGAATCGCCTAGGCCCCAGAGCTGGAGGTTGCTGTGAGCTGTGATGTCACAGCACTCTACCAAGGGTGACAAAGTGAGACTCTGTCTCTGAAAAAAAAAAGAAAGAAAGGAAAGGATACTGATAAATAGAGGAATTAAGGGTTCTGGAAATACAGAACCTCTGTAAGTTAAAATCCAAGGGACTGTAACAAACTGGTCAACATACAGAGGTGGTCAACACAGGGGACTAGGTAATAACTTACTATGTACTAATGTACTAATGTACTAATTAGTACATTGTACTAATGTACTAATTAGTACAATGTACTAATAACTTACATGTAGTGCTTGTCTGGTCTATGAAAATTAGGTCAACTTAGGGAGGTGGTCAACTATGGAGGCTCTACTGTATCCAATTTCTTTATTTGTGTGGAGGATGTTCACTTTGTCATAAATCATTCAGCTCTATCACTTTCATGTTTTGTTCACTTTTCTATTGCACAATAGATATAACACACGCAGAAAAGTAAATAAAATATAAATATACAGCTGAATGATTTCAGCTCAGGCTAGAAAGCCATGGCCTCAATCTAACTCACTGCAACCTCAGACTAATGGGCTCACATGATCCTCCTGTCTCAGCCTCCCAGGGAGCACCCACCACGACGCCCAGATAATTTTTGTTATTTTTATTAGAAACAGGGCCTTGCTGTTGCTCAGGCTGGTCTTGAACTCCTGAACTGAAGCGATCTTCACGCCTCCTAGAGTGCTAAGATTACAGGCAGAAGCCACCATACCCAGCCACCAAAGCAATTTTAAAGATAAGAAGGCCCTGTGAACAGATTGGGGCACAGCAAAAGATTAATAAATAAATAAAGATTAAAAAGGAATATTATTATAATGTTTAGTAGTTAAGACAATTGGCATGAGTGAAGACAGACAAAAGAATGAATAAGAAAAAAATCAAGAACCCTCCCCCCAAAATTATCTGGTATATAATAGAGGCAGCATTATAATCACTGGGGAACAAAAAACTTGAAAGCATCCTAGGATGGAATCCTGGGAACTCCTAAAGTAAAAGATCTTGTAAGCCTTTCCTTAAAGACATCAAACTGGCTGAAATCTAAGACATAGCCCTGCCCTTTGAGGTTCTGGCGTTTCAGGTTCTTTGGCACTCCTGGCCTGCAGATGACATCTGGAGGGTTCCGGGCGCTTGATGGGGGGACGGGGGGAGTAAGCATGCGCAATGTTCCTAGGTTACGCCGCGGATCCGCTGTCGCGCACGCGTTCTGCACCCGCCGTTCTCCGGTGCGCACTGCGCTCACGCATGCGCCTGTGTGGACGCCGATGCTCATGCTGTCCCGTTATTCCAGTTTCCTGGGAACGGCACGGCTGACTCTGCGGTCCAAGATGTCCGAGCTGCCCGCAGACGTCACTGTCCTGCAGACAAACGAGGCTAGTGGTGACGGAGACGTCCCGCAGAAGGAGGTAGGCAGCGGGAGCCCGGAGCTGGCCGCAGCGCAGCCTGAGGAGGGCACCGAAAGCTCGAGGGCGGAGGCAGCGGCTCCCGAAAACCCGATGGAGGCGGCTCCCAAAAGCGCGATGGCGGCGGCTCCGGAAAGCTCGATGGAGGTGGCTCGGGAAAGCGCGGTGGCGGCGTCTCCAGAAAGCCCGATCGAGGCGGCTGCGGAAAGCGCGGTGGCGGCGTCTCCGGAAAGCCCGGTCGAGGCGGCTGCGGAAAGCGCGATGGATGCGGCTCCGGAAAGCGCGGTGGCGGCGGCTTCTGAGAGCCCGATCGAGGCGGCTGCGGAAAGCGCGATGGAGGAGGCTCCTGAAAGCCCGATCGAGGCGGCTGTGAGAAGCGCGGTGGTGGCGGCTCCTGAAAGCCCGA
>NW_003852628.1:1351370-1354485 GCF_000181295.1 Otolemur garnettii
GCTGCGGAAAGCGCGGTGGCGGCGGCTCCCGAAAGCCCGATGGAGGCTGCTGCGGAAAGCACGGTGGCGGCGGCTTCTACAAGCCGGATGGAGGCGGCTGCGGAAAGCTCGGTGGCGGTGGCTCCAGAAAGCCCTTTCCAGACGGCTCCGGAAAACGCGGGGGCGGCGGCCCGAGAGGGCTCTGTGGCGGCCGCTAGAGAAAACCGGGGGGCGGCGGCCAGGGCGGGCCCAGTGCCCAGAGAAAGCCCGGCGGCAGCGGCCAGGGATCCCCGGGTGGCAGAGGTCGCCCGATTGTTCGGGGAACCGGTGGATGAAGAGGTTCCCGAGGCCAGGCCCAGGTCCAGGCACGGGAACGCCGGAAGCCTGGCTGCGTTGCCGTATCTTCGCCTCCGTCACCCACTTAGCATTTTAGGAATTAATTACCACCAGTTTCTCCGTCACTATCTGGAAAATTACCCGATTGCTCCCGGCAGAATTCAGGAGCTTGAAGAACGCCGCAGGCGATTTGTGGAAGCCTGCAGAGCAAGGGAAGCAGCCTTTGATGCCGAATATCATCGTAATCCTCAGAGGATAGATTTTGATATTTTAACATTCACTATAGCTCTGACTGCCTCGGAAGTTATCAATCCTCTGATAGAAGAACTTGGTTGTGATAAGTTTATCAATAGAGATTAATTGATGAGACTACGAGAGAATCTCTGCATTCAAGACAGTCTAGCCAATCCTGTAACTTGATATTAAGTCAGAGTATGGTGGGAATAAGGCAATGCACAGTTGGAGTTAAAAAAAAAAAAAAAAGGCTTATCACCAAGCATCACAAAATAGAAAACATGTCAAAAGCATTATAAGACTCCTGTAATGTTCTTTGAGTTTGTAATTGATCCACATTGTTTTTCCTGCATTTGGAAAATGTGTCCAACATTGCTTTATTAAAGAGTAAACAATGGTTTTATAAAATTGAGACTTGAGGAAGAAAATAAGACGGCCCATGATAATGAAAGAAATTATCCAACAGCCGTGAAAAGAATAAAGAATTACACCTGAGACTGGAAGGCTATGGCAAGAACTTGAAATTGTCATCATATGTGCTCTCTTCATGTCAGATTCAACAGAAGTTTTCAGTGTTTGCTTTTGTGTTTTCTGAGGCAATTCAAGTGGCAAGCAAAGTAAATGTATATATCACATGATAAATTATGTTTTCATGAATATCAAATTTCTGGGGGTTTTTCTTTCAATTAATTTAAGTATTTTTGGTAAATAATCTATTAACAAGCCAAAATGCATAAAATACACAGTGAAAAGTCTTCCATTCTTGTCTTCCTTTGTCGAGTACCCACCACCACAATTCCCCTTCTGCCATTGAAGTTTCCTTTGTTACACACAAGCAGATATACTTCTGGGTCTGTTTCATTTCTTCACAGAAGTTGATATATTTACTGGTTGGTACATTGCATACTCATTAAGACTGTACCTTAAAGAGCCTTCCAAACAATTATGTTTCTTCATTCTTTTTTAGAGCTGCATTTTATTCCATTTGTGATTATGCTGTAATTTGCTTAACTATTGATGGACATTTAGGTGGTTTTCCCTATTTTTCTTTTGGCAAGAATAATTGCAAAGAGTAATCCATCTTGTATGTATATCATGTGGCATGTGCACAAATACAGTGTTGCCTTGGTTCTAAATGCACTTTTCATATTCTCTGAACTTATGTTGTATCTTACAGTTGATGGTGTGATACTGCATTTTTTTTCCTTAGGTTTTTATAAAACTAATGATGTGTCTTAGCTTCTTAGAGTTTTTTGTTATATATGTTATCTGTAGGGTGAATTCCCAGGAATGAGAATTCTGGGCTAAAGGTAGTCATTTGAAATTTTATAGATAGTGCTATGTTAGTTTCTGTATATGTACTGTTTGATACTACCACCAGCATTTGATGAACATGGATGTTTCCTTAAAGCCTAGCCAATACAGTAAACCCTCATGTATCAGGATTTTCCCCGTCCCATAGTTGAAAAAAAATGGTTTATCAGTTTGAATTTGCCTTTATCGTACTGTGAGTGGAGATAAGTATCTTTTCATTTAAAGAGTCAGATCTATCCCCTTTTCCATGAACTGTTCATAGCCTTTATCCATTTCTCTCCCAAATAACTGTCCTTTCTTTATTGACTCTAGTAGCTATTTTTGTGTTAGTGAGATGAGGAATGATAATAGCTTGTGATGTGAGTTACAAATAATTTTTTAACCAGTCTGTTGCTTTTCTTTCTTTCTTTCTTTCTTTCTTTCTTTCTTTCTTTCTTTTTTTTTTAATACTTTTGAGACAAGGCCTTGCTCTGTCATGTCAGATAGAGTGCAGTAGGATCATTACAGCTCACTGCAACCTCACACTCCTGTGTTCAAGCCATCTTCCTGCCTCAGCCTCCCAAGTAGCTGGGACTGCAGGTGCCAACCACAATGCCTGGCTAATTTTTCTATTTTTAGTAGAGATGGGGTCTCTTGCTCAGGCTTGTTTCAAACTTCTGAGCTGAAGCAGCCCTGTCTAGGCTTCCTGGAGTGCTAGGATTACAGGCATGAGCCACTGAGCGTGAGCCCCACTTTCTTTTTTAATCCTGTGACATTATGTCTTTGGCTTGCTTTCTTTTCTTTTTCTTTTTCTTTTTTTCTTTTTTCTTTTTTTTTTTTTTTTTTGAGACAGAGTCACTTTGTCACCCTGGGTTGTTGTGGGTGGCGCCCATAGCTTGGCAGGTCGGCAGGTAGGTCGCTGGCCACATAAACCAAGGCTGGCGGGTTCAAATCCTGGGGGCCAGCTAAACAATGACAGCTGCAACGAAAAATAGGTGGGTGTTGTGGGGGGCGCCTATACACCCAGCTACTTGGAAAACTGAGGGAAGAGGATTACTTAAGCCCAAGAGTTTGAGGTTGCTGTGAGCTGTTATGCCACAACACTCTACGTAAGACAACAGCTTGAGACTCTGTCTCAAAAAAAAAAAAAAAACAAAACTGGTTGTTGAGTTTTGTCAAAGGTCTTTTCAGAATTTATAAAGGTAATCTTAGGGTTATTTTATATCCACTACCATGAATTACATTTAGACTTACTAGTTATGCATTATCTTTG
>NW_003852628.1:1356433-1363909 GCF_000181295.1 Otolemur garnettii
AAAAAAAAAAAAAACTTCCAAAATAATCTTCATGGGGGCTAGATGCAGTGTCTCATGCCTGTAATCCTGGCACACTGGGAGGCTGAGGTGGATGAACTGCCTGAGCTCAGGAGTTCAAGACCAGCCTAAGCCAGAGCAAAACCCCTCTCCAAAAATAGCTGGGCATTGTAGCAGATGCCTGTAGTCCCAAGCTACTCAGAAGGCTGAGGCAAGAGAAGAGTTTAAGGTTGCTATGAGCTATGATGCCACGGTGCTCTGTCCAGGGTGACAAAGTGAGACTCTGTCTCAATAATAATAATAATCTTCATGAAGCTTGGCTTTAGCCTTACCATCTCCTTCTCTGATATGCTGGGTATATCAAGATCAAAGCAGTCTCCCTGGATTCCTGAAATCAGCCTGGAGTTTCTATTTATTATGTTTCCCTGGGAGCATGCTTTTTCTGAGGACTCTTCCAGTATTTGGTGGGAGGGTGATGCCTGTGGCTCAAAGTGATAGAGCACCAGCCCCATATACCAAAGGTGGCAGGTTCAAACCCAGCCCTGGTCAAAAACTGCAAAAAAAAAAAAGAAAAACAGTATTTGGTGGGAGAAAGAAGTCACACGTTTCTAGCCCTGATGAAAGTTGAATTCAAGTCTAGAGAAATAGGGATTGTTGCCCAAACTGTAAGAACTGTAGTAACTGAGATTCCCACAGTTCTGAACAGCTTAGTCATGAATGATTTACTCTAGCTGGGCCCTTGAAAAAGCAAGGTTCTACCAGGATTGATGAAACAATGGGTTACTTGTGGGAGATGGAAGAGGGGAATCTGTGTAAATAGGAAAAAAAGTAAGAACTCAAATCCCCTTCATAATGTGTGAGTATATCTCACTGTGTGTATCCTCTTTGTGTGTGAGTCTGCCAGTCAGTGTAGCAGAACGGTGTTAGGATATTTGGGGAAAACTGACCAATTCTCCCAACTGCAAAGCTACCTCTACTTGTGGGGTTATAGAGGCAATCTGGAGAGATGAATCGGAATAAGACCTATCTGCCGGCTGGGCACCTGTGGCTCAAGTGGCTAAAATGCCAGCCACATACACCTAAGGTGGCGGGTTCGAATCCAGCCTGGGCCCACCAAACAACAATGATGGCTGCAACCAAAAAATAGCCAGGCATTGTGGTGGGCGCCTGTGGTCCCCAGCTACTTGGGAGGCCGAGGCAGGAGACTCGCTTGAGCCCAGGAGTTGGAGTTTGCTGTGAGCTGTGATACCACAGCACTCCACCCAGGGGGACAGCTTGAGGCTCTGTCTCAAAAAAAAAGACCAATCTGCCATGAAGGATGTCAATATCTGGTAAGTAAAAGAATCACTTCTTTAGCAAATGTATTAATGTCTTCCCTGTGTCAGTGCCTGTGCTATCTGCTGAGATATATCCACTCCCTGTATTATTTTTAAAACCTCCCACTCTGACAGCGTGGGCAGGACTTAAAGAGCAAGCACTTACTAAAGCAAAGGCAAACCAGAGTAATCAGTGAGCACACGTGGCTGTGGGAGCCACAGAGAGGTCTGTGCCTCAAACACAACGTTCACTCATGCAGCTTTAAACGTACACTTGTTTAAGCATGCCACTGTACCAATTTCTGTGTGGATGTTAGGATAATCTCATCCTATCTTTGTCTTCACAACTCAGTAAGTCTAGTTAAGGGAAGTTTCAGAAAAACGAGGTATAGAACTAGGACTAGAAAACCATCCGCTAACTGGGAAAATCCATGTTTCTGAAGCAAACAAAACAGACTTGGGAAAGATATAACTTTGTGTACCCCTTCATTCAACAAATAGTTTCTACACAACTATTCTGTATCAGGGGTCTACTGGGGGAAGCTATAAAAACATTGCAGACAGTACCCTAACGTAGCCTGTCCTCATGGAGCGCACACTCCAGTGTGAAAGACAGACATATCTCTAGACGTGACAGTTCAGAATGGTCAGAATTGTAATGAGGGAAAAGCCCAGGGGGATGGGGAACCCTGAGGAGCCTACTGGGAAGGGAACAGAGGGAACTTTCACTCGGCATTTTTTTGCTCATTCATAAGATGAAGAAAGGACACATACCTCTTCACATCATATATTTGAAAATGTCATACCAAAGTGGTTATTTATATATATATATATTTTTTTTTTTTTTGCATTTTTTGGCCAGGGCTGGGTTTGAACCCACCACCTCCAGCATATGGGGCCAGCACCCTACCCTTTTGAGCCATAGGCACCATCCCAGTTATTTACATTCTTGAGCAGTAGAAAATGCTTATATGAATCAGAAGGCAGAGAGGCTGAAGAAACATATTAAGTTGCAAAATATGGTCACAAATCCTTCCCATTCCATTGTACACATCTCTTTGTAATGTGACTTTGGTATTATTCCAAGAGGTAGAATCTTATTTCTCTAAGTCATGAATCTAGGTTGGCCTTATGACTTGCTCTGAACAACAAAATGGAACAGGGGTGACATTGGGCAATTTTTGAAGCTAGGCCTTTAGAGACCTTGCAGCATCCAATTTCATTCCCTTGGAATGCTGCCCAGAGGATTAGAGGCCATGTAGAGGAGAACATTGGGCCCCAGGCAACAGCCAGTGCCAACTGTTATAAATGAAGGGATCTCACACCTTCCAGCTCAGCCAACCCCTTTAAAGTTGCCCAAGAAAACACACAACATACAAAATCATAAATAATAAATCATTGCTATTTTACTAGACTTAGGTTTCTAAGTGGTTTGTTATGCAGCAAAGACTAGCTGAAACAAATATGGTGGTGGCCATCTCAGATCAAGGCCAAGAATGTCCACAATTTGAAGCCAAATGGAGAGGGAAAAATTAGTATTTTCTTTTCATACTTTTTCATAGCCATCTCCAGTCGATAATGTGACATCACCTTTTAATTTCCGTGGCCCTGGTCAAAGCTCAGTGGCCAGTGCTTCAGGATAGACTCATCCCGAAGGAGGCGGCCTAATTGGATGTGCTCACTAACAAGGAATCACAATTTCATCAATGGGAGAGATTGAATTAATTACAACACAACACACCATAGAATGTTATACAGACAGGAAAAAGAATGAAAGCTGTATCAAATTTTGTAATGTATAGTTAAGTGAAAAAATAGTGCAGGGAAATGTAAATAATATTCTAATTTTGAAGGCAAAAATCTTACAACTGTCACTACAGAGGCAGAAAAATGAAGCTTATGTGCAAACAGAAGCAGAGGTGAGAGACTGTGTAGAGAGAGAGAGAGAAAGAATGAGAAAGAGGCTCTGTGCCTGTTGCTCAGTGGTTAGAGCGCAGCCAGGTACACCAAGGCTGGCGGGTTCCAACATGGCCAGGGCCTGTTAAACAACAATGACAACTGCAACAAAAAAATAGCCAGGCGTGGTGGCAGGTGTCTGTAGTCCCAGCTACTTGGGAGGCTGAAGCAAGAGAATAGCTTAAGCCCAAGAGTTTGAGGTTGTGAGCTGTGACACTATGGCACTCTAACAAGGGTGACATGGTGAGACTGTCTCAAAAAAAAAAAAAAGAAGGAAAGAAAGAAAAAAAGAAAAGAATAAGAAAGAAAGGAGTCTTGAAGGTTTGAAGATTTCCCTATACTTGGTTCAGGTTCCTTTTGATGCATAGCTTTCTTCCTGTCCTTGGGTTACTAAAATATTTAAAGAAACATATTTAGACAGAAAACAAAGCCATGTAATTAATGATTCATTAAAAAGTATCTTAGTCAAAGAAATCTCTTAAATCCATTTACATTAATAAAGCCAAATCTTGGGCGGTGCCTTTACTCAGTGAGATACCGCGGGTGGCGGGTTCGAACCAGACCCTGTCCAAACTGCTACAACAACAACAAAAAATACCTGGGCATTGTGTTGGGCGCCTGTAGTCCCAGCTACTTGGGAGGCTGAGGCAAGAGAATCGCCTAAACCCAAGAGCTGGAGGTTGCTGTGAGCTGTGACATCATAGCACCAAGGGCGACAAAGTGAGACTCCATCTCTAAAAGAAAAAGTAAATAAATAAATAAAGCCAAATCTTAATATAATCTTCCATCAACCTAATTAAGTGATTAACAAAAAAAATCCTTTCCACATTCAAATTGCCCTAATGATGTTTATTTTGCTGGAATGGTTTGGACAAACCAGAAAACTACATGCCACTTTCTGAAACACACATATCTTTGATTGGTTGAGGAATAAATTAGCCCCAAGATGATTGGTATGTAAGTCATAGAAATTGCCCTCTTCACACTCTTACCAGATTGTTTTGGGGGGCCTTTTTTTTTTTTAAGCACCATGACAAACTAGGTATACTTAAGCAAACAAACAAACAAACTACTAGGGGCGGTGCCTGTGGCTCAGTGGGCGGGGCGCCGGCCCCATACACCGAGGGTGGCAGGTTCAAACCTGGTCCTGGGCAAACTACTACAATAACAACAACAAAAAATAGCCGGGCGTTGTGGCAGGCGCCTGTAGTCCCAGCTACTCGGGAGGCTGAGGCAAGAGAATCGCCTAAGCCCAGGAGTTGTAGGTTGCTGTAGGCTGTGTGACCCCACGGCAAACTACTGGCACTCTACTGAGGGTGATAAAGTGAGACTCTGTCTCTACCAAAAAAAAAAGTACTATTAGCAACACTTCAAAATACTGAATAGGCCAGGCCTAGTGGCTCATGCCTGTAATCCTAGCATTCTTAGAGTCCAACGCAGGTGGATCACATGAGCTCAGGAGTTCCAGACCAGCCTAAAAAGAGGGAGTCCTGTCTCTACTAAAAATAGAAAACCTAGCCCCAAGCATTGTTGTTGTAGGGGTTCCCTATAGTCCAGTTACTGGGTGGGCTGAGGCAAGAGGATCGCTTGAGCTCAAGCGTTTGAGGTTCCTGTGAGCTACGAAGACACCACAGCACTCTCTGCCACCTGTTGTTCCTTCCTAGAGAGACTACCTTATAAGAAACTCTACATTGCTGAGCTGCCATTTCAAATATGGTACGGTCCTGCCCGCACTCGGAAGAATGCAGGGGACCACAGCTGTAATAGCACTTGGGACCGCTAGCAGGGACCGCTTAGGCCGCGCAGACGTCCTCAAACTACGGCCCGCCAAGGACATTTATGTGGCTCGCCATGTATTTTGCCGCCGCTGCCTGTCCTGCTTAGCAGCCGACTCTTCGGGGCCCTCAGTCTGGCCCTCCAGTAGTCTGAGGGACAGTGAACCAGCCCCCTGTTTAAGAAGTTTGAGGACTCCTGGGAGGGCTTGCGCACTGTACTCGCGCATGCGTATACCCTTTCGCACGCGCAGCGCTTCTGCGCACGCCGAGACCTACGCATGCGCACAGCCTTCAAACGCTGTTCAGGTGTGTTATTCTGGTATCTGTAAAAACCCTCCCGTGGTTGCAGAGCTCGCTTCGCTATTGAAGATGTCCGGGCTACCGAGAGAGAGCAGTGTCCCAGAGATGGGCACAGCGAACCGCGTCAGCGACGTCCTGCAGGCAGCAGTAGGCTGCGGGAGTCAGGCACAGGAGGCCCGGGAAGGCCCAGCTGCCCGACCCGTGGCGCGGGTACGGGGTCCTGCTTTCGGGCCTATCCGCGGCAGCGTGCCAGGCCTGCTGTTAATGCCAGGCTTGGGTCAGCAGACGTTGTTCCGCGAGTACCTGGATAATTGCTCCTTGATCCCCGTCAGAATACTGCGAGATTTCGAGGAACGCCGCCGGCTGTTTGTGGAAGGCTGCAGGGAAAGGGAAGCAGCCTTTGATGCGAATCCCCCTCAGATGGACTTTGATGCTGTGGCTTTTACTCTGGCTCTGTCTGGTTCTCAGGGTGTCAGCCTGGCCGACTAAGGCGGCTGATGAAATTGATGAAGAATCAAGTGACTCTTCGGATCCAAAGAAGAGGCCTGCGTTGGTGTAGTTATTAGGGGAAGGGATGCAAACAAGGAAGAGAACATGCAGTGCACTGTTGAAAGGAGGAAGCACACTCGGTTAAAAGAAATAGAAATAGACACTTGAGAATGTCGAAGCTTGTTTTCAAAGAGATCCTGAGACACTTCTGACTCACTCCTTTGTTAGCGATTCTCTATTCCTTCATTTGTGGAAAATGTTTCAAGATAGTTTCAACACCATAAAGGACAGAGGATGGTTTTGCAAAGATAAGCGCTGAGAAAAATTACCCATAATGGAACCTTCAGAAATTAACCAAGATGATGAAAGAAGTTAAGGAAATACAGTTGTTAAGAATCCAGTTGCGGCTGGCGCAGTACCTGCAGAAATTAACCAAGATGATGAAAGAAGTTAAGGAAATAAAGTTGTGAAGAATCCAGTTGTGGCTGGCGCGGTGGCTCACGCCTATAATCGTGGCACTCTAGAAGGCTGAAGGAGGTGGATTGCCTGAGGTCATGGGTTGAAGAGAGCAAGAGCGAGATGATCCCTGTCTCTAAAAAATAGCTGGGTGTTGTGGCAGGTGCCTGTAGTCTAAGCTAATTGGGAGGCTGAGGCAAGAGAATCGTTTGAGCCAAGAGTTTGAGGTTGATGTGAGCTGTGACTCCACGGCACTCTACTGAGGGCGACATAGTGAGACTCTGCTCAAAAAAAAAAAAAATCCAGTTGTGTCTGAGTTACTAGGATCGGAGGATTGGAAGGCTATTGATAGAACTCTGAAATTTTACAATCTGTGGTCATCTCCTGTCGGTCAATAACTCGTAATTAAGACTAATGTTGGTGTTTTCTTTGGTACTTTAAAAGAATAGTAAAATATTCAAATAGAAGAAAAAACACATAGTGTAAGATAACTATTAGGCAGGTGTGGAAATGGAGTTGTTTTGTTAATTTTAAACTCCTTGATTTATTCTAGAATATGTAATCTATTTGCAAGATTCCAAAAACAAAGTATGAAAAGTGGGCCTGAGAAATCTCTCTTATACACCTATCCACTGTCTGCCAAATTCAAAACTATTCGTAACAGGTATCATTGAGCGTTTTTTAAATTTATTTATTTGGGTTCTGTTTATTTGTTCTAAACATCTTGCGACATTTACCTAAAGTTTATGCAAATAAATATCAGCCTAAATATTTTGCATTTTTCCTTTCTTAAATAAGGTAGCATATAACCTGTATCTCTCTCTTTTTTTTTTTTTTTAGCAACTACAATGTAAGATTGTATTGTAACATAATGAACTTGTTATCCTTTGGACATCTGGGTTGTTTCCAAAATGTTTTAACATTTTCTATATTTTTATACATGTTTACTCATTTTCCATAGAGGAGACATCTGTCAGTGGAAGCTCTTGACTCAAGGACATAATGCATTGGTATATATATATACCAATATATATACCAAATATATATACCAATATACATATTTTATTTTATTTGCATTTTTTTGGCTGGGACTGGGTTTGAACCCGCCACCTCCAACATATTGGGCCAGCACCCTACTCCTTTGAGCCACAGGTGCCGCCCACATTGGTATTTTTTTTTTTTTTTTT
>NW_003852628.1:1367507-1370471 GCF_000181295.1 Otolemur garnettii
TCGCCTAAGCCCAGGACTTGGAGGTTGCCGTGAGCTGTGATGCCACAGTACTCTAGCAAGGGTGATAAAGACTGTCTCAAAAAAAAGAAAAAGTTCCAGATGTGTTTTATAGCTTTAGTTTTTGCATATGTTTGTATTAAGATATTCCAGGGTTGGTAGGTTTCTTGTTTATTGTTCATAGCTATCGTGTGAATACTATTCATTTTTCTTTCCTGTTTTTTTTTTTTTGAGACAGAGTCTCACTCAGTCACCCTGGTCTAGAGTGCTGTGGCATCATAGTTCACAGCTACCTCACACTCCTGGGCTCAAGTGATTCTCTTGCCTCAGGCTCCCGAGTAGCTGGGACTTACAGGCACCTGCCACAATGCTGGCTATTTTTTTTTCTGTCTTTCCTTTTTTATTTTTAGAGACAGGATCTTGTTCTTGCTCAGGCTGGTCTTGAACTCCTGAGCTCAGGCAGTCCATGGGCCCCAGCCTCCCAGTGTGCGAGGATTACAGGAGTGAGCCACCTGCACCCCAGCCTCTCTTATTGCTTGTTGCTTTTTCCTTGGTATGCAATCCTATCATTTACAAAGAACAATAGTTGTACCTCCTCCCTTCTAGTTTTTTGGTTTTTTTTGTTTTTTTTGTTTTTTTTTTCAGTTTTTGCAGTTTTTTGCCAGGGCTGGGTTTGAACCCACCACCTCTGGCATATGGTGCCGGCGCCCTACTCCTTCGAGCCACAGGTGCTGCCCAACCTTCTAGTTATTAATATCTCTGATTCTTTTGCCTTGCATAATTGCTTTAGCTAGAAGCTCCAGGCCAGTATAAATAATAACAGAGTATGGTGGCACCTGTAGCTCAAGCAGCTAAGGTGCCAGCTACATACACTGGAATTGGCCGGGTAGAATTCAGCCTGGGCCTGCCAAACAACAATGATAACTGCAACCAAAAAATAGCTGCACATTGTGGTGGGCACCTGTAGTCCCAACTACTTGGGAGGCTGAGGCAAGAGAATAGCTTAAGCCCAGGAGTTTGAGGTTGCTGTGAGCTGTGACACCACGGCACTCTACCCACGGTGATAGCTTGAGGCTCTGTCTCAAAAAAATAAAATATAATAATAATAATGATGATGATGGCACACGACAGCACCTGCTTGCGTTGTGTCTGTTTTATGTTTTTATTTATTTAAATTTAACAATAATAGAGTGAGAAGACACTCTTATTTTTTCTGGCTTTAATAGGAATGCTTTTAGTGTTTCCCCAGTAAGTATAATACTGATTTTTTGTTTGAATTAAGTAAATTGTATCATGTTGAGGAAGCATACATCTATTCTTATTTATTTTCTTTTCTTCTTCAAGAATGGTTTAGAATTTTGAGGGGTATTATTGTTGTTTTTGAGACTGAGTTCCAGTCTGTAGTCCTAGGTAGAGTGCTCTGGTGTCATAGCTCACAGCAACCTCAACCTTTTGGGCTTGAACAATCAATCATCTTGCCTCAGCCTCCTGAATAGCTGAGATTACAGGTACCTGCCTCCACATCCAGCTAGTTTTTCTATTTTTACTAGAGATAGGGTCTCACTTTTGCTCAGCCTGGTCTCAAACTCCTGAGTTCAAGCAGTCTACCCACATCAGCCTTCCAGAGTGCTAGGATTACAGGTTGAGTCACTGAGCCCAGCTGGCTTAGAATTTTGTTAAAGGTGAGTTCCATGTTTATGGATTTCTTTTCTTCCTTGATATATTTATATGTTGAATTATATTGAGAGGCTTTCTACTAGTAATCTTTGCATTTGGACTAGCCCTCACTTAGACATGATACATTATTCCTTAGTATGATATTGAATTCTTTTTGTTAACATTTTATGTAAGATTTTATATGAGTTCATAAGTAAAGCTGGTTTATGGTTCATCAGCCTTCTCAATGTTTAGATCAATAGTATCCTGGTGGCTTGGTGCCTGTAGCTCACACGGCTAAGGCGCCAGCCACATACACCTGCGCTGGTGGGTTCGAATCCAGCCCCGGCCTGCCAAACAACAATGACAGCTGCAACCAAAAAATAGCCGGGCGTTGTGCCAGGCACCTGTAGTACCAGCTACTTGGGAGGTGGAGGCAGGAGAATTGCTCGAGCCTAGGAGTTAGAGGTTGCTGTGTGCAGTGATGCTACGGCACTCTACCCAGGGCGACAGCTTGATTCTCTGTCTCCAAAAAAAAAAAAGTATCCTCGTTTCATATAAAGAATATAAAAGTATTTTTTTATTTTTTTTTCCTGCTCTGCAAAAAGCTGACATCAGAATTATCTGGTTATTACAGTTTCATAAATTTTTTTTTCTTTTTTTTTTTTTTTTGTCGAGACAGGCCCACCCTGTGCCCCTGAGCAGAGTGCAGTGGCTTGGTAGCTCATTGCAACCTCCAACTCCTGGCTTGTGGGCATCCCGCTGCCTCAGTCTCTGGAAGCTGCTGGGATTACAGGCGCTTGCCGCAGCGCCCGGCTGGGTTTTTCCATTTTTTGCATGAGTCGGGGTCTCACTTTCGCTCAGGCGAGTCTCTAACGCCTGAGCTCCAGCGATTCTCCCTCCTCAGCCTCCCACAATGCTGGGATTACAGGCGTGAGCCACCGTGCCCGGCTCATAAATTTTTCTTAAGAAAACTGGGGCTGTAGCCAGGCATTGTGGTGTGCGCCTATAGTTCTAGCTACTTGGGAGGCTGAGGCAAGAGAATCACCTAAGCACAGGAGTTGGAGGTTGCTGTGAGCTGTGTGACGCTGCCACGGCACTCTATCGAGGGTGATAAAGTGAGACTCTGTCTCTAAAAAAAAAGTTTAAAAAAAAAGAAAGAAAGAAAACTGGGGCTGATGTTTTGGGGGGGGAGACTAGCTCATTGATAATTTTATTTTTTTTTCTTTTCTTGAGACAGAATCTCACTTTGTTGCCCTCGGTAGAGTGCAATGGTATCACAGCTCACAGCAACCTCAAACTCTTGGGCTT
>NW_003852628.1:1372155-1377896 GCF_000181295.1 Otolemur garnettii
GGGGCTGGGTTCAAACCTGCCACCCTTGGTATATGGGGCTGGTGCCCTACTCACTGAGCCACAGGTACCACCCCTTTCCTACTGATTTCTAACTTAAGTACCTGGTGGTCACAGCATGTGGTTCAGATAATACAGATTATTTGAAACTTACGGAGACTTTGTTACAATACATTGTCACTTTTTATAAATATTTCATTTGTGCTGAACATGTATTATTGGGTGTAATTATGTACATTTGTTCATTAGATCAGGCTTGTGATTTGTGTTGTTTATGTGTTCTATATTCTGAATTTTTTTTTTTTTTTTAGAGACAGAGTCTCACTTTGTCACCTTTAGTAGAGTGCTGTGGTGTCACAGCTCACAGCAACCTCCAACTCCTGGGCCTAGGCAGTCTTGCCTCAGCCTCCCGAGTAGCTGGGACCACAGGTGCCTGCCACAACCCCCGGCTATTTTTTGTTGCAGTTTGGCCGGGGCTAGGTTTGAACCCACCACCCTTGGTATATGGGGCCAGTGCCCTACTCACTGAGCCATAGGCACTGCCCTGAATTTTTTTTTTGTCAGTTTGATGTCTCTAATTTAGATGTGTTTGCCAATTTCACATTGTAGTTCTCTCAATTTTTGCCTAATGTATTTTGAAGCTGTTATTAGGTACATATAGTTTAGAATTATGTCATTCTCCTGGCTAATAAAAATATGTATTATTGGCTCTGTGCCTTTTGTTGCTCAGTGGTTAGGGTGCCAGCCACATACACCATGGATGGCGGGGTCAAACCCGGCCCATGCCTGCTAAACAACAATGACAACTATAACAAAAAAAATAGCCAGGCATTGTGGTGGGCACCTGGAGTCCCAGCTACTTGGGAGGCTGAGGCAAGAGAACTGCTTATGCCCAAAAGTTTGAGGCTGCTGTGAGCTGTGATGCCACAGTACTCTACCAAGGGTAACATAGTGACACTCTGTCTCAAAAAATATATGTGTGTATTATTACCTGTGTAATAATATGTGTGTAAAATAATAATAATAATGTAATAATATGTGTGTAAAACCTGTAGTTATTACCTTTTTATCTGCAGAGCAGTTCTGACACTACCTGGAATTAACAGCAGTCTACAGGTTTAAGGACTCAGTCCTTCACAAGACTGTCCTCACTTCAGACACCAGCTATGATAAAAGCTCAAGGCTTCTATTGCCCTCTACTCCTAACTGGCTACAAATTCAAGAGATCTCAATATCCTCTCAGTTTCAATAATTTGTTAGAATGACTTACAGAAGTCGTAAATGTGCTATATTTATGGGTACAGTTTTTTTAAGTTTAAAAGCATATAAATCAGGACCAGCCAAAAGGAGAGTCACATACAGCAAGGTCTGGGAGGGACCAGATGCAAAGTTTCTTTTTTTTTGAGACAGAGCCTCAAGCTATCCCCCTGGGTAGAGTGCTTTGGCATCACAGCTCACAGCAACCTCCAGCTCCTGGGCTCAAGCAAGTCTCCTGCCTCTGCCTCCCAAGCAGCTGGGACCACAGGCGCCCACCACAACGCCTGGCTATTTTTTGGTTGCAACCGTTATTGTTGTTTGGCGGACCCAGGCTGGATTCGAACCTGCCACCTTAGGTGTATGTGGCTGGCGCCTTAGCCACTTGAGCCACAGGCGCTGAGCCCAGATGCAAAGTTTCTAAGTCCTTTCCCTGTGGAGTCAGAACACATCAGCCTTCTGGCACATAGATTTGTAGTAATACACACAGAACAGTCGTAGCCAGAAGAGCTACCTGAGCATTAAGTATACAAAATTTTACTGAAGTTTCATTATATAGGCATGATTTTTTGTGTGTGTGTGGTTTTTGGCCAGGGCTGGGTTTGAACCCGCCACCTCTGGCATATGGGGCTGGTACCCTATTCCTTTGAGCTACAGGTGCCACCCTATATAGGCATGATTGAGTGAATCACTGGGCATTCTACTGAACTCAATCTCCAGCTTCTTTCCCCTGAGAGAGGGTCAGGCTGATATCACATGGCTCAGTGTCCAACTTTTTTTTTTTTTTAATTGAGACAGAGTTACTTTGTTGCCCTTCGTAGAGTGCTGTGGCATCATAGCTTATAGGAACCTCAAACTCTTGGGCTCAAGCAATCCTATTGATAGAATCCCATTACCGACCCACCCAGGTAGAACTAGCCCATCCAGGAAGGATGGAGTGCATTTCCCAGTCAGTGTCCACCTTCCTAAGAATCACAAGATAGGTTTCTGGCATTGCCAGCTCCCCAGGTCCCATTCTGAGTCATCTCATTAGCATAGACTAGAAGACCACCTTTAATCACCTTTTTTCTTTTTTCCTTTTTGAGACAGAGTCTCACTCTGTTGCCCTGGGTAAAAATGCCATGGCATCATAGCTCACAGCAACTCCAAACTCTTTGGCTCAAGCAATCCTGTTGATATAATCAGATTACTGACCCGCCCAGGTAAAACTAGCTGGTCCAGGAAGGATGGAGTGCGTGTCCCTGCGAGGAAATAGTGAATGGACCAATCCCTGCCATTCTGACCCTTTCCCACCCACCTGCCCAGGTAGAACTGACCCACCCAGGAAGGACTGAGTGTATTTCCCTTCCAGGAAATAGTAAATGGACCAATCCGTTCCTGTCTAACCCTTTAAAATTCCCATCCACCATAGCCCACTTGTAAATTTCTTCCAGGTCAGGAATTTCACCCTACCTGCACCCAGGTGGGATAAAAGCCACATTGATTGCATAGACCCGGAACTCCATTTTCCTTTCATCTTGTGCCTCAGAATACTCTTTCATCTTTGGGTCTGGAACCTCTCACCTGTTACCTCAGCCTCCTGAGTAGCTGGGACAACCGGAACCTGCCACAATGCCCAGCTAGTTTTGTTGTTTTTAGTAGAGATGGGGTCTTGCTCTTGCTCAGGCTGGCCTTGAACTCCTGAGCTCAAACAATCCACCTGCCTCCTCCCAGAGTGCTAGGATTACAGGCCTGAGCCACTTTTAATCACATTTTCTGTCTAAGCTAAAAACTATGGTCCAGGGCCCATTGTGGATAATAACACCCCCGTCACTTGGAAAATAGCAAGGATTTGAAGACTCCTTCCCAGAAACTGGAAAAATGTGGCCAACAATCAAATTTTCTTTATTTCTTTCTTTTATTATCATTTCTTTTTAGAGGCACAGTCTCGTTTTGTCGCCCTCAGTAGAGTGCTGTCGTGTCACAGCTCACAGCAACCTCCAGCTCTTGGGCTTAGGCAATCCTCTTGCCTAAGCTTCCCGAGTAGCTAAGACTACAGGCGCCCACCACAATGCTGGGCTATTTTTTTGTTGCAGTTTGGCTGGGGCTGGGTTTGAACCTGCCACCTCCAGCATATGGGGCCGGTGCTCTATTCCTCTGAGCCACAGGCGCCACCCCACCCCCAGCTATTTTTTTTTAGAGTTGGGGTTTCAGTCTGGTTCA
This sequence comes from Otolemur garnettii, assembly GCF_000181295.1. NCBI lineage: Eukaryota > Metazoa > Chordata > Mammalia > Primates > Galagidae > Otolemur > Otolemur garnettii. The sequence goes on from NW_003852628.1 coordinate 1,375,609, forward strand.
GGCTGGTCTTGAACCTGTGAGCTCAGGCAATCCCCCCACCTAGGCCTCCCAGAGTGCTAGGATTCAAATTTCCTATGACGTAACACTATCTAATGTTTTTACCTTCATAACTATCTGATATTAATTTTATTTTGGTTAGTATTTGCCTGAGGTATGTCCGCGTGTGTACAGAACTGTTCCTGTGTTTGATGGTTTTCTTTGCTTGTCATTGTCTTCCATCCTTAACTTCCCATTAGCATTCTTTTTCCTCTTCCTGAAGTTCATCATTAGGAAGTTTCTTTACAGAGTGTGTTGTAGTGAACCACTACCCAGAGTTCGTCAAATTGTGAAGCCTGAGGGTACAGTCCTCCCTACCACCAAGTCTCCCTGAGACTCACAACCCCCAACTACAGGGAGTTAGGGTTTAAATAGAAAATTAGAAGAGTCCACACAAGAGCACTCTCATTTCTGACACAGTTGGCGTCAACTTTGTGGGGGGCGGGGGATGTCCCAAAACCATGCTATGTTTTTTGTTTGTTTTGGTTGGGGGGGGGATTGAGACAGAGTTTCACTATGCCGCCCTTTACAGTAGAGTGCTGTGGCATCACAGTTCACAGCAACCTCAAACTCTTGGGCTTAAGCTATTCTCTTGCCTCAGCCTCCCAAGTAGCTGCGACTATAGGACCCCTCCACAACGCACGGCTGTTTTGTTGTTGTAGTTGTCATTGTTGTTTGGTTGGCCCAGGCCAGGTTCAAACCAGCCAGCTCTGGTATATGTGGCTAGAATTCTAGCCACTGAGCTACAGGTGCCAAACCCACACTAAGATTTGGTAAGGACTAAAATAACTCACAGAACTCACTGGGCACTATTATACCATGGTTTCTGTTTCTACAGAGAAAGGGCACAGATTGGCACCAGCCAAAGAAGAAAGAGACTCAGGGTAGAGTCTGGGAGGCCTCCAGGGCAAGAAGCTTGCTTTGTCTTCCGCATGTGTTACTCTCGCAGCACAATGTGTGACACAGGATACATGTAGTAATACCAGTCAGGAAAGCTCACCCAAGCTTCAGTGTCCAGAATTTGTATTGGGGTTTTGTTATGTAGGCATTATTGATTAACTGATTGCCCATATGGCTGACCTCAGCCTCCAGGTCAACTGATAACCATATAACCCAAAGTCCCCAATCCTATACCACTTATCGGCCTTTCTGATATAAACAGATGTCCTCTGCCCCAACACTGTTGGGTGTGGTTGGCTCCACTTTAAGATCTGGTTTGGCTAGAGCCTTTCTCCTAGCCTAAACAAACACACTCCTGTCAGATATGACCTAGATTACCTCCCAGATGCTGAAGACAAAGGCCAGACCCCCCTTAATGCAAGGTCAAATGTTTTACTATGTGACTATTAAAATTATGTTTGTCAGAAAAATGCCTTTATTTCCCTATGATCCTTGAAAGATGGTTTTACTGAATTTGTAATTATAAACTGACAGTAATTTTCTCTCAAACTTTGAAAAGATTTTTCCTCTATCTAATGGTTTCCATTGTTAATATTGAGAACTCACCAATAAGCCCAATTGTTTCTTCTTTTTCTAACAGACTTTATCTTTTATTGTATTTATTTATTTATTTGAGACAGAGTCTCATTTTGTCTCCCTTGGTAGAGTGCTGTGGCATCAGAGCTCACAGCAACCTCAAATTCTTGGGCTTAAGTGATTCTCTTGCCTCAGCCTCCCAAGTGGCTGGGACTATAGGAGCCCACCATAACGCCTGGCTATTTTTAGAAATGGAGTCTCTTGCTCTTGCTCAGGCTGGTCTTGAACCCATGAGCCTAGGCAGTCTACCTGCCTCAGCCTCCCAGAATGCTAGGATTACAGGCATGAGCCACCATGCCCAGAAACTTTATTTTTTAGAATAGTCTTAGGTTCACAGCAAAATTGAGCAGAAGGCACAGAGATTTCCCTTACACTCCCTACCCCCACACATGGATTAGCCTACCCCATTATCAACATCCCACCCCAGGCTAGGTTTAGTGGCTTACACCTATAATCCCACCACTTTGGGAGGCCAAGGAGGGAGGATCCCTTGAGCTCAGGATTGTTAGAAAAGCCTGAGCAAGAGTGAGACCCTGTCTCTAATAAAAATAGAAAAATTAGCTGGGCATTGTAGTGGGTTCCTATAGTCCCAGTCACAGGAGAGACTAAGGCAAAAGGATCACTCCAACCTAGGAGTTTGAGGTTGCTGTGAACTAGGCTAACACCAGGACACTAGCCTGGGCAGAGTTTTTTTTGAGACTCTCAAAAAAAAAAAA
>NW_003852628.1:1378031-1381483 GCF_000181295.1 Otolemur garnettii
AGTTTGGAATGCTAATGATTTGGTACTGGTCACAATCCCGTTTCTCAACTTGGAAAAATGCCAATTTCAAAATTCGTCCTGAACCAGGGCACAGGAAATAAAGAAGCTACAAAAGAAACAAACTGGCCTTAACAGCAAGAGGAATTGAAACCAGACTACCAGAAGCAACAGGATTAGCCTTATGCTATGTATTCTCCCTCCCACTCAACCCCAGAGCCAGAAGGTCAAAGACACGGATACTGGGAGCATTGGAGCAGGTGACCTTCACCAACCTTAGCATGGAGTATGGAGACAGCAGACACAACTGGACGAGACACAGGGAGGCAGGCTGTGTGTATTTCCCTCTTCAACCCTCCCCACCGTACCCCAGTCCCAGCCACCATCAGAAAAGGACCTGACATGGCAATATTTCAGCCCTTCTCGTCATCCTACCGAGGCTCCTGAGATGGGAGAGAAGAAAGAAAAACATTTAAAACATTGTTATAACAATAACAATGGCAACTCCACAAAAATAACGGTGTTTATACAGCATTTAACTATTCTAGGGTTCACCATGGATTACAATGTACATATTAAGCACACTCCCTCCACAGGGCCTTTGCACTTGCTGCTTCCAGTGTCTGGAATACTGTTCTCCAATTAGCCACATGGTTCAATCCCTCACTTCTTTCAAGTGTTCAGATACCACCTTCTCAATGAGGTCTTCCCTGCACACTCAATTTAGAGTTGCAAAAAAACTCCCAGCACTCCCCACTCCTTTTCCCTGCTTTATTTTTCTTCTTAGCAGTATCAGCTTGTAAAATGCCTTCTATTCACCTGTGTCTGATTCCCCCACTAGAACATCAGCCCCACTAAGCAGGAGTGTATGTCTGTTTTGTTTATTTCTATATCCGCAGGGCCCAGAACAGCATCCAGCACATACTAGGTACTCAGCAAATATCTGTTGTATATTAAAACAAAAAAATCAGTGAGGTAAAAGCTATTATAATCTCTGCTTTACAGAGAAAGAAACTGAAGCACAGAGAGGGGAATGGCTCAAGATGGCTCAGTGAGAGCCATCTCACTTGGGACTCAGTGATTGGTTCCCATCAGGACGTGACCTAATCTAGGCCAATGAGAACCTTCTGCAGGATTTACGCCACCAGGAGGAGGAGGCTGACTTAGAATAAAACCACCCCAGGAATAAAAGCAGAACTCAAAGGAAAAATCAGACTCCCAATGGCAACTTTTGGTGCCTGGATACAGCCATTCCTGAAGCCAACCACATTATACACTTGATATTATTCTCATGTGTTAATATTATTTTGTCTAAAGCCAGTGAGAGCTAAAATTTCTGTTGAAATCAGAACAGTCCTGAAATCACAATAGTCCTTCAATAACAACAGTGGGCACCTACAAAATAGTGCCTTTAGCAAGCCCTTACCTCACATCTAACCTCACCCCACTTCAGGGTTGCCTGGCTGATAGAACCAGAATTTCAACCTCAGTTTCTATGACCATGGAACCACAACCCTGTTCTCCATATTAGCAGATGTGAGAAATAGACCTCTCTCAGTTTGGCTGCTATAAAAGTAGACTTACTAAGTCTACATGCCTGGCACATAGTAGGGATTTTAAAAAATCCTATTTATAATTCTTTTTATTTATTTTTGAGACAGAGCCTCAAGCTGTCACCCTGAGTAGAATGCTGTGGTATTACAGCTCATAGCAACCTCCAACTCCTGGGCTTAAGCAATTCTCTTGCCTCAGCCTCCCAAGTAGCTGGGATTACAGGTGCCCGCCACATTGCCTGGCTATTTTTTGGTTGCAGCCATCACTGTGGTTTGGCAAGCCTGGGCTGGATTCAAAACCACCAGCTCAGCTATATGTAGCTGGCGCCACAGACGCCGAGCCCCTGTTTGTAATTCTTTAAGAACTATTTTAGAAGCTATGAACCTTGCCTGGATCCTGGATCCTGATTCCATAAACTAACTATTAAAAGATATTTGTGAAGCCAGGCATGGCGACTCACACCTGTATTCTCTGCACTCTGGGAAGCTGAGGCAAGAGGATCCCTTGGGCTCAGGAGTTTGAGACAAGCCCAGGCAAGGGAGACCCTATCTCTACTAAAGATAGAAAAATAAGCCAGGTGTTATGGTGGGCCCCTGTCATACTAGCTATTCAGGAGGCTGAGGCAGGAGGAGTGTTTGAACCCAGGAATTTTGAGACCAGCCTGGACAAGATAGCAAGACCCTGTCTCTATAAAAAAATTAAAAAATAACCAGGCATGTTGGCAGTTGCCTGTAGTCCCAGCTATTCAGGAAGCTGAGGCAGGAGGATTGCTTGAGCCATGAGTTCAAGGCTATAGTGAGCTATGACTGCACCCGTGAATAACCAATGTACTCCAGCCGGGGCAACATAACAAGACTGTGTCTCAAAAATTAATCGATGAAAAATAAAAATTATAGCTTCCACTTATAGAAAATTCTAGAAAAGGCAAACCAATCTACAGTGACAAAAAGCAGATCAGCCATGGCATGGGAAGAGGTAGAGAGTGGGAGAAATTGCGAAAGTTTCTTAGGAAATTTATGGTGGATGTGTTCACTATTTTGATTTTGGTGCTGGTTTCACAGGTACATTCATATGTCAAATCTCATCAACTTGTCCACTTTGAACACGCACTGTTTCTTTTTTTCTCTTTTCTTTTTTTCCACTTGTTCCTCCTGGGTAGAGTGCCATGGCATCATAGCCCACAGAACCTCAAACTCTTGGGCTTAAGCAATGCTCTTGCTTCAGCCTCCCAAGTTGCTACAGGTGCCTGCCACAACTGGCTAATTTTTCTGTTAGTAGCAACGGGGTCTTGCTCTTGCTCAGGCTGGTCTTGAACTCCTGAGCTCAAGCATTCCACCAGGCTCAGCCTCCTAGAGTGCCGGGATTACAGATGTGAGCCACCATGCCTGGCCATGCACTGTTTCTTACACATCACTTCAATATAGGTGAAAATAAATATGAAATACATATCTATATAGCATATGCAACAGATGAAATATTAAAACCAGAAGCAGTTTGCAAATGTATATATAGTAAGCATCTCTAAAAATCCAGTATCGGTGGTAAATAAATTATTGTGCATACACTTTAATACTTTAGACAACATTACCAGTAGAACTATCTGCTGTCATGGACCCTGTGTTCTATATCTGCAATCTACAGCAATAAACACTAACCACATTTGGCTACTGTGCACTTGAATGTGGCTAGTAAATGCATCTAAGGAATCAATTTTTAATGTATTTCATTTTAACTAATTTATTAATAATTTATAATTTATAAGCCACCTGCTACTATTGACTAACATTTTACAACAAAAAGCTAAAAAAATTTGCAATCAAGGTGTGGGCTGGGCTCAGTGCCTGTAGCTCAATGGTTAGGGCGCCAGCCACATGCACTGAGGCTGGCGGGTTCAAACCCAG
>NW_003852628.1:1381674-1385806 GCF_000181295.1 Otolemur garnettii
AACTACTTGGGAGGCTGAGGCAAGAGAATCACTTAAGCCCAAGAGTTTGAGGTTGCTGTGAGCTGTGATGCCACAGCATTCTACTGAGGGCAACACAGTGAGACTGTCTCAAATTAAAAAAAAAAAAAAGGTGTGGGCTGGTCATAATAAGTAAATAAATTAAAATTTTAGGTTGGGTACAGTGGTTCACACCTATAATTCTAGTACTGTGGGAGGCCAAGGCAGGTGGATTGCTTGAGGTCATGGGTTCAAGACCAGCCTGAGCAAGAGGAAGACCTGTCTCTCTGAAAAATAGCTGGGCAGGCGGCTCCTGTGGCTCAGTGAGTAGGGCGCCAGCCCCATATACCAAGGGTGGCAGGTTTGAACCTGGCCCTGGCCAAATTGCAACAAAAAGAGTCAGGCATTGTGGTGGGCGCCTATAGTCCCAGCTACTCAGGAGGCTGAGGCAAGAGAATCGCCTAAGCCCAAGAACTGGAGTTTGCTGTGAGCTGTCACACCACAGCATTCTACCAAGGGTGACAAAATGAGACTGTCTCTAAAAATAAATAAATAGAAATAAAAAATAGCTGGGCATTGCAGTGGGCTCCTGTAGTCCCAGCTACATGGGAGGCTGAGGCAAGAGGATCACTGGACCCCAAGAGTTTGAGGTTCCTGTGAGCTAAGAGGCCATGGCACCAGGGTGACAGAGTAAGACTTTGTCTCAAAAAAAAAAGGCAGTGCCTGTAGCTCAGTGGGTAGGGTGCTAGCCATGTGCACCAAGGCTGGCAGATTTGAACCAGGCCCTGGTCAGCTAAAACAACAATGACAACTGCAACAAAAAAAATAACTGGGCATTGTGGCAGGTCCCTGTAATCCCAGCTACTTGGGAGGCTGAGGCAAGAGAATCATTTAAGCCCAAGAGTTTGAGGTTGCTACAAGCTGTGATGCCACAGCACTCTACCAGGGGCAACATAGGAAGACTCTGTCTCAAAATACATAAATAAAATAAAATTAAAAATAATAAAGAAAAAAATGTAGTTGGCATACACTGAGCCCTACTGTGAGCCTCGTACTATTTATTTCCTGACATGAGCCGTCTCATGGAGCCCTCTCAACAACCCCATTTTACAGATGAGGAAACTGGAGGCTCGAGCCCTCTCAACAACCCCATTTTACAGATGAGGAAACTGGAGGCTTAGAAAGGGATGTAGGTGATTGGTCATGATTTTATAACTGTGAGGACTGGACAAGCTACAGTGGGGTCCAAGGCATGGTCTGCCCAGCCCCCACCTCTTCTACTGCCCTCTGGAAGCTCCCAGCTCACCTCCAGCTCCACCACTCACCTGCTGCCTCTTCTTGATCTCCTCATCAATAATGTTCACAATTTTCTGCAGCCTGATCTCATCCACAAAGCCATCACCGTTCTGGGCATAGAGAGCAAAGAGTATAATCATGCCCTCCCCCCCAGGCCCCCAAACCACCCTCCCTTCCTCCCTGCCCAGTACCCTTGCTCTGAATCACCTTCTTGGAATGGACCAATTTCCCGTCCACAAACACTTCAAATTCCCCTGTAGCCTGGGCAGCTCTGCCCTCCTCCTGAGGAGGGAAGGTTGCATGGGAGATGCTGAGAACTCCCTTCTAAATTCCTTGGAGAACTCAGAACCCTGACCCACAGCCCCTCCACCCAGCCCCTCCAGGCTACCAGTACACTTACGAAGAGCAGACGATTTGGAAAATGGTGCTCCAGATTCTGTCTCAACAGAATGTACTGGGAGGAGAGGGGATCATGTGGTCACAGGATTATAAGCTCACAGGGAAGGGGACCCAGGAACCTATGTCTTCATGCCCCATACTCCCCACACCTCCAAAGCCAAAGCTACTCACCTGAAGGCCATAGCTTCAGAGGCCACTGGAGGCCAAGGACAGGAGGAGGGAGGCATAGAGAGACCAGGACAGGCATTGCATCAATATCTCCCAAGTCCAGGGTGACCTTATGGACACTGAGTCAGATCATGTCCCTCCCTGGCTCAGAGTCTTTTCAGTAGCATCACCTTACTTAGGAAAAACCTACAGTCCTCCCCAAGGCCCACGTCCTACCAGGGTATCTGCCCCCTCATCCCCATGTCTCAATCTCTTCCCACTCCCCCCACCTTATGTGCCCTCCTCCAACCAGAGACCTCCTAGCTCCTCTTCTAACACCCTCTAGACACACCCTGCCTCAGGGCCTTTGCACTGGCGGTTCCCTCTGCAAAATGCTTTTCCTGTCCCCACACTCCTTCTCTCCCCTCCTTCAAGTCTTATGCTCACATATCACCTTCTCAATGAGGCCATCCTGATCACCCCAACTACAGTTGCAACTCCCACGACATCTTTTGTCCACAGGACTGATCACCTCCCCACATAAGAGATCATTTTCTATGTGTTATATCATTGTGTATCACCTGCCCCTTCCCACCAGCATGTCAATACCACAAGGACAGGGATCTCTGTCTCGTTCACTGCTGTGTCCCTGGTGCCAAGAACAGGGCCAGGAACATGGTGGGTGCTTAAGTAGTTGTTGAATGAATGAATGAATGGATAAATGAATGAATCCATGGAGTCAGAGGAAGAGACAGAAAGAAGACATGGGGAGAAAAAGAGAAGGGAGGTGAGGGAACCAAGATAGGGAGAAGAAGAAAGAGATACACATATAACCTAGGGAAGGGAAAAGAGAGTGAGGAGGGGGGAAAGACCAGAGAGAGATGGCTGACTGAGATGGGAAAGGGGAAGGTGAGTCAGGAAAGATCAGGGCAGAGAGCCTTCCAGGGCAGGAGAGAGGCCTGGGGATCAGAAAGAACTAAGCCCCCATCATCCTGGCCGAATTCAGCCCCAGGTCTCAGAGAGGTCAAGAAAGATTATTACTATGACTGTTGTATTACTGTTGTTACTTTTGCAGGTGACCAAAGAGAGGCTCTGCTCTGGGTCCACAAATGAAAACTTTGGCCTTTGCACTTGATGCTGCCACTACTTTGTTACCTTGACCACTTTCCCCCAGTCTCCTTAGCACCCTTTTTCTTCTCCTACTTCTCCTCCTCCTCCCTTCCTCTCTCCCTCCTCTTTTTCTTCCTGAATGAGAAGTGATAGTTCAAGCACCAGACAGGTTGCCCTTGACCACCCAGTCTAAAGATCACACCCTCCTCCTCCCTCCCTTGGGGAGCTCATCTCCCTTCACCAGAAGGTAGCTGACTACAGGCCTGTATCCCAGCACTCCATCCCTTGAACAGGTCCGGCACATGACCGCAGGGCACTCAGAAATGAATGAATGAATGAATGAATGAATGAGAAAGGATGAATGAAACGCAGAGCAGAGCAGAAATTTGAACCCAGATCACTCCACCCTCAAAGAGAACAAGGGATGGAATCAACTTTCCAACTCCTGGGTGCTATCTGACTCCCTCCTCTGATCCTATAAGCAGTTCCAGACCCTGACTACCCCGGCCCAACCCTTTCCCCCTGGAGAGGAAGGCAGGTGTGATTGGGGGCAGCCCCTCACCAGTAGACCACTCGAATCAAGATTCTGTTGTCCATGTGAAAGCTCTCACTGGTGGAGGCTGTTGATTCGGTAGAAAGCGGTAAGGCGAAGTTCGAGGGGATCAGAGGGGGGAGGTGCGTCAACTTAGAGGCCGAAGGGTTGGTCTTCTGGATGGGCTCCAGGATAAGCTCCGGGGTATCAGTGCGGAACGGAATGAACGCAGGAACGGGTTCTTGGATGGGCCTGGCTGATAGTCGGACATCTCTCACAGGATCCTCGTCAGGCGACGAAGGTGGCTCCAAAGCAGGTTCCCGGGGCGGATACAAAAGTAGGGCGGGGTTCGGGTGGGATTCTGAGGCAGAGACCTTGGCGACGACTCGGGTTGGGTCCAGGGTCGGGGTAGGGGTCAGGGACGGGGCCCAAGCCGGAGCTGGAGCCCAGGCTGGGGTTGGGGCCTGGGTGGGGGCCGAGGCCGGGGGCGAGACCCAGACTGGGACTGGAGCTGGAGCCCAGACTGGGGCTGGGGCTGGGGCCTGGGCAGGGGTCGGGCCCCGGGGCGGGACCCGGACTGGGGCCTGGGCCCGGGTTGGGGCGGAGACCGAGGCCGGGGGCGGAAGCCGGACTGGGGCCTGGGCTGGAGAC
>NW_003852628.1:1387789-1388841 GCF_000181295.1 Otolemur garnettii
GACAGAGTCTCACTTTATTGCCCTCCCTAGAGTCACACAGCTCGCAGCAACTTCCAGCTCCTGGGCTTAAGCAATTCTCTTGCCTCAGTCTCATTCTTTTGCCCTGGGTAGAGTACTGTGTCATCATAGCTCACAGCAACCTCAAACCCTTGGGCTCAAGCAATCAGCTTCAGCCTCCCAAGTGGCTGGGAGGATAGGGGCCCGCCACCACGCCTAGCTGTTTATCTATTTTTAGTAGAAACAGGGTCTCTCTCTTGTTCAGGCTGGTCTTGAAGTCCTGAGCTCAAGAAATCCTCCTGCCTCTGCCTCCCACAGTACTAGGTTTACAGGCATGAGCCACAGTGCCTGGCCCATTCACCAAAGGTCTTCTTAATCATGTAAGGACACTTGGACTCCATCCTGAGGCCTGGGGAGTCATGGAAGGGTTTTTTAGTTGACACTCTGGGCAGTAAAGGATTAACCTTACCTAAAGAGGCTGGGTGCCTATAGCCCAGAGGCTAGGGAGCTGGTGGATTTGAACCCAGCAGGGGCCTGCCAAACAATAGTGATACTGTAACCAAAAAATAGCCAGGCATTGTGACTGAGTCCCAGCTACTTGGGAGGCTGAGGCAAGAGAATGGCTTAAGCCCAAGAGTTGGAGGTTGCTGTGAGCTGTGACACCACAGCACTCTACCCAGGGTAACATAGTGAGACTCTATCTAAAAACAAAACAAAAAAGAAAACCTTGCCTAATGAGAGGTCCAGCCTTTGCCCTTGGTTCCTGAACAGTGATCTCTAAGCCCTTGGAATGTCTTTGCTGAAGAGTATCTTTGGTTTACCTGGAGTTTATGTGGAGGAAGTGTTGAGCCACACCATAGACGCCAGGTAGTCTATGCTAACATTGTGATTTATGGTGGGGACTTTGGGCCACACAGTGTCAGCTCAACCTCAAAAAGGGAGCTCAACCTGCAGTCAGACACATGGGCAGTCAACTATGTTGGCTTAACTGAGCCCCAATAAAAACTCTAGACCGGCTCGGCGCCTATAGCTCAACCGGCTAAGGCGCCAGCCAC
>NW_003852628.1:1390248-1394412 GCF_000181295.1 Otolemur garnettii
TTTTTTTTTTTTTTTTTTGGCTGGGGCTGGGTTTGAACTCACCACTTCCAGCATATGGGGCTGGCGCTCTACCCTTTTGAGACACAGGCACCACCCATTATCTGTTTAATTTTTTAAGAAGCTGCCAAACTGTTTTGCAAAATGGCTTTATCATTTTATATTCCCACCAGCTGGGTATGAGGGTTCCCATTTTCCATATCCTTGGCAATGTTTGTTACTGTCATTTGTTTGGGTGTATTTGTTTTTGTTTTTTTTGTTTTTGAGACAGAGTCTTTCTCTGTCACCTGGGCTAAAAGTGCTGTGGCATCAGCCTAGCTCACAGCAACCTCAAACTCCTGGGTTCAAGCAATCCTCCCACTTCAGCCTCCCAGAGTGCTAGGATTATAGGCATGAGCCACTACACCTGCCCAGTTACTGTCATTTTGATTTTAGTCATTCTCTGAAGCTATGAAGTGATATGCTAATTATTTCTTGAAGAAATCAATTTATTTTTTTTCTTTTTTGCAGTTTTTGGCCAGGGCCGGGTTTGAACCCACCACCTCCGGTATATGGGGCTGGTGCCCTACTCCTTTGAGCCACAGTCACCACCCAAGAAACCAATTTTTTTTGTTATTGTTGTTTAGCACACCCAGGCTGGGTTCAAACCCACCAGCCCCAGTGCATGTGGCTGGTGCCCTAACCACAGAGTTACATGTGCCTAGCCAGAGGCACATAGAGTTCCCACAGTCTGGAGTGTTCATCTCTGTTTTTGTTTGTTTGTTTGTTTTTGAGACAGTGTCTCACTTTATCACCCTCAGTAGAGTGCAGTAGAGTCATAGCTCACAGCAACTTCCAACTCCTGGGCTTACGTGATTCTCCTGCCTCCCGAGTAGCTGGGACTACAGGTGCCCCCCACAGCAATGCCCAGCTTTATTTATTTGTTTATTTATTTATTTTTTGCAGCTTTGGCCGGGGTCAGGTTTGAACCACCACCTTTGGTATATAGAGCCAGGGCCCTACTCACTGAGCCACAGGCGCCACCCCACCCGGCTATTTTTTTGCTGCTGTTTGGCCAGGGCTGGGTTTGAACCCGCCAACCTTGGTATATGGGGCTGGCACCCTACCCACTGAGCCACAGGTGCTGCCCTCATCTCTGGTATTTTTTAACATGTCCTTTTATCTCCTGAATTTCCTGTATCTCAATATGAGATTGAACCACCTTTTTTTACCTGAGTACATCTCAGCAGACTTCCTGGAAGAATAACAGAATCAATCTGCTATTCCACATGCTACCTATGAAAAGTTTTATCTGGTGATATTAGAAGGGACATTGTGAGGTGTTCTCAAAAAATATGTGCATAGGGCGGCGCCTGTGGCTCAAAGGAGTAGGGTGCTGGCCCCATATGCCAGAGGTGGCGGGTTCAAACCCAGCCCCAGCCAAAAAAAAAAATATATATGTGCACATGAGGACAAATGAGGGGTTAAATACAACAAAGGTATGCACAGTGAAAAGAGTCTTCTCAGAAATCCATGAATGTGCTGTGGGAATGAGGACAGAGGAAGCATCTTTCAATACTTGGTGACACTGGTAGCTATGCCCTGTGACCAGGCAATCTCTTCTGGTTATGTATCTATGGCAGACTCTATTCTGTTCAAAATATTCACTGTCTCTCCCTGACAGAGGATTATAGTACTGCCCCACTGACATCAAGCTTAGCTATGAGACTTGATTTAGCCAATGAAATGTGAGCAGTTTTGTTTTGTTGTTGTTTTTCTCATTCCCCCTGTTGCCGGGGATAGAGCGCTGGCTTCACCTAGCTCACAGCAACCTCAAACTCCTGGGCTCAAACAATACTCCTACCTTAGCCTCCTGAGTAGTTGGAACTACAGGCATGCATCACCATGCCCAGGTAAGTTTTTCATTTGTGGGAACTCAGCTGGCCTCAAACTCCTGAGCTCAAGTGATCCTCCTGCCTTGGACTCCCAGAAAGCTAGGATTACAGGCATGAGCACCATGCCCAGCCAAAGCAGAAGTTTTCAGAGCATCAGCACAAGTGGCTCACTGTTCTCCTTTCTTCCATAGAGCCTGGCAACATTCCAGATAGAAACTCCTCTGTTTCCATAAGGGCCTCACGGAAAAGCAATGTCGCGAAGAATAAGCACGTTTATTGCAATTGTGTTTTTAATAAAGGTGACCATCTGCTCCCTCAGGCAAAATGGCGAGCTTCTTTATTTGCAGTTGGTTTATATAGGGAATTTTGTACATGAGCACAATGCAGCAATGACCTCATTGATCCATTTAAACAGCTTATGACCACCCACCCTGTAAGTAGCTCTTCCCTGGTATCTAATAATCCACCCAACATACACCTTTAAGCATAATCCTTTCAATATAACCCGGTTTAACATAACTTAATGAAGAACATGTCAGTTATTACTTTCTTTGATCTTATCTGATGAAGCCTGAGGCTACAGGGGAAAGAGACAATTCGAATGTCTGTTCTACTGACCATGCCATTTGGAGGCAGTTACTTTGAATCTTTAAGCAAAGCATAGAGAAACTTCTTGGGCACACAGGAGTTTGTATGCAAACCTCTGCTCCCATGTAGGCCTTAAGTTGGGGTGGGGGGGGTGTTGCTGGAGCCTTTTATAAGGAATTCTCAGGCTGGACTTCTCAAAAGCCTTTCATGAGCCCAAATGTCATCTGTGCCATTTAGATACTTGTATGACATTACCGTTCCCAGACCTGTCAGCAAGCAACCTTCGTCACTTACCACAGATCAGGAAAGGTTAGTGATGGGTATCTGGCCAGTGTTCCAAAGGGCTTTCTCATAGGCCTTATAAAGTCAACCTTAATTCCTTAACACAGTCTGGAAATGCTATTCCAGCCAAAACCTTGTTCATGTTAGGCCCACAACTAACCTGGCTACATGGGATTTTGCCTCAGTTTCTTAAGTATGCCTGCACAAAGTCTTTTCACTGCTCTCAAACGGCTTTTTTCGCCAGAGGCATATAGGCATTTCGCCTATACTGCTCTGTCAGTCTCAGCCCTGGAGGAAAAGCAACATGGAACAGAGGCTGGTGGCCTGGAGGTGTGCCAGGAACAAGAAGTAAACCTGTGTTTTTGTAAGCCACTAAGATTTGAGTGAGGGTCATTTGTTATTGCAGTGAAACCTAACTGTCTTAGCTTGGGCTGCTATAACCAAATACCAGGCCAGGCATGGTGGCTTATACCTATAATCCTAGCTCTCTGGAAGGCTGAGACAGGAGGATTGCTGAGGCTTAGGACTTTGAAACCAGCCTGAGCAAGAGCAAGACCCCATCTCTACTAAAAATAGAAAAACTAACCAGGCGTTATGGCAGGTGCCTGTAGTCCCAGCTCCAGAGGAGGTTGAGGCAACAGGATTGCTCAAGCCTGAGAATTTGAGGTTGCTCTGAGCTATGAATACCCAGGGCAACCAAGTAAGACTATGTTGCAAATAAATAAAATTTAAAATAAAAAATACCAGGCAGGAAACAGTGGCTCATATCTCTAATCCTAGCACTTTGGAAGGCTGAGGTGGGTGGACTGCTTAGGCTCGAGACCAGCCTGAGCAAAGTGAGACCTCATCTCTAAAACTAGCTATGTGTTATGACAGGCACCTTTAGTCCCACCTGTGTGAGAGGGTGACAGAAGAGGATTGCTCAAGCCCAAGAGTATAAGGTTGCTGTGAGCTATGATTCCACAGCATACCACCGAGGGTGACAGAAGGAGACTCATCTCAAAAAAAGAGAGAGAGAAAGAAAAATACTATTATCTGGGAGGCTTAAACAATATACATTTATTTCTCACAGTTGTGGATGCTGGAATTCTGAGACCAGGGTGCCAGCATGGTTGGGCTCTGCTCAGAGCCCTCTTGCAAGCTGCAGACAGCTGACTTCTTTTACATGGCAGGAAGACAGCCAGCTAGCTCTCTGGTTCCTTCTTGTAAGGACACTCATCCCATTCATGGGGGTTCCACCTTCATGACCTAATTACCTCTGAAAGGCCCCATCTCCAAATATCATCACATTGGGGATTAGATTTCAATACATGAATTTTAAAGGGGACACATTCAGCCCATCCTGACTGATGTGACAGCCCAGAGCATTCAAGCACTGGGCTATTGAAGCATTGATACGATCAATTTTTTTTTTTTTTTTTTT
>NW_003852628.1:1395560-1398674 GCF_000181295.1 Otolemur garnettii
AGTTGGAGGTTGCTGTGAGCTGTAATGCCACGACACTCTACCCAGGGGGACAGCTTGAGGCTCTGTCTCAAAAAAAAAAAAAAAAAAAAAAAGATGAAAAAGGTGGCTGTTTGCAGTGGCTCACACCTTAAATCCCAGCACTTTGGGAATCCAAGGCAGGAGGACTGCTTGAGCCCAGGTGTCTGAGACCAGCCTGAGCAAAAGTGAGAACTCATCTCTCCAAAGAAAAATTAGCCAAGTGTGGTGGTCCCAGAAGTTTGAAATTACAGTGAGCTATTTTTACGCCACTGCACTTCAGCCTGGGCAACAGAGTAAGACTGTATCTCAAAAAAAGAGAGAGAGAAAGAAAAAAAAGAAACAAAAGGCATTAAATTTATGGGTGGGAGACATGAACAGAAACCCGTCTGATTTGGTTTGGTAGTACTATGAGAGCATGCACTGGGGAGTCTTGGAACACATCCCCAACATAGATAAGGGAAGACTATTGTACCCTATTTTATAAGACAACAGTCTGTAGAACTTCCTTGGGTATTTCTGGTAAAGATATCTATTGGTTTGCCTACCCAGTACAGTACCCATTTCTGGTAACCCAGACCTGAGGGGACAAGGGCACCCTCTTGCCTACATAGTCCACATAATTTGGGCAGGCTGACCTCACTTCCTGCCACACAGTAGGAACATGACCAAGCCTGGCCAGAGTAAGGTACTGCTATGGGTTCCAGAGAGCCTCTGGGCAAACCCAGGGCCAATGAGAGGCTGCCTCCATTGAATTCAACCCAGGAGTGAAAAGAGCCAACTGGAGAAAGACCCTGAGCCTGAGATGGGCCTTTCCTAAAACCACTATCAAATTATCTTTTTAATTTGAAGCAGTTTGAGTTGTTTCTGATTCCTGTAACATAATGCATCTTATTATTCTCCACTGAAGACAAAATCTCTTCCCCTCAGCCCCAACACCAAAGACAAAATATTCACCAAAATAAGAGCCTTTATAATGTTTTTACAGAGTTGGGGAGAGAAAAAATTGGACATAAATAATCATTATTTACAACTTCCAACAGTCACCCCTTCCAAAGCGTTTACGGCAGAGATTGGGCGCCACCAAGCAAAACATCCAGGCTCTGACTCCATGTGCGGGTGGAGAAGGGACAGTTCAGGCCTAGAAATAAAATGAGTAGGAAGTATCAGAAGGGATACCCTCCTCCGCAGAAAGCAGAAATTAGCGGAGAAGCTCTTGCAAAGGCTCTCCACTGTGACCTCATTAAGCCCATAAGTTTTCCTAAGTGAAGACAGCAAGCAGCTCAGGACAACAGCAAGAGGGACACAAAACAGAATTAAATCAAAATTGAGAAATGGCTTAAAAACTTTCCAGAGACTCTACTCTCACTTCTCAGACAGAATGAAGGTGGGCTACAGAGGTAGCAGGGCTGCATTTCCCCGCGTGGCAGTGTGAAGCGGGCGTACGGGGAGCTGCGGCTACCTCCTGGGCATAGACCGAAGGAGCAGATATGACGTAAATCCCTCGAGAGTCTTCATCTTCAGGCAGATTCCAATCTACAGACGAACTGTGGGAAGAGAGAAATAAGGAAAGGTCCAAGCCCTTGAAATTCTCAGACCTTGTTTTCTGTGTCCCTCTCAGAGGTGAACCAAAAGCGGTATGATGAGAGAACCAATCAGGATGATGCATCAAGGAATCAGGTCAATTGCACCTTGGAGATTCCGCAAGCAGTCAATAACGACCAGGTGTACGTCTGCGGCCCAGCCCCTCACCTCTGGCAGTCTTCGCAACCTTCCTGCGACCTCAGATTGTTGAGTGCATCAGGGAGTGCGTGGGCCGGTGGCTCCGGAGTCCCCGCCAGTAGGCGGGACCCAGTATCCCGGCTGTGGCCACGGCGGCGCACGTGGAACAACAATAGCGCAGCTCCGGCCAAACCAGCAGCCGCCAGTAGTCCCAAAGCTGGAGGTAAAAGGAAGCGCTGCGGGTCCCCCCGCCTCAGACCTGGTGGCACTGCGGGCAACGCGCCTGCGCCGTCCGCGCCGTCGGGGTGAACTGGGAACTCACAGCGCGCGCCCATATAGCCGGGCGCGCAAGCGCAGACCAGGCCAGAGAAGTGGGCGTAGCAGCGGCCCCCGTGGGCACAGGGGCGCGCCGCGCACGGGTCCGCCCGCTCGCGGCAGTCGCGGCCGCCGAAGCCCAGCGCGCAGGAGCAGCGGCGCACGCCGCCGCCCTCCACGCACGTGCCGCCGTTGGCGCAGGCACGGCCGGCGCAGTCGTCTAGGTCGTGTTCGCAGCGTGGACCGGCGAAGCCGGTCCGGCAGCGGCAGCGCAGGGCGTGGCCCAGGTCCAGGCAGAGCCCTCCTGTGGGGAAGGGGGCGTCAGAGGGTGCGGCTCCAGGTTAGGGGGTCCCTCATGCCCGCTCACGCTTTTTGTCAGCTCTCTAATTGCCTCCCCGGTCCCCTTTCTCTAACTCAAGAACCTGCCCTTTGGAGTTTGCCTGAAAAGCCAGCTGGCTTCTTTATCTACCTGATGAAGTCTTGATATAATTCAGCGTCGCCTTTTTTTGGCTCTATGTGTCTCTCTTTCTCCTGACTTCATTTTTTTTTTTTTTTTTTTTTGGCCGGGGCTGGGTTTGAACCCTCTACCTCTGGCATATGGGGCCGTCACCCTACTCCTCTGAGCCACAGGCGCCACCCTCTCCTGACTTCAGTCATACTTAAAGAGTTAACAGTTCCCAGAGTTTGAACCGCCTGACCTTTGCCCATGCCTCTTGCTTAAAATGACCCCCTTTTCTCCCATCTTTAGCACCTTTTCCCTTCCCTGGCTCACCCTTCAGGTCTTTAGTCAGATGTCCCTCCAGGAAGCTTCTCTGACTCTCCTCCATCCCGGCCCTGATCCCTGTGCCCATTGTTCCCCGAGTTGGCCCTGACCACTCTAGGCTGAGAATGAGTCTGTCTTCCGCTCTGAGCTGGTACCCGTTCCCCTGAGGGCAGAGCCCAGAGCCGTCCAGATTACTACTGTGTCCCTAGTACCACTAATCCCAGAGTGTTTTGGAGGGAATTATATCCACTCCCAAGAATTTCCCAGACTCTTCTTTTTTTTTTTTTTTTTTTTGAGAC
>NW_003852628.1:1399283-1401109 GCF_000181295.1 Otolemur garnettii
CTCCAACTATGCAAGCTGACCTTGAACATGCCAGGCACATTCCTACCACAGCACCTCTACCAGGGCAGGGATTTTGTGTTGCATTCCTTGCTGTATCCCCAGTGCCTGGAACAGGGCCTGGCACATGGTAAATTCTCAGTAAACATTTATGAGATAGGGAATATCCCCTCACCCTTTTACAGCAGCACAGAGTGAACATGAAGTGGGGTGGGGGAAACATCACATCCCCAGGCCCTAGGACTAGAATAGGCAAAGTCACCCAGGACTGTCTGAACCACGCAGGGCCCCTTGTCCCCATCCCTAGCTGTTCTAGCCTCCTGGCCTCACCATTTCGGCATGGCTGCAGGCTGCACCGGTCCACCCTCTTCTCACAGTTGGAGCCTTGGAAACCAGGTGGGCAGTGGCAGACGTAGGCAGAGTCAGGGTCTGCGCCCCCAACACACAAGCCACCATTGAAGCAGGGTCCATCCGCACATGTCACCCCGCTCACCTCACATCGTAAGCCGTAGAACCCACGGGGACAGGTGCATTCAAAGGACCCGAGTATCTCCTAAGCAAAGTCAAGAGGGCTTTGGAAGGGAGTTTCCTTGAAGCAAGATCCCATCCCTACCTCAGTCTTAACCACCAGGCGCTGGGGGAGTCTGCTTCTTGTCCAGTCCCAAGTCCCAGTATGCAGGGGCTTCACCCGGGAAGTCCTCCCCAGACCACCCCGCACTGCACTCCACATTTCCGTGTCTGTCCATGTACCCCCACAGGGAGGAGGCTCGAGGTCTGGAGAGATTCCATTCCCACTGACACGCTTTTGCCCACCAATGCTGCCTGCCACTTTGCACTCCCAGATTCCACCCACATAGACAAATCCTTTGAGGTCCTAAAACTCAGCCTACCTTCTCCATGAAACATTCTCAGAATCACCCCTTTCCAGGCCCTCCCCCTAACTTGGACCCTGAGTTTCTAACTCCTGCATGATGGCAGTGCCCAGGTGGGCACTTTATACCTCTACTTTATACCAAAACTACATACCAGGCTCATTCCACCTCCACACCTTTGATCTCCCCAAGCTACTCACCTGACTACCCTTCTCTATTCACTTCTCACAGCCAAATCATCCTTCAGAAGCCCCAGCCCTGGGCCAGCTCCAGGAAACCTCTGATGTCTCGCCCCACCAACCCTGCCAACCCCCATCCCAAATCCCCCACCACTCCCTATCTTGGGTCCTGAGTTGTTCTCTATCCCACTGGTAGTGGGCAGTTGTGGCCCAACACAACTCCTTATCATTCTAGACCTTTTAGCACCACCTGCTGAGTCTGCTCTCCCCAATCCCATCCCCGTCACCTAAACCTACTTCAAGGCCTCAGATACAGGCTAAGCACCACCAGGAAGACCTCCCTGACAGCTACTCCCAGGCCTCCTCCCCAGACTGATGTCTCATGGAGCCCCAAAGAGGGGGTGGTGGGAAGTCCCAAGTAAAGTAATCAGGATGAGGTGGGAAGGGATGATACTGACACTACAGCTGCCCCCGTTGGCACAGGGGTTCCCATCACAGGCCCCAGGCCCAGGTATAAGGCATCCAGCGGTGGCAGAAGATGGGCCCCTGGCACTGAGACAGCTGCTGGCCAAGACAGGGACCGTGCAGAGGGGCCCAGTCCAGCCTTCCAGGCATCGGCATTCATCAGGCTGCTCACAGAAGCCATGCTCTGGGCTGCAGCCTGCTCGACATGTGGCTGTGGGAGACAGAGAAGCAGGGAGAAGAACATCAATGTCAGAGAAGGCCGGGGTCAGGATGGGGAGCAGAAAGGCTTCTGGGCACTTTTTTTTTTTTTTTT
>NW_003852628.1:1401903-1410469 GCF_000181295.1 Otolemur garnettii
CTGGCCCTTCAGGAAGGCTGGGAGGGTTTTTGATTAGGGTAGGTCTGGGAAGATCTGGGATAACCTGGGAGCTCTAGGGCCCTTGGGGTGGGGTGGGGTGGGGGCTCTGAAATTTGAGCGGGATCTGAGGGGACCCAAGCTGGAAGTTGGGAATTCCAAGTTGTTGTTGTTTTGAGACAGAGTCTCACTTTGTTGCCCTTGGTAGAGTGCCATAGTGTCATAGCTCACAGCAACGTCGAACTCTTGGGCTCAAGCGATTCTCTTGCCTCAGCCTCCAAAGTAGCTGGGATTATGGGCGCCCACCACAACGCCCAGCTATTTTTAGGGACAAGGTTTTGCTCTGGCTCAGGCTGGTCTTGAACCTGTGAGCTCAGGCAATCCACCTGCCTGGGCCTCCCAAGTACTGGGATTACAGGCGTGAGGCACCGCGCCTGGCCGGGAATTCCAAGCTTTAAAAAGGAATGGGTAACCCTGCAACCTCGGGAAAATAAGGGAATCCTTTGGCAGGCAGTGGAGTAGGACAAGTTTCCAAAGCTCCTGGGTGGGAGTAGGGAGGGCCCCAGAATTAGAAGAGCTCTGACGTCCTACCATCAGGAAAGAGTGTTGGTATGGGTTAGGGAAGGAACTGGAGGGCACCAGCATGGGAAATGGGTGTGAAATTCAGATTTGGGGCAACAGGAGTACCCAGGCAGGGCTGGAGAGGAGTCTAGTGTCCTGAATTTCGCCGAAAGTGGTAGCTGGATAGTGAAAGTGGTCTGAGGACCGTGAGTGGAGCTGGAGCAGGTTCAGGGGTACGCAGGTGAACGGCATTGCCCAATCGACTGAATAGGGGTATCTGGGGTAAACAGGGTAACCGGGTGGTGATAGGGGACTTGGGGTCGCAAGTGGCGCTAAGGAGGGGCCCGAGCCCCCGGTGGCATAGGACCGGGAAGAACGCAGGACTCACGCGGCGCCTCGCACTCGTCCTCAACCGACGCGCAGGGACGCAGTCCTGGACCGCACCGCGAGGGGGCGCTGGGCGAGCGGCAGAGGCGCGAGCACGCGGCCCCGACGGCGGGCGGCTCACAGCGCGCGCGGTAGGAGAAACGCAGCTCCCAGGCGCCTGCGCGCTGCACGTCTCGGGCCCACTGGGCCCCAGCTGACAGGCGCCGCCGGCCAGCCACGCGCGCCAGCAGGCTCCAGACCGGACCTGCGTGAAGAGGGGAAGGCCGCTGGCGAGGGGCACTGGAGTGGGCCCGACTGGACTACAGAGGAACTGAGGTGTCGGGGGTGTAACCAAGCATGCCGACTCACACTCTCCCCGCCCCTGCTAGTGAGATCAAAACACCCCTGTCGAGCACTGGGGTCCTTAGACCCCACGAGAAGAAGGCATTTACCCTCCTTACTTAGCAAGGCTGTAAACTCCCCTGATACACCTGGGACCTTGATGTCGCGATCATCACGATGGTAACATTCTCTCACAGAAGCCGTAATACCCCCATATTTTGCCCCAGAATCTTTGTATATTAACAATAAGACCACCGACACTCTGTGACATTTAATATCTTAATATGGACAATGGACAAATAACAAGTCTCCTGAAGTGGGGTCATAACACCCCAAATTGTGCTTCAGGATCTTCCTATATCAAAATGGTGACAGAGGCCCCAATTACTAGACCATAAATTGCCCATATTGCGTGAGACTTTAGCACACTGGGAGAGTGACAGCTTCTCATAGGAAAGGGCATCACACCCCAACATACAGAAACCACAGTTTTCTGTATCAAAACGGTAACAGAACCCCCACTCTGGGCCCTACATAGCAACAGAGTTTGCCAAATTAAGGACATAAATCACTCCTATGTCCTTCCCTGGAACCTTTGCTCAATACTCTCCCTGGTGAAATTGCAACATCCCCTAGGCTCCCTGGGACCTCCATATAACAAGGTGGCAGAGCCACATAGAAGTACCAGAAATAACTCATAGTGTACCCTGCATTCTCAAACAGATGGTGATAAAACAAGGCCATGAAATGCTATCTCCTGCTCTAGTGCCTTGAAGTCAAGATAGTAAGAGAGCTTCCCCCACTCTACCTGGTACTAGCACAAAAAAACTCTTACCCCATTTCTTTACCTGAGATGCCAAGAGCCTTGGAGCTGTTAAGATTCAGCACCATGCTCTAGGAGCTGTAATGACATCATAGGATCCACTCTACAGACAGCCCCACTTCATTATCCTGGATCTCACATTGGGCCCCAATTCCCTGGAGTCTCCTGACCCCACATGACAGTCCCAAGAGTGAAGACACTCACCTCCAATCTGCTCTCCTAACTCCTCTCTCCAAGTTTCAATGATGAGAGAGAAGGTGCCCTGGGTGGGTGGAGGAAGGGGGAAGGAAAAAATAGAAGACACGACTTAGGGCCAGTACTCAGTGAAGGGCAGGTACTCAGTGAAGGCCAGAATTCAGAGGGAAAGTGCTGGCCAATTCTGGCCACAGAGCAAGCAAGGGGCAGTTCCTAGAGGAACTAGCCCAGGGAAAGAGTGACATCCATGGCTTTCTTTATCCAGCACTTACTATGTGATAAGCACTTTACTCCAAATACTGTCTCCTTCAAGAGGGACCCTTGTGAGATAACTGAGGAACCGTGGCTGGAAAACTAAAGTCGCTTGCTCAAAAGGACAAGGGTTGGCTCGGCGCCTGTAGCACAGTGGTTACAGGGACAATCACATACAACAAGGGTGGAGGGTTCGAACCCAACCCAGGCCAGCTAAAGAACTGCAACAACAACAACAAAAAATAGTCAGGCATTGTGTGGGCACCTGTAGTCCCAGCTACTTGGAAGGCTGAGGCAAGAGAATCGCTTCAACCCAAGAGTTTGAGGTTGATGTGAGCTGCGATACCACAGCACTCTACCGAGGGTGACAAAATAAGACTCTGTCTCAGAAAAATAAAAAGGACAAGGGGCTAGAATTTCAATATAGGTCTGTTCACCTTTGTGCCTTTGGGTTGTGGGGATGGGAAACAGCATCTTGGAGGTGAAAGAGTAATGAATACAGACCTGAATTGGAGATAGGATGGAACAGTTCACAGAAGGTTAGTGGTCCCCAACACAAGGTGTGAGGATCCCTAGGTACAAGGAGATTTGGAGATAAAGAGCATCCTAGTTTTTAGGGATCCCTAGGGAGGAGAGGTAGGATTTTTTGACATTAGGGTTTCCAGAGGTTGGTTTGGGGTTCTGGGAGTTTGGAGTTTCCAGCGTGCAGGGCTGGTGCTACAACATTTGAGATTCCCAGAGGGTAAGTTTGGGGTCAGAACATGTAGTTGTTGGTCTGAAAATTTGCTGCCTCCGCCCTCCTCCCCAGGTCTGGGGCAAGTTGGGGTCTTCGAAATGGAGGCAAGAGGATGGAGGTTTGGGTGGCAGAGTTAGACCTCCAGTACCAGGACTACCCCAAGACTAGGTCTTACCGGCCAGGCGTCCCGGAAGGGCACGCGCGTGAGCCCGTCGGGTAGCGGCAGGTCAGGCGCCGGCGCTCCAGGCTGCTCAGAGTAGACGGGTCCACGCGCACTCAGTGCCGTGCCCAGAGCGCACGGCGACTCGGCGGCTTCCTCGGACACCCCGGGCTTCAAACAAACTCTGAAGAAGAGGCGGCAGGGCCCCCGGGCGCTGCAAGGGGACCTCGGAGCCCCCGGGCCGGGTCCCGGCCGGAAAGAGTGAATCTGGAGCTCGAAGACGCCAGCTGGCCGTGCCTGGGGCAGAAAGGGGCACTAGATGGAGCGGCCGCGGGTACCCAGGCGTCCCATCCACACCACACTCTCTCCCCAGGACCCTCAGGTCGCATCCGCACCCCATTCATCCCTTTCTACGCCACCTCCCTCCGGGCTCTGACCTGGGGGAGGAAAAAGAGCGTTAGGATCAGTGTCTGGAACCGGAGCTGGGGCATCCGCGGGGAGACCATGGCCTTTCAGGGGTGTCGGGAGTCGCAGCTGCTAGCTCCAGAGCCTTATATCTGAAGGGACGACCCCGCCCCTTCAGGCAGCCGCTTGGCCCCAGGGGACAAAGGGGAGGAGGTCACAGGGGAAGGGGTCCGTGGAGAAGCAGCCAGGAGATTCTGTTCGTGGGCGTGGGCGATGTAGTGAGTGTGTAATGCTGCGTGTGGTAGTGGGTGCGACTTTGTGTGTGGCTGGGGTGGGGTGGGGTTGGAGACTTCAGCCTGTGTGCGAAGTTTTAAGATTCTGTGAGTGTGTGTGGTATAGGCGAGAGCTACCGGAGGGTGTGCGTTACTCTGTGATTGTGTGCCTATGTGGTATTGTCTGGCTCAACGAGTGGCTGGAATTGTGAGACTGCAAATACTTCCAAGATTGTGTGTGTGTGCGCGCGCGCCGGCACAGCTGAACAGCTGAGTGGGAGGCTGGAGGTACACGCGACTTTATGACTGTGCGACTTTGGAGATTGTGTGGCTGCGTGGATGTTTCTCTGCGCATGTGCATGTGTTTGTGCGCGATCCTATGTAATCGCGTAAACCTGCGACTTTGTGGTCTGTGCGTGGCTCCCACTGGCTATGTGTGCGTAGTAGAAGTTCGGGAAGGTTGCGAGTGACTAAAGGGGTGTGTGTATGTGATCGAAGGAGACTGGGTTTGGGAGGCATGTGGGCGAGTGGATACGATGAAGACCCAAGGTTCTTTATGGCGACATGTGCGCGCGATCCCTCTCCCCAGGACAAAGCCCCAAGCACAGGATGCACCAGACGCCAGGGCAAGCCGCTCCGGCCGCAGAGGGGCTCCAGCTGTATGTAAATGCCGCCATCTGCCGGGCGGCCGCGCCCCTCCCCCTCGGGGCCGCAGCTGGGCTGCCCATTTGGCCTCCGGAAGGTGTGAGGAGCAAATGGGCAGGAAATTCCGTCTTCACATACTAGGGGACGGCTCTCCTACCCCGGGATGAATGCGGAGAGCACTGCCCGGCCCTCCAGAAGCCCCTTAGTATTCTAGGACCTCAGCAAGAAAAGCCAGTTAGGAGCAGATGTTCCAGCCCTTTGGTCACAATCACTCTGTGCCAGGCATTGACCAAAGCTGCTTAAAGGGAATAAACTCGTTTTTGTTTTTGTTTTTGTTTTCAGAGTAAAAAAATTTAATACTCAGAGGCTAATAATTATAAGGGAAAACACAGGTTCAACTTAGGTTTTTCTTTTTTTTTAATTGTTTGGGATTCATCGAGGGTACAAAGAATTAGGTTACACTGATTGAATTTATTAAAATCCCTCTTGTAATTGTGTCCCGCCCCAAGAGGTGTGCCATACACCGTGTGCCCCCAAGAGGTGAACCATACACTGTGACCCCCTCCCCCTTTCTCTTCCCCCTCCCTCATTCCCCTACCCCACCCCTTGTATTAGCTCATCTACTGCCTTCATATTAGAATTGAGTACATTGAATTCTTGCTTCTTCATTCTTGGGATGTTTTACTAAGAAGAATGTGTTCCACTTACATCCAGGTTAATACAAAAGATGTAAAGTCTCCATCTCTCTCTCTCTCTTTTTTTTTTTTAGAGACAGTCTCTCTTTGTAGTCTTCCGTGGAGTGCTGTGGCATCACAGCTCACAGCAACCTCCAGCTCTTGGGCTTAGGTGATTCTCTTGCCTCAGCCTCCCGAGTAGCTGGGAACACAGGTACCCGCCACAACACCCAACTGTTTTTTTTGTTGTTGTTGTTGCAGTTTGGTCCTGGGCTGGGTTTGAACTGCCACCCTCAGTATATGGGGCCAGCGCCCTACTCACTGAGCCATAGGCGCTGCCCTACACCACAGCTTGTTAATCCATTTCTTCGTTGGTGGTCGTTTAGGTTATTTCCACATTTTGGCAATTGTAAATTGAGCTTCAATAAACAGTCTTGTGCAAATGTCCTTATGATACGAGGATTTTTTTTCTTCTGGGGGGACGCCTAGTAATGGGATTTTAGGATCAAATGGGAGGTTCTAATTTGAGTTCTTAGCAGATTCTCCATACTTCCAAAATATTTATGTTTTTCTGCTAGAGGTATAAGATATGGTGATCAATAAAGCAGAGCCCAGCAGAGCCCAGCAGAGCCATGCATACAGTAGGTGCCCAGTAGTGTTTTTTGTTTGTTTGTTTGTTTTTTGAGACAGAGTCTCACCATGTCGCCCTTGATAGAGTGCTGTGGCATCACCGCTCACAGCAACCTGAAACTCCTGGACTTAAGTGATTTTTCTCTTTCCTCAGTTTCCCAAGTAGCCTGGAAACAACACCTGGCTATTTTTTTGTTGTAGTTGTCATTATTGCTTGGCAGGCCCAGGCCAGGTTCAAACCCACCAGCTCCAGTGTACGTGGCTAGTGCCCTAGCCACTGAGCTATAGGCACTGAGTCTGCTAAGTAGTTTTTAATTTTTGTTTTTCAGTTAGAAACAGGGTCTCAGGCTTGGTTCCCATAGTTCAGTGGTTAGGGCACCGGCCACATACACTAAGGCAGGTTCAAACCAGGCCTAGGCCTGCTAAACAACAATGACAACTGCAACAACAACAACAAAAAATAGCCAGGTTGGCTTGGTGCCTGTAGCACAGTGGTTACAGCGCCAGTCACATACACCAAGGGTGGTGGGTTCGAACCCAGCCCAGGACGCTAAACAAAGTCAACTGCAACATAATCACCAGATGTTGTGGCAGGCACCTGTAGTCCCAGCTACTTGGAAGGCTGAGGCAAGAGAATCACTTAAGCCCAAGAGTTTGAGGTTGCTGTGAGCTGCAATACCACAGCCTGCTACCAAGGGCAACATAGTGAAATGCTATCTCCCCCCTCCCCCAAAAAGGAAAGAAAGAAACAAGGGTTCGCTCTTGCTCAGGCTGGTCTCAAACTTTTAGAGTTCAAGTAACCCATCCACCTAAGCCTCCCAGAGTGCTGGGATTTACAGGCGTGAACCACCACCCTGGGCAGGTAGTTTTAATGAATGAAGTAATGCCAGTCTTTTAAAAGAGTTTTCACTAAATCCTGAGAACACTGGGGTTTAACTAAGGAAAGGCCACAAGTTAAACTGCAGAGCATCCTAGGCTCCTTCCCTTGTATTTGTTAGGGTCTTTCATTCCCTCCTTTAATGTCATTTTCACAATTCAGACTTTACCTTCTCCACGAAGCACCTCTAACATCCCCCAAGACAATCAGGAACCTCTTCTGAACTCCCACAAACCCTTCTGCTCCATCCTGGCCTGACCACTCTGGCCAGTATGGATTTTTCCAAGCACAAGTCTTTCTTTTTTTTGATTCTTCTTCTTTTTGGAGAAGACAGAGTCTCACTCTGTCACCCTAGGTAGTGTTGTGGCATCATCATAGCTCATAGCAACCTCAAACCCTTGGGCTCAAGTGATTTTTTTTTTTTTTAAGAGACAGAGTCTCACTTTGTCGCCCTCAGTAGAGTGCCATGGCATCACAGCTCACAACAACCTCCAGTGCTTGGGCTTAGGGGATCTCTTGCCTCAGCTTCCCAAGTAGCTGGGACTACAGGCACCTGCCACAACACCCAGCTATTTTTTTGTTGCAGTTTGGCCGGGGCTGGGTTTGAACCCACCACCCTTGGTATATGGGGCCAGCACCCGACTCACTGAACCACAGGCGCCGCCCCTCAAGTGATTCTTTTGTCTGAGTTTCCCAAGTAGCTGGGACTACCTGCACCCACCAAATGTCTGACTATTTTTAGGGACAAGGTCTGGCTCTGGCTCAGGCTGGTCTCGAACCTGTGAGAGCTCAGGCAATCCACCCATCTTTGCCTCCAGAGTGTTGGGATTATAGCCAAGAGCCACCTCACCTGGCCAAAAGCAGAGTTATTTATTTATTTTTGGCTAGGGCTGGGTTTGAACTCACCACCTCCAGCATACACAGGTGCTGCCCCCGAGAGCAGAGCTTTTTTTTGTTGTTTTTTTGTAGAGACAGAGTTTCACTTTATCACCCTCGGTAGAGTGCCGTGGCATCACACAGCTCATAGCAACCTCCAACTCCTGAGCTTAGGCAATTCCCTTGCCTCAGCCTCTCAAGTAGCTGGGACTACAGGCACCCACCACAACACCCAGCTATTTTTTTGTTGCAATTTGGTCCGGGTTGGGTTTGAATCTGACACCCTCAGTATATGGGGCCGGCACTCTACCCAGTGAGCCACAGGCACCACCTGAGAGCAGAGCTTTTTAATCTCATTTCTTCACTGCTGTACCCCAGTTCCTAGAACAGGGCCTGGCAGCTGGTACTCGGGTAAATATTTGTTCAGTAACTGAATGCATGCAAAGGTACTATTATCAACCCCATGTGGATGAGACTGATCCACAGAACCTGCTGGAGTATCTGAATGCTGGCACCTTCCTGCCCACCAGATGATAGCAGAATGCAATGTAGCCTGGTGTCCACAGTGTTTTAGGAAAATATCCTAGGGCTCTAGGCCATGTTGCATCAGTGTCCAAGATGCCTGTGCACAAATCTAACCCTTTCCTCCCCTTGCCTTCCAGCTTTGAGGAGGTGTGTGGTGAGCACATCCCTGAGTCAGCACTGAGGTACAGGGAGAACACCTGGAGTACCCACTGGATACACACACTTCTTCC
>NW_003852628.1:1410565-1411831 GCF_000181295.1 Otolemur garnettii
TTTTTTTTTTTTTTGTAGAGACAAAGTTTAATTTTATCGCCTATGGTAGAGTGCCGTGGTGTCACAATAGCTCACAGCAACCTCCAACTCCTGGGCTTAGGCGATTCTCTTGCCTCAGCCTCCCAAGTAGCTGGGACTACAGGCGCCTGTCACAATGCCTGGCTATGTTTTTTGTTGCAATTTGGCTGGGGCTGGGTTTGAACCCACCACCCTTGGTATATGGGGCCAGCGCCCGACTCATGGAACCACAGGCGCAGCCTGTCTCTACCTTTCTGGTTGGAACACAGTCTCCACGATCAAAGATATGTGCAGAGAACACAGCGCACTCACCCCCTCAACCCTGCAGACTTCTTCCAGCTGGGGAGTGCTGAGGACATCAGGAAATCTCCCCTCCCTGTTATCAACAGTATACCCTGGGATTGCAGGTAGAGGTGCAAATTTGAATTTTTTTTTTTTGAGATAGTCTCACCTGGTCACCCTTGGTAGAGTGCTGTTGTGTCATAGCTCACAGCAACTCAAACTCCTGGGCTTAAGTGATTCCCTTGCCTTAGCCTCCCAAGTAGCTGGGGGCCACAGTGCCCAGGTATTTTTAGAAACAGGGTCTCAGCTCTGGCCCAGGCTGGTCTGGAACCTGTGAAATCAGGCAATCCACCTGCCTCAGCCTCCCAAGTGCTGGGATTACAGGAATGAGCCACAGAGGCCAACCCCAAATTTTAATTCTTATTTGGGGATGCCTGTGAGCCTTTTTAAAACTCTATAGCAGGGGTCCTCAAACTTTTTAAACAGAGGACCAGTTCACTGTCCCTCAGACCATTGAAGGACCGGACTGAGGGCCCCAGGACAAGTCATTGCTAAGCAAGACAGGCAGCAGCGGCAAAAACATCCGGCGGGCCAGATAAACGTCCTAGGCGGGCTGCATGTGGCCTGTGGGCCACATTTTGAGGACACCTGCTCTATAGACTGCAGAGGTTCAATCTGGCCTGCACAGTTCACAGTAATTTTTTTTTTTTGAGACAAGAGTCTTACTATACCGCCCTGGGTAGAGTGATAGGGCCATCACAGCAAACTCAAACTCTTGGGCTTGATTCTCTTGCCTCAGCCTCCCAAGTAGCTGGGACTACAGGTGCCTGCCACAATGCCCCATTATTATTGCTATTTAGCAGGCCTGAGCCAGGTTCAAACCCACCAGCCTCAGAGTATGTGGCTGACACCCTACCCAGAGCTATGGAGCCACCAGTTCACATGAATTTTAATTATAACACAGGT
>NW_003852628.1:1412093-1418827 GCF_000181295.1 Otolemur garnettii
CTGGGTTTGAACCCACCACCTCTGGCATATGGGGCCGGCGCCCTACTCCTTTGAGCCACAGGCGACTGTCCCAGGGTCTCGCTCATGCTCAGACTGGTCTCAAACGCCTGAGCTCAAGTGATCCTAGGGATTATAGGTATGAGCCACCAAGCTTGGTGTGGCTCAAAATACTTTGTGAATAATCAGCAGAGCCTGGTAACCGAAGCAACATGTGTATATAACCTGGTATGGATTATCTCATCTACTACTCACAACCGCTCTACTAAAGCAGTATCATCACCCATTTTATTTTTATTTTATTTATTTATTTATTTAGAGATAGTCTCACTTTGTTGCTCTCAGTACAGTGCTATGCCGTCACAGCTCACAGCAACCTCAAACTCTTGGGTTTAAGCTATTCTCTGCCTCAACCTCCCAAGTACCTGGGACTACAGGCACCTGCCACAATTCATGGCTATTTTTTAGAGACGAGGTCATGCTTTTGCTCAAGCTAGTCTCAAACTTGTGAGCTCAGGCAATCCATGCACCTCAGCCTCCCAGAGTGCTAGGATTACAGGCATGAGCATAGCACTTGGCCCTTATTTTTTATTTTTAGAGATCGGGTCTCACTCTGTCGCCCACGTTAAAGTGCAGTGACATGATGATAGCCTTGAACTCCCATGCTCTAGCGATCCTCCTCCTGCCTCAGCCCACTG
Organism: Otolemur garnettii; assembly: GCF_000181295.1. Taxonomy (NCBI): domain Eukaryota; kingdom Metazoa; phylum Chordata; class Mammalia; order Primates; family Galagidae; genus Otolemur; species Otolemur garnettii. The sequence continues at coordinate 1,412,789 of NW_003852628.1, forward strand.
AGTAACTGGGAATACAGGTGGGTGCCACCACACTTGACTAGTTTTTTTTCAGGTTTTTAGAGACAGAGTCTTGCTATGTTGCCCAGGCTGGTCTCAAACTTCTGGCTTTAAGTGACCCTCCTGCATCAGCTTCCTGAGTTGCTGAGATTATAGGCATGAGCCACTATGTCCTGCTTGTCCCACCCCATTTTAGAGATGAGGATGTTGAGGCAGAGGTGGCTTGCCTGGGGTTCACATCACTTCGATTTGATTGCCTACATGGGAGCACCTCATTCACCCCTCAAACCTAGCCTGTGAGGTAGAAGCTAGTATATTATAAATGTAGAAACTGAGGCACAGAGAAGTGAAGTAATTTGGCTAGAATCACAAGCCAGGGAGGGAGTAGAAGAAATTGGATTTGAACCCAGATAATCTGGAACTTACACTCTTATTTTTTTTTGAAAGAAATCTATTATTTATTATTATTTTTTGCAGTTTTTTTGGCCAGGGCTGGGTTTGAACCCGCCACCCCCGGTATATGGGGCCAGCCCCCTACTCCTTAAGCCACAGGCACCGTCCTGGAACTTACACTCTTAAATACTATACAATGGTGCCAGTCAATTCAGGTGCTGGGAAACATGGTTATTTAAATTAATGTAATTAAAATTCAGCTTCTCAGTTACATTAGCTGTATTTCAAGTGCTCAGTAGCCACTGGCTACTGTAGTGGATGGTGCAGGTAATAGAACATGGCCCAAGCATCATAGAAAGTTCCAGCAAAAGCCAGGTGTAGTTGCTCAGCCTATAATCCAAGCATTCTGTTAGGCCAAGGCAGGAGGACCCCCTTGAGCTCAAGAGTTTGAGAGCAGCCTGAATAAGAGCGAGACCTTGTCTCTACTAAAACAGAAAAACTACCCAGGCATTGTGGCAGGAGCCAGTAGTCCCAGCTACTCAGGATGCTGAAGTAGGAATCACTTGAATCTAGGAGTTTGAGGTTGCTATGAGCTAGGCTGATGCCACAGTACTCTAGCCTGGGCAACAGAGCAAGACTTTGTCTCAAGAAAAAAAAAAAAAAAAAAAACACAAAAAAAAAAAAAAAAAAACACTAAAAAATAAACAAATAAAACCCCAGTTGCCATCTTCTCTTCTCCAACACAGGGAATCTGGGGTCAGAGAGAGGTGGACTATTTGTAGATCACACAGAAGGACACAGCCAAATAGGCACCCAGGTTTTTAGATTCCCAGACCAGGGTTAAAAACCAATCCTGATCTAACAAAGCACCCACTCTATACTTTGCAGGCAATCAGCAGACCTCTCCCTGATGCCCCATCTGGAGAGCCTCCGGACACAGCAGTTATGGCATCTGGGATGCAATTTATTGGACATCTGGCTGCCCAAGCCTTGGTCTGGGAGTACTGGGGCCTGGGGCTCTGGACCCAGGCACTGAGTTTGAGGAGGCCCAGAAGTCAGGGCTGTTTGGAGCGAGGCCACAAGCGGCTGGTGAGAGAGCTGAAGAAGAGGTTCTGCTTGTTGGACTTGGAGAGCTCCGCCAGGCGCTGTTGTTCTTCCTGGGTTTGGGGGCAGATGTAAGACAAGGACAATCAGCCTGGAGAGGGCAAAGTCCCCTCCCAAACCTGCAGGTTCCCAGCACTCAGTCCAGGGACCACCTTTCCTTTGGACTTCTGCCCAGCCTAGACCCATTCCCCCCAGCTCAAGCACTGGTAAGAACCAGCTCTAGGTCACAGAAGTATAGGCTCAGATGCTTGGGGGACTCCATACTCAAATCCTAGGCCCTGAACCTCGGCAGCTACTCAGATACAAACTTTTATAATCCCCTTTCTTGACCCCAAGGGCCCCTCCCTGAACCTGGGTATCCTATCCCAGACCCTATTACCTGAATCTGGATGCTAGTATGAGACCCTAAATCTAAACCTCATAGCCCTCTTCCCCAGACTGCACCATCCTGCTCTCTGGGCCCCCAGTGTGTAACCCTATGTCCCATGAGCCCTGGCTGGATGCTGGAGACTCCCAAGCCCAAATCTCCAAGGAGTCCTCTGGGCACTGAGAGGCTCCAGCCCGCCCCTCAAGAACATGATCCAGAATCTGCTTCACTTCAGCCTAGACCCCTGGGAATCTCTTTCCCAGAAGCAATCAGTCTCTTAGTCCCACTTCCCAATTATCAGCATCTCATCAAAACCATCAGAACTCCTCCCCCACACCCTTATGTCAAGTGCCCCGGAGTCACTTGACTTGATCTTTCCATATCTGATCTAAACCCACAGTCCACCTCCACAAGGTACCCCACCCCCAAGACCTTCTCAAGGCCATCAAAGGTGACCCCTTTCACAGACCTATCTCAAACCCTTGCCATTTCCTGCCTCCTGTTCTCAGAGTAGGCTATAGGATCAACTCATCCCTCATCACAACAGCTGCTCTACAAGATAGGCTGCATTTCTTTCCCCTGGTTAGACGTTGAGGCAATATAGACAAAGTGTTTGCTCAAGGTCAAACAGCCCAGCAGGGAGATAGGCTGCTCCTGGGATCCTCCTTCAGGAGCCTCAAAACTAAAATTCTGTCTGGGGTATGGGCACCAACCTGCTCCAGCAGGCTTTGACGCTGCTTGAAGGCTGCCAGCGGGTCATCCTCTAGGGCATAGTGCTCCAGCACAGTCCGGACGTCCTCCACACCATTCAGTGCGATTGCTGTGGGCATAATGGATGGCCTGTCAGCCAGGCTTCTGAAGGCAAGAGGGAGCTAGGGCCCACAAGGTCAGGTCAGAACTGGTGGGGTGTCATCTAAAATGCTTCTTAATGCTCTGAAAAGGGTCTCCTGAACTTTCCCAAGTATCCCCTAAACATTCCAGAAGAGCACCACAAATATTCTAGAAAGCTCTTAAAGATTCCAAGATGCTCAAGGACCTCCAGCACTTAATTACCCAGCTTTTCATGAAAAGGATGCTAGACTACTTGGAAGGCTGAGGCAAAAGGATTGCACTAGAGCCCAAGAGTTTGAGATTGCTATAAAGCTTTCTACTCAGGGCATAGAGTGAGACTCTATTGCTCCTCCCCCCTTGCAAAAAAAAAAAAAACAACAACAAAAAGAAAGCTAGAATCATGCATCCATCATTCTTCTTGAGGGTCTGGGGCTCTGGGGTCAGAGGTCAGCCTCACTCTTGAGGAAGGCAGACAGATCCAGCAAGACCCGGTCATCAGAGTTGCCATCCCAAGGCCGTAGGGCAACACCATTATAGGGCTGTAGGCTGAAGGCTTCCTTTTTGCAGTCCACAACTACTACTCGAGCCGGGTCCCGATTCAGACATGATATGTCCTATAAATATATGATAGATCAGATTAACATGGGTGCCTCTCTTGTCCCTACCCCATGAATATGCAGAGGGAGATCACACACACACACACACACACACGAGTTATTGCCATGGCAGGGCCTCCTAAAGACCAGGCTTGGGCTCGGCACCTCTAGCTCAAGCAGCTAAGGTATCAGCCATATACATCAGAGCCGGTGGGTTCAAATCCAGCCCAGGCCTCCCAAACGGCAATGACAACTACAACCAAAATATGGCCAGGTGCCTGTAGTCCCAGCTACTTGAGAGGCTGAGGCAAGAGAATCGTTTAAGCCCAGGAGTTAGAGGTTGCTGTGAGCTGCAGCACCACAGTACTCTACCCAGGGGTGATGGCTTGAGTCTCTGTCTCAAAAAAAAAAAAAAAAAAAAGACCAGGTTTGGATGATGATATTAAATGTCTTAGGGAGCTGCAGAGCAGAGCTAGTCACACAGACACCTTGACCCAGAGACCAGCACCCAGAGGTTTATTCGAAGGTTCTCTGGGGAGGGAGGTGGGCACTTGAATGTTTAACCACTGCCCCAGGTGACTATGACATATTGCAGGTTTAAGGACCTCTCACTGGGGCTCGGGGTGGCTCAAACAGCTAAGGCGCCAGCCACATATACCTCAGATGGTGGGTTCAAATCCAACCGGGGCCCACCAAACAACGATGGCTGCAACCAAAAAATAGCTGGGTGTTGTGGCGGGCGCCTGTGGTCCCAGCTACTTGGGAGGCAGAGGCAAGAGAATCATTTGAGCCCAGGAGTTGGGGGTTGCTGTGAGCTGTGATGGCACAGCACTCTACCAAGGGGGACAGCTTGAGGCTCTGTCTCAAAAAAAAAAAAAAGAACCTCTCACCTAGGTAAACAGGTGCAAAGAGATGTGCAACAACACCCAGGGAGCCACACAAGGACAGCCAGCTAGACACAGACCCATGGACTCCTGAATCCCCCCAAACAACACAGAGCACCAAATCCAGCAAGACACAGACAGAAACCAATGAACACCCAGACCCATGGATACTCCAAGTCAGACTCACATACCCCTGAACAGACCAGTGGCCATGGGAACAGCCCAGTTCAAATCAACCCCAAACAGTATCACATGGGTGATTATAATTACACACGGTCCCAGAAACACTCAGTTAAAGGTGCAGAGAGACAAAAAACTTACTGCCAAATCCTTTGTCCCTACTACTCACCCCCAACTGTCTTTAGGGAGAACCTATTTATCCCCACGCCTGCCTCTAGATTCTGGGGGAAGGAAAGGGTCATAACTTGGCCCTCTTTCCCTCAGGCAGGGCCAGCCTCCCCAAATCCCAGAGGATCTCATGGCCCCTACATGGTACCTTAACATGGTGCCCATCCATGTATCTCGTGGCGTCCCGGAAGAGGCGGTAGGAGATGAAGCCATGGGGGTCCACACTGTCTATGAGTGGAAATGCAGTCTGGGGGAGGGAAGGGAGAGAGAAAAGGTCAGACCAAACTCTGGCCCTCTGGATTTTCCATGCCTCCCACCATGCAACTGCCCCAAAGCCTCACCATGCCAGTCTCTGAAGTAAAGACGACAATTTCATACAAAGGGGCAAGCTGCTGGAACAAGGTCTCAATGCCTGGGCGTTTCTTAAACCTCCAGCCTGTGGCCAGCTGAGAAGACAGTGAAGACTGTAAAACACTAAGACCCAGAGGCCTCAGAGTCCCCAAGAGGGCAGAGACCCAGTCTGAGGAATTCTAGAACCAGAGTTCTCCCCAAGTCTTGGTGGCTCTTGGGAGTTTAGGAGTTCATGGACTGTGACTGAGGGTCTGGGTCCCAGAACAAGAACTAACTCCCTTGTAGCACTTACTGTGTGCCAAGACACTTCTACAACAATCCTACAGAATGGGTGTTATCCTTATTGTCTTCTCCCAGTTGAGGACAGTGAGGCAATGACAGGTGATACTTGCTCACCAAGATCTCATAGCAGAGCTGGGGGTGAAGCTCCACATCACAACCCAGCCACCCAGGTCCATCCCCAACCCGCTGCCTTCCCCAGGACACACCGACCACTCAGGGTGCAAGAGGACACCAGTGAGTTCCAAAACAAGCGTATAGGGCGGTTGGTAGTATGGCTCCTGCAGAGGGTCTGGAAGAAGGCAAGGGCTGGTAGGCTCAATGATCATCTGTGGGAGAGAGACAGGATGGGAACACTTAGACAAGGAGGCTGGGGGCTAGAAAGGGAGGGATAGGGACTGGGCCCAGGGCTCCTGCTCACCTGTCTATAATCTTTGAAATATTTGTATGTCCGGCGCAACTGCTGTACCAGAATTGGATCTAGGAGAACACCAGGCACAAAGGGATTCCAAGATAAGCCCCTGCTCACCTCCCAGTCAAACCAGTGGTTTATCATCTACTAGGTACAAACAAGTCTGCAAACCTACCTGCTACGAACCAGCTCATTTCTAGGTCCAAAGGTAGAAGACAATGATATACCACCAGAGAGGAACAGAGATATTTATTTACCTGCCCCATGTTAAGCTGAACATCTATTATCTACACGCCACCCAGGTATAAAATGAAATGTTTATATACATCGGCCCACTTAAACCCCTCCTTCATACAAATGTACTGACATTTTGCCAATATATTTAGTACTTTTTGAACCACTAGGCTTCCAGATCTGCTCACTTTAGGCCAGTATGCTAAGTCTAACTGAACTACGATGAATATATAAACTGTATAC
>NW_003852628.1:1419810-1423334 GCF_000181295.1 Otolemur garnettii
CGAGCCATACACACACATTTTTGAGATGGGTTCTTGCTATGTTGTCCAGCTGGCCTCAAACTCCTGGTCTGAAGTGATCCTCCCACCTCAGGCTTCTGGAGATATTGTTGATCGTTACAATAGTGACATCTAGTGGGTATATGCCCAGGATGCTGCTAGACATCCTACAATGAACAGGGCAGTCCCCTGCAACAAAGAATTAATCTTGTCCAAAGTATTAAGAGGGCTAAAAGTGAAAAACTCTATTTTAAATGAATATACTGAATCCAGTTTGAAACAGCAAACTTACACAACTGCCTACCTACTTCAAAACAGTATTTTTAGTCCAGTTCTATATATGGACCTGCCTCTTAACAAGCACATTAAAACCAGGTACTGCCCACATAAGAGTGACAGAATACACAGAAAGCTAAGCTAGTAAACTTACACACTGTAAACCTGCATTTTTACCTCCCCTATGCAAATCAGTATTTTGATTTACACCAGTATGATTCTTCATCTGTCTAGTTAAAACAGCATTTACCCACCCGCCAGTTTAAAACAATCAATGCAGTAATATGATTAACATGCCTGATTACAAACTTCCCCAGTGCAAATAGGCAGCTTTCTGGCACCACTAATTTTATTTTTCTCCTTGGAAGGGCCAGGTGTAATAGAATTGACAATTACTCTCTATTATTCAATTTGTCAAAAACTCCCCCACCAAAAGCTGGTTAATCAAAGGGGGAGGGAGGAAGGAGGCATTGTTTTGGAAATGAGGAGCCGGATGGGGTAGGGGTAACAAAAAGAGGCTGTCATAAAGAGGAGGGGGTTAGGGCCTGCAGCTGCTCAATCTAAGGCACAGCACAGGAAGCCATGTGTCTGGAAATAGGCTTCCCAGTCTCCCCAAGCCCTACCATGCTGGGCTCCCCTCCCCCATCTGTCCCTGACCATCTGCTCCAGGGGCTGAGGGGGCTGGGGCTTTGTAATGCCCCTCCCCCAAAAGCTATCCAGCTGCTGGCCCCTCACCAACTCCCCAAGGAATAAAGGGTCAGGGACATCAGATGGAGAAGGACACATCCCTACAAATGGCAGAGTTGGGAGGGTCAGGGGACCCCAGATTTGTGCTTATTTACTCACCACTGTCAAACTCATCAGGAATCTGGGAGGTAGAGAGAAAAATGAAAGGTTTGAGATAGCAAAGGCAAAAACCCCCATCATACCCCCAAAAAGGAATCTCTAGGGCTCCCCAAGAGGAGCAGAAAAATGATCCCTGGGAGGGACAGATTCACTCCAGACCACAAATGAGCCTGAACAGACCAAAAGAGACCCCTCTCTCATACCCATGGGCTAGGACTCTTGGCAAAGGCTCAGTCTCTTTCCCCCTCACCTTGGCACCCGTTTCATCCACAGGGTTGTTTCCTGTAAGAGAGAGAGGGATGAATGAGAGGGACTGGGGCCCAGTTTCCTGGGTCTTGAGAGAGGAAAAGGACAGGGAGTCTGGATTCCTGGGTCTGTAGGAGAGAACTAAAGACTCCTGGATTCAGGGGGTGGGAGCCAGGATTCCTGGGTCTTTGAGTAAAAAGGGGCTGGGGCAGTGGTTCTCAACCTTCCTAATGCAGCAGCCCTTTAATACAGTTCCTGTGGGTCATCACCCACAGGTTGAGAACTGCTGGGCTGGGGTAAGGCCTTTTGGATCTCTGAGGAATATAGGGAGAGGGCTGGACCATTTGGTGCTGAGGGAAGACAGAGCTTAGGAGGGTGGCCCAGGCCCATCCTTCTTCATCTTCCCCTCTGCCCTGTTCCTGGTTGGTACAGGAACAACCAGAAAGTGTAGAACCTTAAGCAGAAGGGGAAAGGAGAGACAGGAGGTTTCCTCAGTTTCCAAAATAGGTGTCCTAGTTTGCTGCCCTATTGAGGAAAAAGCCAGGCTGCAAAAAGAAGCGCTTAGGAAGTCTGAGGGGAAGTTTCCACAGTCGATTTTGGGAGGCTAAGATAACAAAAACAGGGGATAGGGGTTGTGTCACTCACCAAAGATATAGATAACACTCACAGTCCCACCAGCTCCAAGCAACCCAGCAAGCCAGAGTGCAACTTTTTTGGCATAGCTGGGACCCTCTGAGCCTGGCTGCTGCTGTTGCCCCTGTGCCTTAGTGCCTGCGCGGATCCCAATCTCTGCTGCCTACAATAGAGAAGTGGAGATCAACCAAGAGAGGAGAGATCAGGATGATTTCTGCACTTTGGTCCAGGAAGAATCAAGGTCGGGAGCCAAGAAACAGACAACCATACAGCGTTGACACTATGTCCCTGGAGGGGCATCCGAGAGGTTGGGCCCCTCAAAGGATCAAAACTAGACTATCCAGAGCCAGGATGCCAGAGGTTCAAAAGCTGACAGGCCAGGTGCCCAGGATCCTGAAGGCAACAAAACCGGAAGGTCTGGAGCCCAGAAAACCAAAGAGGGAGAAATACGCGATCAGAACGCCTAAATGTTGGCATGCCTGAAGCAAGGGTACACGCAGGGAATAGAAAAGGGTGTTAAGATATCCAGATACCTGGGGCTTAGGGTAGCAGAGTACAGAGGGGAATGGATGGAAGCGGAGGCCAGGAAGAGACAATCACTTGTCTGGGGATTGGGGGAAGTTGGGCACAAGGTCAGAATGGCTGGGTCAAATGGAGGCAGGTCAAATAAGAAGCCTGACAGTCTACCTCACCATCACTACCAAGGCGGAGAAAACATCCCAACACCAGTCTGGGACCCCAGCTTCACAAGCCCCTCCCCCTCAAGTATCACTTGAATGGTCACTGAGATGGTAGGAGATTCACTTCCCTGGGGCCCACGTGGGTGGGAGGCGGCCTCTGGAGATGCACCTGGGCCCCCAGCATCCACACCAAGGAACGAAGTGCTGTCCACCCCTCAGTAGGCGGGGAAGCGCCCCAGCAGGCGGGAAAGCGCCCCAGAACTCGACCAGCGTTTCATTCAGCACCCTGAGATGCGGCGTCCCAGAACCCCCAAGTGGCAGCGATATGTCTGTAACTCCTGGGAGAAGCTCCTGCACCAAGAGCGACACGATCGTTCCGCTCACCTGGTCTGGGGTCCGGGGAGGCGGCGTCGCCAGCCTTGTGCACATTCCCCGCACACCTAGCAGGAGACCGCCCCGCAAGCGCGAGAACAGAGCTGCCGAGGCCGCCATCTTGCGCTGACGCCACGAGGCTCCGCCTACTCGCTCCCAATTTCGTCCTCCCCCGGCCAGAGCTGCGGCCAATAAGGGCGCGGAGGCGGGGCGGGCGGACGGGAGCCCAAGAGAGACTCAAGGCTTCAGGGCCCATGGCCTCAGGGGGATCGCCTCCGACCTCTCTCTAGGACGCCCCGAGGTGGGCCAACTGAGATGCAGTCCTCTGGCATTACGCTCCCCTTTGGCGGCACAGAAGGCCACTGCTCCTGCAATAGGACGTGGCGAAGACAGGAATCATACCCATTATTCGAGGTAAAGCTGAAATCATGGCTTGGCGCCTGTGGCTCAAGCAGCTAAGGCGCCAGCCACATA
>NW_003852628.1:1423551-1425193 GCF_000181295.1 Otolemur garnettii
AGGCAGGAGAATCGCTTGAGCCCTGGAGCCAGGAGTTGGCGGTTGCTGTGAGCTGTGATGGCCACAACACTCTACCCAGGGTGATAGCTTGAGGATATGTCTCAAAAAAAAAAAAAATGAAAGAACCCAATGGCTGCCTGATTTGTCCAAAAAGCAAATAGGCACGCGTCAGGTGGCTGGCTTTCTCTTTCTAAGGGGGTCTGTCTGCCTTCACTTCCCAATTGTCAAAGTGGAAACTGAGGTCCAGAAACGGACTGAAAAGCCAGCCCTCCAAAACTTTTCTCCTCCCGTGGAGCTGGGAGGTGGGATCTGTCTTCTCTCCTGTTGCCTCCTACTATGAATTTCTTTAGAGAGCCAACCATTTCATCCGGGGCTCAGCCAAAGGAACAGCAAGCAGCACGTGTGGCCGGGTGGAACTTACTGAAGGCAACAGAGAAATCAGTGAGAAATCAGAGGCTACCCAAATTAATTTGAGTAGAGAAAAAGTCCAATCCTATTTATGTAAACTTTAAAAACATAAATACTAGGTAGTCAAAGTACAACAGGCAAGGGAAAGACATAGAATTCAGAGTTAAGGTTACTTTTGGTCGGGAGTAGATTGGGGTACTGCTCATTGGAGTCCTAGTTATATTGTGTACACAGTTTCCTAACCTGGGTTATGGGGACATGATGTATCTTTTTTAACATCTAAAGCAGTGTGTTTCAACCCTTTTTATCTCATGGCACACTTTGAACCTATAAACTTCCACAGCACACTTAAATTATGTTGATCAAAAAAAAGAGTAAAGAAACACTGGTTTGAACTTCTTTCGAAAATAATTAATGACATTTAGGCAGCGCCCATAGCTCAGTGGGAAGGGCGCAGGCCACATACGCCAAGGCTGGTGGTTGGAACCGGCCTGGTGACAACTGCAACAAAAAAATAGCCAGGTGCATGTAGTCGCAGCTACTTGGGAGGCTGAAACAAGAGAATCACTTAAGCCCAAGAGTTTGAGGTTGCTGTGAGCTGTGATGCCATAGCACTATATCCAGGGCAACAGCTTGAGACTCTGTCTCAAAAAAAAAAAAAAAAAATAGGGTAGCGCCTGTAGCTCAAAGGAGTAGGGCGCCAGCCCCGTATGTCGGAGGCAGGGGGTTCAAACCCAGCCGTGGCCAAAAAACTGCAAAAAAAAAAAATTATATGTATATATATATATATATATATAAAACATATATATATATTTAAATGACATTTAAAATTTTTGAGGCACACCTAAGATGTTCTCATAGCATACCAGTTGAAAATCACTGACCTGGGGTGGCACCTGTGGCTCAGTGGGTAGGGCACTGGCCCCATATACTGAGGGTGGTGGATTAAAACCCAGCCCTCGACAAACTGCAACCAAAAAGTAGCCGGTCACCTGTAGTCGCAGCTACTTGGGAGGCTGAGGCAAGAGAATCACCTAACCCCAGGAATTGGAGGTTGCTGTGAGCCATGACACCACAGCACCCTACAGAGGGCAAAAAAGTGAGACTCTGTCTCTACAAAAAAAAAAAAAAAAAAAAAAAAAAGAAAATCACTGATCTGATTTTTTTTTTTGTAGACAGAGTCTCACTTTATCACTCTCAGTGGAGTGCCATGGTGTCACACAGCTCACAGCAA
>NW_003852628.1:1426031-1443727 GCF_000181295.1 Otolemur garnettii
CACAGCTCACAGCAACCTCCAACTCCTGGGCTCAAGCGAATCTCCTGCCTCAGCCTCCCAAGTAGCTGGGACCACAGGCATCCGCCACAACACCGGGCTTTTTTTGGTTGCAGCCATTATTGTTGTTTGGTGGGCCTGGGCTGGATTTGAACCCTCCACCTTAGGTGTATGTGGCTGGCACCTTAGCCACTTGAGCCACAGGCGCCGAGCCCCTGAGTAAGTTATTAACTTCATCAGTCACATGGCAAGTTCTGCATCTCTTTCTGATGTGTTCTCATACATCCTTCTCAAGAGCACTCTGGGGCATGCACTATATTTTCTAGATGGGGAAACAGACTTAGGTAGGACCCAGTTATTTGCCCAAGTCACAAAGTAAGAAAGTAGGTTCTGCAAATAAATCCACTTACAGATAAGACCCTCCATCGCCAACACACACACAGTACTTTTGACCAAACAGCTTCTTTTTATTCAAAGACTGTAACACAAAAGCGAGCTGGAGGGAAGAGGTATAAGACAGTAGGACCCTCTCCCAGACTCTATTCTGATTTCCATGAGCATCAGGGAGGGAGAAGATGGAATCCCAGAAAGAAGAATAAAAGGAAATCCAGAATCATTAGCCTAGCCCTTCCCCAGGCCCTGGGTCTTCTGTCATGGGCCAAGGGCCAGGGAAAGAGGGTCACTCTTCATCTGCCAGATTATCTGCCAAAGGCCACCCACTCTGCCTGCCTTAGGCTTCCAGGAGCTTCCCCAGGAAGCGGAGGTTGAGAATCTTGAGCTGCTCATCAAGATCCATACGGACAATGCCATCCTCACCATCAATACTCAACAGGACACCTGTGGCTTCTCGATCCTCGCCCAGGATCACTTTCACCTGGGAGTGGGGGACATGTGGTTAGGGTACCATGTCAGCAGACCAAGCCCCTTCATCTCCTTGCTCCCTCCCCTTACCTTGTTGTTCTTGGTGGGGGTGATGGGCTCCAGGTGCTCACTGGAAATGCTTACGACCTTCTCACTGTCCTTTAAGTACACGGAGCACATGCCTCCCTAGAGGGTAGGGATAGCCTGGTGAGTTGTCATGCTTCCATCAGAAGACTGAGGCCCACATTCTAGGAAACACAGGCTCAGTGCTGATGCTGAGAAAACAAGCCATTTTCTGACATAGGGGTAAGAAAAGGCCAAAGCTGGTCTTGGTTCCAAAGCTCTGGGGCCCATGGTGTGTGGGGACAGGTTGGGTGAAGAGGGATGACCAGAGCAGCAAAGAAAACACAAGAACAAAACTAACTTAGCCCAAAAGGGAGACTGCTCTCAGGCATTTGACTCTGATGTGCCAAACTGGCCTCAGCTTCCCCATGCCTGCTCCTCCTCCTAGGCCCTGGGCCCTGGGCCTAGGGACAGCCTCCAGCCAGAGCTCTGGACCTCATCTTAGTCACTTCTATCACCAACAGCACTCCAGCTCTGAGGCCTGGTCATTCAACCTCCTGAAAAGTCCTTCTCTCCTATCTCCTATCCCTCTTCTCCATGTCCCTGACTCAGTGCAGCCCAACCTCCTCCTGGGTTCTCAGCCCATCTCACCACCCTTAGTGCATCTCTGACAGCAAAACAGAATTAATTCCAAATCACAGATCAGATTCCCCCCACTCTCTTGTTTAGATTATTCCATGGCTCCCCTGTGTCCTCTGGATGGTCCAAGTTCCTCAGGCTGGCACATGGGCTGGCCCTGGCCACTTCTCTGGTCACATCACTCATCTTCCTCTTGGCCCCTTATGTTCTAGCTACAACAAATATGCTAAAGCTTTCCCTCAACTCCAGGCCGTTGCACATGAAATTCCTCCCATTTGGAACATAGTCAACCCCAATCATTTTTCTTGCCTTAACTCCTATTTAGTCTTCAGGTCTCGGCTCAGATGCCTCCTTCTCCAGGAAGCCCTCCCTGATTCCCCCCAAAGTCAGGTAAGGTGCTGCCTGATAGCTGCTCTTGCCCTCTGGCTTCAACCACCTAGCTCTGCCCACTCAGAGCTGTCAATGTCTGGGAACACGCCTGTATCCCACAGTGGGATGTGAGATCCATGAGGGCAGAGATGTCTTAGGCTCTTACTGTTTAATTAATTCAACTTATATTTATTAGAGGGCCAAAAAGATGACAGTCCTTAATCTAGGAAGTGAGGCTCCTAAGAAATAAAATACAATCTTCATAATCAAAGAATCACACCAGGGTAAACATTAAGCTTTTAGGCAGCAAGCTGACAAAATGAAGAACATTGACCTGTCAGATGCAGACCTGAGATAGCCTTGGTGCTTCCCTAAAGGTTGAAAAGGTGTTAACTAGACGAAGAATGGAACTAAGAGGAAAGTACATGTACAAAGGCCCTGAGGTTGGAGGTAACTAGGTATGTTTAGGGAAGGGAAAGCCCAGGGGTGTGAGCACCTGGTGCTAAGCCTAAGCCTGGCACAGAGGCAGCACTCAGTACATGCTACGGAATCAGTCTCTCAAAGGAGTATGTCAAGAAGTGAACACACAGGGCGGCGCCTGTGGTTCAAAGGAGTAGGGCACCGGCCCCATATGCTGGAGGTGGCAGGTTCAAACTCAGCCCCGGCCAGAAATTGCAAAAAAAAAAGACGAAATAAACACACTCCTGTGTGCCAGACACTGTTCCAAGCTGCTGAGACTTAGCCATGATCATGACAGGCAGAAGTCCCTGCCTTCCGAACCTTTCCACATCTGCTTTTTCAGCTATAAATGGGTACTTGAATATGTGGTTAGACAGTTAAAAGCAAAAAAGTAACAACAAAGATTAAGGGGCACCAAGGAGAGGATGCCACACAACCACCCTGGACCCCACGTACCGTGACACTGCGGATGACACCTGTCTGACCCACCACCTGTGTATCCAGGTAGGTGTCCCGCACCTTCACCTGGATGTCAGTTGTTACCCAGTCGCTAGAGTTCTGCTCAATGCCTGAGCCCGGTGTATGTGGGTTGTAGCCACCAGGAGAGGGGGCGCCAGGTGTCATTGGACTGTAGCCAACAGGACTGGGGCTGGGGCTAGCCTACAAGGGAAAGAGGGAATGTCACTGGGAAGAGTCTTCTGGCCTGGCTGTTTAATTTTGGCAGCGATGGAGTCTCACTCTTGCTCAGGCTGGTCTCAAACCACCAAGCTCAAGCAATCCTCCCACCTTGGCCTCCCAAAGTACCAGCATGATAGGTGGGAGCCAACATGCCTGGCCAGGCCTGGCTCTTTCTATAGACCTGAAGTCCACCCTAGTCTACCACCCTCAAGAGCATGCAGGCTGATCAGTACCTGATAGGCCATGGGTGAAGGCGTAGGGTGGTAGCTGGCTGGAGAATGGGTGTTCTGGTAGCCAGCTGGGCTAGGTGCCACCTGGTGGTAGCTCTGGGGGCTGGGGCTGGGCTGATAGGAACCTTGTGGGGAAGGAGCAGCATAGGGGGAGAACTGGTCTGTGTTGTACCTGCAGAGACAAAAGAAGGGGGTATATATTGGGGCAGGGAAGGAAAAGGAAATGATGGCGGGGGGATGGTTTGGACAAGAGTAGATTAGTGTCATCCCCAGTAGACTCACATAGCTGGTGTCCCTGGCGTCTGTGGGTTGTACTGCGGATTGACCTGTGGGGATGAAGGGTCTGGGTAGCCAGGTGTTTGGGGGTTGGGGGTTCCTCCATAGGCCTGTGGGGATGGGGTGGGCTCATCATCAAAGGCGTATTCATATTCTTCCTCAGCCCTGTTGGGGAAAGAAGTCTGTTGAGGATGGCTATGGAGAATAATAATAAGGCAGATGCTTCCAGAACACCACTGTACGCCAAGCCCAAATGGAAGTGGTTTCATTCTCAAAGGAGCCCCTTTCTCAGGTGTTCCTGACATTATCTCTGTTCTACAGTTGAGACTGTGACACAGAGATGATGTTCTCTGCCCAAGATCATACAAACCAATCTCTCCCCAACCCCAGGGATAACCACAATGTATCCCTGTGGTTAGCGGTGAAGAAAAGATTGCTCTGCCCCCCTGCAGCCATGCCTACATTATATGGACCAGCCTGGGGCCAGAAACAGAATTCTGGGTTGGCCTCACAGACCCCTTTGTCCCCTAGGCAGGCATGACTACTCACACACCAATACATACCCAGGCCTCAGGGAGCCCTGGCTCTCACCGTGATGGTGTGTTGGGGTTGTTAGGGTCCCAGGCCCCACTTTGGGCAGGAGTGCGACTGCCGTCATGCAGGGGCGTCTGCGAGCCATAATGTGGGGTGCGGCTGCCTAGAATGGGGGAGAGGAATATGTCTATCCGTTCTGTCCTGTCTCCAGGTCCCCTCATTGCCCCTCTTCCTTGTCCCCAGGAATGCTCACCATCTTGGAGGGGTGTCTGTGAGCCGTACATAGGTGTACGGGACCCAGAACCATACATGGGCGTCTGGGAACCATACATGGGTGTCCGCCCATAGGTGGAGGTCATGCCACCTGGGCGCCGTGAGCCCCTATGAACATGGAGAACAAGTGGGATGAATTAGAGCCCTCTTGCCACCCAGCAGGTGCCCCCTGACCCTCCCTGGCCCAGCTCATACACTGTGGTGAGGCGCTGACGGTCTACAGAGATGGTCTGGCAGGTGGAGTGAAGTTCCACGCGGGCCGTGGATTCCGTGGCATCCTTCACTACACCAATGTACCCTGGTGGGGGGTAAGAGGTCAGGCCCAGGGTTCTCCTTCACCATGTCCCTCCCCAGGCATCCATGTGGCCTTGAAGGTCACCTTTGTAGGGCCCCTGGGAGATGCGCACAGTCTGGCCAATGAGCTCGTTGTCTCTCCGCCCTCGGCCCCTGCTCATGCCACCGCTGCCACCACCTGGGCTACCAAAGCCACCATGCTGACCTGGAGAAGGAGAAGGTCACCAGTCCCCCAGGGGCCTGTCAAGCCCCTCTTTTCACCTGCTTGGCTCCCTCATACTTGGGTGAGGAGCCTCCTCTGCCTGACCCCGGCCCCTGGGCCTTTCCATCAGAGCCCTCACCACTCTGGGATAGGATGTACCTTGGGGCTGGGTCTGTCCTCCTGCAGGCTGAGCACCCTAATAGCAGGGCCCAGCCCGGGGAGGGGCACTCAGTGTAACCTGAATGACCATGGCTCTCCCCCAGCCCCACCCAACACATCGCTGGCCCCTGACCTCTCACCTCCAAGACTGGGGTGCATGGGGCTGCTGATCCGGGGGCTCATAGGGGAAAAGCCATCAGTGAAGTTGTTCACATCTCGGGGCTAGGGGAGGGGAATGGAGTAAACCAGCATGCAGGGACTGGGGGCGGCAGGGACTGGCCTCTGGCCCCAGCCCCCATACCACACACTGCCTTCACCCTGGCAGCCACCCCTCCCTCCTCCTGGTAACAAAACCTCAACTTCATTTTGGGAGAATTGCCACCTCCCTGCCTTTATGGGACTGCCAATCAGGAGGGCTGCGCTTGCCCTGGCCAAGGAGTGGGACTGAAATGTGGATAGTTACCAATTTAAGTCCCTAGAGACAAAAAATTGCAAACCATGGGAAATCATCAAGCCATGTGCACGGTCTTGAGGATACCACCTCCTTATCCCAACTCCCCACTGATACTGTACAACTTTCCTACAAGGCCCACCTCAGGGCCTTTACATTTGTTGATTCACCAAAATATTCCTATGATTTTCCATCCCTTCATTCACTCTCTGCTCGAATGTCACCTTCTAAGGAGGCCTTTATCCTGCTCTAAGGAAAGAGCCCCATCTCCTTACACTGCTTTATTTTGCTTCACAGTGCTTGCTGTCACCTCACACTGTGTTATGTGTATGTACTAAGCTGTTCATCTCTGGAGTATCAGCTCTAGAAGGGCAGAGATTTTTGTCTCGTTCATTGCTAAATCTCCAGTCTGGCACCCTACAGGTGCTCAATAAAATTAAATGAATGAATAATCTGGCGAATAGTTCAGATCCCTAAATAAACTCTTTACTCACTCTTTGCCTAGGATGTAACAATGACATCTGCCCTTCTAATCTTGTCTCTCCCAGAACCAGGGAGGCCTAGAGAATCCAGCCAGGTACCCAACAGACATGGCCTGCCACGCCTGCCTCACCTTTGAGCCTCCAGCTAGCACCAGATGGCGGGCCTTGCAGACAAACATGCCCCCATTCTCCACCAGTTTCTTGCAATGCAGGAAGGCGACACCTCGGAAAAGGTGGCGAATCTCCCCCTCCCGGCCCTAGATAAAGAGAGGAGGGTCATTTTCCTGGCCATGCCCTGTCCCACCACAACTCCTTCAGATTCAGTTCAAGGGCAGGAACTTATACTCACTGAATGGGGGCCATCAATGACCTTGACGATATCTTTCACATGAATATTGTTCTGTTCTGAGTCCAGGGCCACAGCAAAGCGGTTGTCCTTTTTCCGGGTCACAGCCTGATGCCTGACAGTCACCACCTTCCCATGCATGTTCAGCACCTAGAGGGGGAGGGCAAAAGGCAAGGGTGTGGAGTGAAAAAGAGTGACATGGCACAGGGTTTTCTTAAAGTGGGATGATCCTTCCTTATGGGAGACTGTCCCAAACAGGACACCTAGACTCCCTGGCTGTAAGGCAGGCTGTGAGAGTGCTACTTCTTAGCATTGGGTCAACCAAAAATGCTCCCAATCGTTCTAAAAAACTCTGAGAGGAGACTCCACCCTAATTGAACATTGGGAACCTGAGGGTGGGAGGAGCGACTCAAGCTATTGCCCTTGATAGAGTGCCATAGCGTCACAGCTCACAGCAACCTCAAACTCTTGGGCATAAGCAATTCTCTTGTCTCAGCCTCCCAAGTAGCTGGGACTACAGGCACCTGCCACAATGCCTGGCTATTTTTGTTGCAGTTGTCATTGTTGGTTAGCTGCCCTGGCCAGGTTCAAATCAGCCACCTCTGGTGTTTGTGGCTGGTGCTGTAACCACTATGCTACAGGCACTGAGCCAACAATAGCTAATTTTTTACCCATCACTCTGTGCTGGACCCCTTATGACTTCTCTCAAGCCTAGAAACTTTCCTCTGAGGTGGATAGTATCATGATTCCCATCTTTTTTTTTTTTTTTTTTGAGACAGAGTCTTACCTGGTCACCCTTAGTAGAATGCTGTGGCATCCTAGCTCACAGCAACCTCAAACTCTTGGGCTCAAGTGGTTCTCTTGCCTCAGCCTCCCAAGTAGCTAGGACTACAGATGCCCACCACAATGCCCAGCTATTTTTGAGACGAGGTCTCGCTCTAGCTCAGGCTGGTCTCGAACCCATGAGCTCAGACAATCCACTCGCCTTCGCCTCCCAAATGCTAGGATTACAGGTGTGAGCCACTGCACCTAGTCTATCGTGACTCCCATCTTACAGAGGTGGGAACCTCAGACCCAAAAGGGCAAATCACTAGCCCAGGGTCATATAGCCCAGAAGCAATACAGCTGAGATGCAGATCTGGAGTCCAGGGCCCTAAGTACCATGCTCTATAAGAAGGCATAGAGAGGGCAGTGCCTGTGGCTCAGTGGGTAGGGCACCAGCCCCATATACCGACGGTGGGTATATGGGTTCAAACCTGGCTCTGGCCAAACTGCAACAAAAAAACAGCCGGGCATTGTGGCAGGCACCTGTAGTCCCAGCTACTCAGGAGGCTAAGGCAAGAGAATTGCTTAAGCCCAAGAGTTTGAGGTTGCTGTGAGCTGTGACGCTATGGCACTCTATCAAGGGCAATAGCTTGAGTCGCTCCTCCCACCCTCAGGTTCCCAAGAGCTGGAGGTTGCTGTGAACTATGACGCCACAGCACTCTACCAAGGGTGATAAAGTGAGACTGTCTCTAAAAAAAAGGAAGGCATGGAGGCATGACAAGAGAAGGGGACATGTAGCACTGTGTCACTGAGGACCAAATGTCAAGGTACATACCTAGCCTCAGGGATTTATTCACAACAAATTAAGTAGATGTAGCTATTATCCTCATTCTGCACGATTTGAAACTAAGGCACAGAGAGGATGAGTAATTTGCCACTTGCCAGATATCACAAAGCCAGACATGAGTGACAGAGACAGGTCTACAACCCAGAGCAGTCAGCAGTCTGGCTTCTTAACTACCATGCTCAGCTGCCTCATGGGATTGGCACTCAAGGGAGAGGAAGGCCACTGAAAATAAGCCCCCACCACGGAGCACAACACACACCTGGAAGGTCTCCCGCTCTAGTCGCACAATAACACCCACGGTCTGAGGGTCCAGCTGTACCAGCTCACCCCATTCGTGCTGGCCTCCAACATCCACACCTGATGCTGTCTCTGAGCAGAGCTGCAGGTCCCGGGGAAGCACCTTCAGCTATCAGGAGATAGCACAGGGGTGAGGTAGGGCCCAAGTGGTCGCCTACTCTCCTCCTGGCACATATGCCCGCCACCCTCTCCTTCTATCTGCCTACCTCATGCATGGTGAGGTCAGAGAAGAGGATGACAAAGTTCTCCTCCACCCGAACAATGAGGCCTGTGTCGCCCTCAAATCGGCCAGCAATCACCTTCACATGGTCCCCCATCTTAAAGTACTTTCTAAGTTCCTGGGCTGGGAACTCTAGCATGTCCTGAGGAATTGAATGTAGGGTGAGGGCAATAGGTGAGGGGAAGCCACCACCACCCACCAGCCCCTCCCACCCACCTTCAGAATCCACTCATGTTCTTCAAAATGAGTGGAGGCTAAAGCCACTCCAGTTTCACCTTGCCCACCTGCAGACCACCTTCTGCCACGCAAACAACCTCTCACACTGCCACAGAGACACAGACATCAATTAAACTCCTACCCCACAAAGAAACTGTCAGCTCTCAAGCCTGCCTGGACCTGCAGAAAAATCCCACCCCACAGACACAGGACACTGCAGGAGACAACTTCCCGGATGCACAGACAAACCAGGAAACAGCCTAACCAACCACACGCACACACATATATTCAAAAAAAAAAAAAAAAAAGGAATAGGCACCCACCTCAGATTAGTCTGTGGTTAATCATATCACATACTTAGCCCAACACATCCCTAGCTATCGTGCTTTTCAGAAACAAAGGATAGGCCGAGTCACCCTCCAGTGACACCTACAACTAACCAAGCCCTTTGATGATATGGTCACATATCAAGACACACCCTCTGGATGCCTGTTTCTTCCTCCCTATAACAGCCACAGGTAGGCGTGACATACACTATCCTGCTTCAACACCTAGGACATGTTACATCTTGGCTAAAATCAAATAAAAAATAAAAACAAAACAAAAAAACCCAGAACAGAAACATTGAACATATAACCCACACATGTACAGCACAGTTACCCCCAAAGAGACACCCTAGAAGGGCCCTGGAGATAGGACCTACATGCCAGGCCTCTAGAAATATAATCTGACATACCTTTCCCCAGATGACAAAAGCAGGCCTGCATACACCCCAGCCTGATGCTGAGCTGCACACACGTATTACCTCATCAGATGTATCCTGACAACACTAGGAAGGCCTAGACACACCTTCTCCTGGATACCCACATACAAGCAGACATACCCTCAGGTCTGACGCCCTGCTTCTCAGACCCAAGAGCCCCAGCCCTGGTACCCACCTTAAGGTCCTCATGCTTGGGCATGATGGTGATCTTATTGCCATCCACGCTGAGGATCTTGCCCTGCAGGTTGATGAGCTCACCCTCACAGACCTCCACATTGTCTCCAGGTTGGAAATTGTGCTCCCGCTCCTTCCCTGCAAGGATAGTCACAAGGCTGATCGGGGGGCTGTGCACCACAAGCTGCCCCTCATCCTTGACCTGGGTTGCTGATGGGGTCAAATACCTGTGCTCTCAGTCACCACCTCCAGGTCTATGCCTTCTGGCTGGTCCTCGAACTTCTCCAACTCAGAGAGTGTGGGCTTCACACCCTCTGTGATCTGAGCCCCAGGGGCAGGGGCAGGGGCAGGGGCAGGGGCAGGGGCAGGGGCAGGGCAGAAGGAGGAAATAGACCGAAGTCAGTGCCATAGCCCAGTTGAGTGGGCTGGAGATACCATGAGAATTATTCTCCAGGGGACACTCTAACTTGAGGAGTACCCTTAGACAACAGGGAGGAGAAAGACCAATTACTCCCCCCAACATCAATGCCCTCTCTGGGACCCTCCTCACCACAGCAGACATGGCGAAGCTCTTGAACAGGAACCCCTTCCGGCTATAACGGTTCCCCTCAAAGATGAGGAAATCACCATCAGAGGCAACATCACCCCCTAGGGACCTGGAATTTTGTGAGGAGGAGATTAAAAAGAGGGGGTCAAGAAAAGAATGTTGCTGTGCCTCAGTTTCTTTGGCTGACAAAGGAGGAGAAGACCACAGGGAGGACTGGCCTAGCCAGCTCAGCAAACACCCACTTGAGGGGAGTAACAGCTCACAAACCACAAAGGCCCACGTGGAAGAAGCTGCACACATTCCCCACCCCCTGCACTCCAAGGCCCCCTTCCCCGATTCATCTTTCACAAGAGTACTGGCCACAGTCCAGCAGGCTAGTGTTTGATCTGTCTCTGCAACTAGTACAACAGCTCCAGAAGGGCAGAAATTTTCCATTCACTCCCATTTCTCCTACTTTACCAAGAACAAATGCTCAATGATTATTAGTTTTTATTTATTTATTTTTGTAGACAGAGTCCCACTCTGTCACCCTGGGGTTAAGTGACGTGATGTCATCATAGTTTATAGCAAGCTCAAATAACTGGGTTCAAGCGATCCTCCTACCTCAGCCTCCCAAGTAGCTCACACTACTAGTTGCCAGCAAAACTAGTCCTTTATTGATTTATATTTTCTTTTTTTGAAACAGTCTCAAGCTGTGGCCCTGGGTAGAGTGCCGTAGCATCACAGCTCACAGCAACCTCTAACTCTTGGGCTTAAGCAATTCTCTTGCCTCAGCCTCCCAAGTAGCTGGGACTATAGCACCTGCCACAACGCCTGGCTATTTTTGTTGTTGTTGTTGCCATTGTCACTGTTGTTTTAGCAGGCCCAGGCTGGGTTCAAACCTGCCAGCCTTGGTGTATGTGGCCAGTGCCCTTCCCACTGAGCTACAGGTGCCGCCTATGGGTTTGTTATTTTTAGTAAAGCTGGGTCTTGCTCTCACTCAGCCTGGTCTCAAACTCCTGAGCTTAAGCAATCCACCCATTTTGGCCTCCCCTGAGTGCTAGGATTATAGGCATGAACCACTGTTCCCAGCCTTAGTGAGTATTAGTTGAACAAAGTATTAGTATCAAACAATAATACAAGTTAATATTCATGACCACTTAGCCTGGCCTGCACCTTCACTACCTCACTGACCCCTCCTCAAACCCTGTGACATCAGTTATATTATGCTCCTCAATTTCTAAGTGAGGGAATACAGGCTCAGGGAGGTCCTAGCAAGAGGTCACCAAGCTAGTGAGTCTAATAGTTAGGATTCAAAATTGAGTTGGTGGGACTGTCAGGCCTGCACCTTACTTCTGCTACTCTGGTCTATCTGTGCCTCTGCATGTGGGGTGGGCGATACTTAGTTCCTACTCCATGTTCCCTGAGTGGGGAAGGGAGACTCTAGCACTCCCCAAAGGGAGACACATGGAAGAGGTAGGTCAGGTTCCTCCTGCTTACTCACTCAACCACCTTCTCCATGTAGTGAATCTGGGAGAAGGGACAAGGATCCTCTGCTGGGCATGTCAGGGGCCTGTGGCCCAGCAGACTGAGGGTGTGAATGGGTCCAGTTCAGGCATGTGATGTATTAGCAGACTCAGGTGCAGAGTAAAAGGTGTTCATCACCTTTAACCGGCTGACTCACCCAAATAGTTCCAGAACAGGACCAGAGAGAAGAGTGTCACTGGCACCTCCTTTCTCCATCTCCTCCTCTCCTGCCCTCCCTGTTGGAGCCCCAGGCTGGCCCTGGGTTGCTTCGATCCTCCACCCAGCTAGGAAACCAGGGAAGACATCTGAGAGTAAGGGGCGCTACAGCCCCATCTCAGGTGGAAATAAGGAGATGAGGGAAGGGGACTTTAGGAAGCCTGCCAAGATCCATAAACCCCACTTTACCATATCTGATACCATCAACCTCATTTATCACGTAATGAGTACGGCTCCGGCACACACACACACATTAGTTCAATTAATTCTATGATCCCAGGAAGCAGGAGTTGTTACCATCCACCTTTAGCAGAGCAAACAGAAGCACAAGGCTGGGTGTGGTGGCTCACACCTGTAATCCTAGCACTCTGGGAGGCTGAGACAGTGGATTGCCTGAGCTCACAGGTTCAAGACCAGCCTGAACCAGAGTGAGACCTCATCTCTAAAACTAGCTGGACGTTGTGGTAGGCACCTGTAGTCCCAGCTACTTGGGAGGCTGAGGCAAGAGAATCACTTAAGCCCAAGAGTGTGAGTTTGCTGTGAGCGTGACAACACGCACTCTACCAAGGGCAACAAAGTGAGACTCTATCTTCAAAAAAAAAAAAAGGCTCGGTGCCTGTAGCTCAAGTGGCTAAGGCTCCAGCCACATACACCTAAGGTGGCAGGTTTGAATCCCCAGCCCGGGCCCGCCAAACAATGATGGCTGCAACCAAAAAATGGCCGGGCATTGTGGCGGGCGCCTGGTAGTCCCAGCTACTTGGGAGGCTGAGGCAGGAGACTCGCTTGAGCCCAGGAGTTGGAGGTTGCTGTGAGCTGTGATGCCATGGCACTCTACCCAGGGGGATAGCTTGAGGCTCTGTCTCAAAACAAAAAACAAAAAACAAAAAAAAACAGGCAGGGCATGGTGGCTCATGCCTGTAGTCCTAGCACTCTGGGAGGCCGAGGCAAGTGGATTGCTTGAGTTCATGAGTTCAAGACCAGCCTGAGCAAAAGCAAGACCCATCACTACTAAAAATAGAAAGTCTGAGGCAAGAGGATCGCATGCACCCAAGAGTTTGAGGTTGCTGTGAGCTATGATGCTATGGCACTCAACCTAGGACGACAGCTTGAGACTCTACCTCCAAGAAAAAAAAAAAGAAAAAAGAAAGAAAGAAATGGAAGCACAGGGATGTGAAGCAACCCACCTGAGGCTGTGCTTCCACGCTAACCACTCACAAACTAACCTGTGGAGGGGGCCCACCCCTGAGGAGGATGTACACAGGCACATTCTATACCAAAGGCCCTGGGGACCCATCCCAGACAGTCCCCAAGGATATTCTCACCTGATCTTCTCAGCGTCAAACAGCCTCTGTGGAGGCCGCTTAAACTTCTTCCTTTTTGCAAACCAGTCTTTCTATGGAGGAAAGAGGCATGGGTGGGAAGGGTGAGAGAAGAGGGGCTTGGCCACCAGCAGGGATCCAGCGCAACCCCTCCTGCAGGCAGCAGAGCCCCACGGTACCAAGCTCATTCGGGCCTTGATGCGGTCATAGTCAATACGGGGGATCATCTTCAGGGAGATCGTGTTCTGGCTGGGCTCCACATAATCCACCTGGACAGGGCAGACAGGCGGTCAGTAGGGGCCCAGCTCTCTCTCCCTGACCCTAGACACACAAAGAACAAAGATATGCCAGGAAGAGGAAGGGGAAGGGACAGAGGATGACAAGAAATCAAGCTGCTGACAAGCCCCAAAAGTCTCTTCCCAGCCTATCTCACCTCAACTCTTGGCACTGAATATCCACTGCCTGCTTGACAACTCCACTTGGATATCCAAAAGGTTCCCCTAACACCAGGCACAGTGGCTCACGCCTGTAATCCTAGCACTCTGGGAGGCTGAGGCGAGTGGATTGCCTGAGCTCACAGGTTCAAGACGCTGTCTCTAAAAGTAGCCAGGTGTTGTGACAGGCACCTATAGTTTCAGCTACTTAGGAGGCTGAGGCAAGAAAACTGCTTGAGCCTGAGTTTGAGGTTGCTGTGCGCTATGATGCCGGGCAACAAAGTGAGACTGCCTCAAAAAATAAAAAAATAAAAATAAAAGATCCCCCTAATCTAGGACAACCACACTTGAACTGATTGCATTCAAACCTGCCCCTCACCCAGCATCCCCACTCCATTTTTCCTTCTGCACAGGCACACAACCTGGGAATCATTCTTGACCTCGGTTTTTTTTGTTTGTTTTTTGAGACAGATTCTCACTTTTGTTGCCCTTGGTAGAGTGCTTTCACACCACAGCTCACAGCAACCTCAAACTCTTTGAGGTCAAGTGATTCTTTTGCCTCAGCCTCCTGAGTAGCTGGGACTACAGGCACCTGCCACAACACCCAACTATTTTTAGAGACAAGGTCTTGCTCTTGCTCAGGCAATCCACCTGCCTCCGCCTGCCAGAAGGCCAGGACTACAGGTGTGAGCCACCGCACCCAGCTGTAATTTTTTTTCTTCTTTTTAGGAGTTAGAGTCTCACTTTGTCACCCTTGATAGAATGCTGTGGTGTCATCATAACTCACAGCAATCAAACTCTTGGGCTCCAGTGATCCTCTTGCCTCAGTCTCCCAAGTAGCTGGGACTATAGGCGCCTGCCACAGTGCCAGGGTATTTTTAGACATGAGGTCTTGCTCTTGCTCAGGCTGTTCTCAAACTCCTGAGCTCAGGTAATCCACTGCCTCAGCCTCCCAGAGTGCTAGGATCAGAGGTGTGAGCCACAGTGCCTGACCCCCTTTTTTCTTCTTATACCCACATCCAACCTGTCAGCAAATCCTGTCAATTCTGCCTTCAAAATATCTGTCCTCGGCTCGGCGCCAGTGGCTCAAGTGGCTAAGGCACCAGCCACGTACACCTAAGGTGGTGGGTTCGAATCTAGTCCGGGCCCACCTAACAACAATGATGGCTGCAATCAAAAAATAGCCGGGCATTGTAGCGGGTGCCTGTGGTCCTAGCTACTTGGGAGGCTGAGGCAGGAGACTCGCTGGAGCCCAGGAGTGAGCCCAGCTCACTCCTGTGAGCTGTGATGCCATGGCACTCTACCCAGGGGGACAGCTTGAGGCTCTGTTTCAAAAAAAAAAAAATCTGTTCTCTTCCACTATAAGCTTAGCATAGCATCCCAAATCCAAAAATTCAAAATCCTCTAGAGTACAAAACTTTCTTCAATGCTACAGTACACTCAAAGGAAATGCTCACTAGAGCATTCTAGATGTTGAATTTTTGGATTTGGGATGCTTAACCAGTTAAGTATAATGCAAATATTCCAAAATCTGAAAAACTTTGAAAACTAAAAAAATTCTGGTCCCAAGCATTTCAGGTGAGAAACACTGAACCTGTACTATAACCTGGGTCCTGTCTTGCCAGCACCTGCCACCTGGGCTAATGGCAGCAGCCTCCTCACTGGTCTGCCTTGCTCTTATCCATGGCCCCCTCCAGTCTATTCCAGGCCTCTGTTACTCAACCTTTGCACTACTGGCCTTCTGGGCCAGATCATTCTTTGCTGTGGCAGCTGCCCTATGAATTGTTGAATATGACTAACAACCCTAACTTCTACCCTTTCCCTCATCCCAGCTGACATAACTGAAACTGTCTCCAGACATTTCCAAATGTTGCCTGGGGCCAATATCACCAAGGGGTCTCAACACAGTCACCAGAGAAATCCTACTAAAATCAAAGTGAGACCGTGTCCCTTAGAGTCCTCCTATCTTACTTCAGTAAACACAAAAGCCCTGCAAGGGGCTACAAGGCCTTGTTACCCCACTGAACTCATCTCTCGCCCTTCTCACCTTCACTCCCTGTTTCAGCCAGTGAAAGTCCCATCTGATGTGCTGTCCCTTCTCCCTGTAACACTTTTCCCAAGAATTCCACATGGCTTGCTCCTTCACCTCTTTCAGATCATTACTCAACATGCCTTTGAACAGGCTAGGCATGGTCATGGTGGCTCACACCTATAATCCTAGCACTCTGGGAGGCCAAGGCGGGCGGATTGCCTGAGCTTACAAGGTTCGAGACCAGTCTGAGCCAGAGCGAGACCCTGCCTCTAAAAATAGCTGGGCATTGTGGTGGGACCCTCCAGCTACTAGGGAGGCTGAGGGAAGGCAAATGCTTGAGACCAAGAGTTTGAGGGTGCTGTGAGGCAAGCTATGAGGCCACAGCACTCTACTGAGGGCAACAAAGTGAGACTCAGTCTCGAAAAATTTAAAAAAAAAAATGCCTTTGAATAAGCACAACCTTGGCTGTCCATTTCCTGCGTGTTCACAAGATCTAGGATCTGCTTCACCTAATCAGAGCAGGGTTCTGTTCTCTGTGATTGAAAGAAGGATGAGAAGGACAAAAGGAAAAGAGGGGAGGACAGAAGAGGGAAGCCCTGATGCCCTCAGCTGCCCCACCCCTGGCACCTGAGCGATGTCATCCTTGTAAATGCCCCGCTTGAGACGGACCCAGGACTTTGGTTTCAGGTTGGCCACCTCCTTCACCACTTTAAGCACATCTGTCATCTCCTTGATGGGCACCATCTGCTGGTTCCAGTAGCCAAGCCGCAGGTTGCCCACACCCTCAATGGCTTGCTTCACGTGGGTCTGCTTGTAGGCTTCCACGTAGATGTAACCCTTCACGTGCTCTGGTGCCACTACTGACTTAATTTGCAGAGGCTGCAGGGTGAGCCGGTAGAAGGAGACAGTGAGACACACTGCTAACAACAGTAATGACTGCCACTCATCAGCAGTTCCCTTTCCAGGAATCTATCCCACAGAAACATGTTGGCACAATGACAAGGACACAAAACTCTTCCCTGAAGAATTATTTATTATAGTAAACAAACAAGGTTAGAAACTTAAAGATGCTCAAAAAGAGAGATTGGCTAAATTATGGCTTAACTGTATACTATGAAATATAGTGTAGCAATTAAAGAAAACAATGAGATGAATCTATATAACCAGAAAGACATTCAACACATGGTGTATGTAACAAAAATAATTAGAACCAAAGCCAGCTAAAGTGGTTACATGTGAGTATCAGCCAAAACATACCCTTAAGACAAAAATTATCACCAGAGACCAGAAAGGACACTTTGTAACAGTAAAAGGGTCAATCCACCAACAAGATATAACATTATTAACATATAGGAAACTAATAGAACCTCAAAATATACAAAGCAAAACAGACTATTCAACGATAATACCAAAGACTACAATACCCCACTTTCAATAATGAATAGAACTAGACAGATCAATGAGGAAACAGAACACTTGAGCAACACTGTAAGTCAACCAGACCTAACAGACAGCTGCAGATAGAACACTCCCCCTAACAACAGCAGAACACACATTCTTATGTGGGACATACTGACCACTCTCCAGGATAAGCCATGTAAAGGCCATAAAATGGGTCTCAATCAATGTAAAAAAACTGAAATCATATAAAGTAATTCTCTACCCACATGTAATGAAATTAGAAACTAGTAACAGGCCAGGTGCGGTGGCTCACGCCTGTAATCCTAGTACTCTGGGAGGCTGAGGTGGGTGGATTGCCTGAGCTTACAAGTTCGAGACCAGCATGAGCCAGAGCGAGACCCTGTCTCTAAAAATAGCCAGGTGTTGTGGTGGGCTCCTGTAGTCCCAGCTACTTGGGAGGCTGAGGAAAGCGAATCACTTGAGCCCAAGAATTGGAGGTTGATGTAAGCTATAACGCCATGGCACTCTACAGAGGGCCACAAAGTGAGACTCTGTCTCAATAAAAAATAAATAAAATTAGGCTTGGCGCCTGTGGCTCAAGTGGCTAAGGCGCCAGCCACATACACCTAAGGTGGCGGGTTTGAAT
>NW_003852628.1:1444729-1451575 GCF_000181295.1 Otolemur garnettii
CCAACTCCAAACTAAACCAATTGAATACAAAATTTAAAAAAAAACAATAATCAGCATAACTCGAATGAGGTAATTAGAATTTTACCCCTGTACAGCACATTTTAAATCATGATTTACAAATCCTGCAATAGTCTACTTAGTCCCAATGGCTCATACTTATTGCTTCGACAGGTAAAAGCAAAGGACTCAGCCTAAGACATACCACGTTAAGTGAAAAAGTCACCAGCCAGCACATGGTTTCAGGAATTGTGAGGATACCTTTGGTAGGGTTTGCCCAGGTTCCAAAATTGCCAATTACCCCTTTGACAACAGTTATACTTACTGAATATATACTGCAGGATAAGCCCTATTTGAGAGCTGAACATGTCCAAAGTTATTTAATCCTAATGATGCTGAAGGCAAGCACTGACCCACAAAGGGAAAATGGCTCACTAAAGAGGTGGCAGTTAGCAAGGAGCA
This sequence comes from Otolemur garnettii, assembly GCF_000181295.1. NCBI lineage: Eukaryota > Metazoa > Chordata > Mammalia > Primates > Galagidae > Otolemur > Otolemur garnettii. The sequence goes on from NW_003852628.1 coordinate 1,445,189, forward strand.
GGGCAGGATTCAAACTCTGGCAGCCTACAGAAAGATCTGGGCCTGGGTGGCACCTGTGGCTCAGTGGGTAGGGTGCTGACCCCATATACTGAGGGTGGTGGGTTTGAACCTGGCCCTGGCCAAACTGCAACAAAAAAAATGGCTGGGTATTCTGGTGGGTGCCTGTAGTCCCAGCTACTCAGGAGGCTGAGGCAAGAGAATAAATAGCCTAAGCCCAGGAGTTGGAGGTTGCTGTGGGCTGTGACACCACAGCACTCTACCAAGGGCAATAAAGTGAAACTCTGTCTCTAAAAAAAAAAAAAAAGATCTTGGCCCTTTAATGCACTGGGTGTCTTGCATGCAGTAGCAAGCATTACTTCATGGTCTGTGTGCTGTGAGTGACCATGAAGGGCAATCATCAGCTCTGCACAGTAACCACCATACCCTCAGCACCTGCCAAGGCAGGGATTGGCTCAGAGGAGGGGCTCTGAGAATGGAGAATGTTTGATGACTGCATGAATGAAAGAAGGGAGTCTCCTCTGGACAGGACTATCCCTGATGGACTTGGCCATGCTGCCTATCCTAAGAATCCCTCTTCAACAATCAGGTGACAGTTACCCAACAAGGCTGGTAAATAGGTAGAACTCACTCTCATGCAGAAGAGTCACAGGAATCTAACTGGATGACTTCTTTGCCAGAAACACAGAGAACAATGACAGCATATCTGTCAGGGCACAGAAGAGCCCTTCCATTTGGACAGTGGTCTTGTTCTAGCTGGAGCAGCTTACTCAGCACTGGGGCAATTGGTGCCTTCAATGCCTATAATATCCTTCCCTCCGAGTTTTGTCCTGTTTCTCTCCCCCAAGCCATTTGATGACCCAACTTACTGTGTCTGTGAACTGGTAGGCAATGAACTTGCGCATCAAGGAAATGGCTGTGGCCCGTTCCTCTCCAATCTGGAAGAAAAGTGGCAGACTTGAGTGAGATGACAAGTGGGAAGACAGGACAAAGGAAAGAAGAAAGAAAGATAAAGCAGGAAAAAGACAAGAGCACGAGTGATGGAGAGACACAGAGGGAGACAGATGGATAGCAAGAAAGGGTGGGAGATAGTGGGTAAGGGAGGGTGAAGAGAGGGAAGGGGTGAGAGAGGGAAGGGAGGAGAGAGGGGTGGGAGAGAGGAAAGAAAGGAGAGAGTAAAAGGGGGAGAGGCAGAGAAAGAAGGGCCAGGAGACTGGCGGAACAAGGAGACCTGGGACACACACACACAGGACAGTCCTTTCCCACAAAGCAGCCTCCCTCATTTGCCTGCCTCCTCCAGGCCTTGAGCCAAGGCACGCACCTTACACTTGACAGTCCACAGATTGGGATCCCTGGACAGCAGAAGGAAAGGAAGAAGCCCTTTAGTGAAACTGTCTCTTCATCACAAAACAGATCAATCACCACAGCCATCCTTCTTCCTTTCCCACCAAAGCCTAGGCTTCCCCATACTCACTGGCTTCCCCACCCTTCTAACCTTAAGCAGGAAAAAGTGACAAAGTACCCTCCCCACCCCTGCCATCCACCACTCTCTGTCTCATTCTGTCCTATTTCAGGAAGTGACTTCTGTGGCAGTCTTTGTCCCACGTAAGCTTTGCACCCCAGCCCTCCTGGCCCAAGCCCCTTACTTGACTCCCGGGAGCAGCTGCTGTTGGGTGATGTCATCTGAGAGCTCATCAGATCCTCCATACACCCTGGAGGGGGGAGAGCAGTCGAAAAGGAGGGGCTCTGTCAGAACCCTGCCCCTTCCCACTTAGGGACCCCCCACCCCCACCCCCCGCTCACCCTGCTATGCCCTTACGTCTCGCCCACTGACGACTTGGCATATTTCTTCATGTAATACTCGCCTAGTTCTTCTTCTCGCTGGTCCCTGGGGTATGAGGGGGAAAGCAAACGTGAACTGAAAGTTGAGGAGAAAGGGTGGGCTGACATGCCCCCAAATCCCCCATAGGAACCGGTTCCACTGCATCTCCCTCCATTGCTCACCTCCAGAGATTTTGGAGGCGGCGAGCCCCAGAACGGTCTTCATCCAGGACAACATTGTCTATATTGGAAGCTGGGAAAAAAAAAATAAAGGGCAGATGGGGTGAATAAGGGTGGCTGGAGAGCAGGGGCCTGAAGAAAGTGGGCAACAAGGCTAAGAGGACCAGGGTCTAGCCCTGGGATGGGAAAAGATCTCACCAAGGAAACCCACCCACCCCTTCACCCCTACTGTGTCCTTCTCAGCATCCTGTTTCTCGCTGAAAAGATTGAAAGTGGGGCCCAGCAGTTGGGGGCATCCAGCTGTTCCTATCTCCTAGCCACTATCTAGGCAAACCCTATCCCACCCCACACATCCCTGCCACCCACAAATGCAGATGGGAACACATCCATGGTTTCCCCAGTCAACTGGGGAAAGTCAACTGCTGGAGACCTGACCCCAAAACTCCCTGACTCTGGACCCTACACGAGTCAGAGCCCCCAGGACCAGACAGGGTGAGGGCAGGGTGCCACAGGAAGGAGGACATGTCAGGATGTGGGAGGAAGATCAGGGAATCACACTTTTCAGGTTCTTACCTTCAATCTCTTCTACTTGGAGGAAGAGGAGGTGGTGGTGGTGGTGGTGGTGGTGGTAGTGGTGGTGGTGGTGGGCGAGGGCAGACAAAGTATGAGCCAAATTATAGCAGCGAAATCAACCAATGGGTTGGGGGACGGGAAGGGAGGGACACAGGAAGGTTGAAAATCAAAAGTAAAGGCCAGGCACCAAGTGGTTGGGGAGAAGCCGAAATGTATGAGGTGCACAGAACGGAAAATAACAGGGAGGGGGCACTGGCCCAGGAAGTGGGGGGTATCTTGGGACATAGCCAGTCCACCCTTCGACCCCCAGAAAGGACTCACTGGGGCCCTAGGATCCCAGAGTCCTCTCCCCACAAGACATACCACCCCACAGTCCCCGCCCCCCCACTCATGGGCCTAAAAGGAAAAGGTAGGGGAGCTGGTCTCTCTGGCAAGGACAGAAAGAAGCAAGGTGAGGAGGTGGGTGTTGGGGTGGTAGGGCATGGGGGCAGGGGAGGGGCTCTGAAGACCCTCTCAGCCACACACCCCCAGTGGTCCTATGGTGAAAGGGCCCACACACCTTTCTCTAGGATGTCCTCTGCTCCATCTTCCCACTGGTCCTCGTCCTCATACTCATCGTCCACATCTGAAACAGGAAGGCCAGGTAGTCAGGGGCACTCACAATGATAGGTCCTGGGAAACGAAGACTCTCCTCTGGGAGATGGGCACCAAAACCTCCACTGTACAGACCAGAACGCTGAGGCTTTGACAGGTGAGGCACTAGTGCCAGGCCATGCTACAGAGCTGGTACAGATGCAGAGTCAGCTGTCACATATGGACCTATGACTTCCCTACCCTCACATTTCTTGTTTTTTTTGTTACCCTCACATTTTTTTAAAAAAATAAAATCACTACTCAGTGCCTGTAACTCAGTGGTTAGGATGCCGGCCACATACACCAAGGCTGCTGGGTTTGAAGCTGGCTCAGGCCTGTTAAACAACAATGACAACTACAACAAAAAAATAGCTGGGCACTGTGGCAGGTACCTGTAGTCCCAGCTAGTTGGGAGGCTGGGGCAAAAGAATCGCTTAAGCCCAAGAGTCTGAGGTTTGCTGTGAGCTGTGACACCACAGCACTCCAAAGGTGACATAGTGAGACTGTCTCTAAATAAATAAATAAAAACAAAAACAGAAACAAAATCAGGGCCAGGCTCAGCGGCTCATTCCTATAATCCCAGCACTCCGGGCTGAGGAGGGTGGATTGCCTGAGCTCACAGGTTCCAGACCAGCCTGAGCAAGAGCGAGACGCTGCCTCTAAAAATAGCCGGGCATTGTAGCGGAAGTCTATAGTCCCAACTACTTAAGAAGCTGATTCAGGATGGTGCCTGTGGCTCAGTGGGTAGGGCACTGGCCCCTTTTACCGAGGGGGGGCGGGTTCAAACCCGGCCTCCGCTGAACTGCAACAAAAGAAATAGCCGGGCGTTGTGGCGGGCACCTGTAGTCCCAGCTATTTGGGAGGCTGAGGCAAGAGAATCGCCTAAGCCCAGGAACTGGAGGTTGCTATGAGCTGTGTGACACCATAACACTCTACCGAGAGCGATGAAGTAAGACTCTGTCTCTACAAAAAAAAAAAAAAAAAATCGATTCAGCCTAGGAGTTAGAGGTTGCTATGAGCTATGATGCCAGGGCACTCTATCAAAGATGATAAAGTGAAACTATCTCAAAAGAAAAAAAAAGCAACTTAAAATAAGAGTGAGACATGCACCTAATGACATAATGAAAAACTCCAAGGTGTTCAGAGATGTATGTATACAGCAAGTCTCCCGCCACTACTAATCCCCAGCAACCCTCCTGCAGAAGAGATCTTCTTATCCAGAGATAATCTGTGCCTACATAAGAAATGCACATTTGCTCAGCGCCTGTACTCAGTGGTTATAGCACTGGCCAGATAGATTGGGGCTGGCGGGTTCCAACCTGGCCTGGGCCTGCTAAACAACAAAAAAACAGCCGGGCATTGTGGTGGGCACCCGTAGTCCCAGCTACTTTAGAGGTTGAGGCAAGAGAATGACTTAAGCCCAATAGTCAGAGGTTGCTGTGAGCTGTGACACCACAGCACTTGACCACAGGCGACACAATGGGACTCTGTCTCAAAAAAAAAAAGAAATGCACACATGGGCGGCACCTGTGGCTCAGTGGGTAGGGCACTGGCCTCATGTACCGAAGGTGGCAGGTTCAAACCTGGCCTCGGCCAAACTGCAACAAAAGAAATAGCTGGGCATTGTGGCAGGCGCCTGTAGTCCCAGGTACTCGGGAGGCTGAGGCAAGAGAATTGCCTAAGCCCATGAGTTGGAGGTTGCTGTGAGCTGTGTGATGCCACGGCACTCTACTGAGGGTGATACAATGAGACTCTGTCTCTACAAAAAAAAAAATGCATATGATCCCACCATGTTCTCCTGCACATTTTATTTTCTTTAGACAGTCTTACTTTGTCTCCTGTGGTAGAGTACCATGACATCATACCTTGCAGCAACCTCAAACACCTGGAATCAAGCAATTATCTTGCTTAGCCTTCCAAGTAGCTGGGACTACAGGTGCCTGCCACAATGCCTGGCTATTTTTACAGACAGGGTCTCACTCTTGCTCAGGCTGGTCTCAAACTCCTAGTTCAACCCATCCACCCGCTTCAGCCTACCAGAGTGCTAGGATTACAGGCATGAGCCACCACACCTAGCCTTCCCCTGCATAATTTTTTAATACATTGTCTGTACCTCCCCTTTTTTTTGTTTAACTATTTATCAATCTTAAAAATTTTTCAGTGCCCCACACCCAACACGTCCCGGCCTGGAAGCACAACTCCCACTGCACCTTCCTTTTTTCTCTACATTACTACTAGTAACTCAGAGTTCATCCATAGCAGCCCATTTCTCACATGCTATTTGCCCTATACTCATTTAACAAGGCCCTTATCATCAATGAATATTTAGGTCACCAAAATTTTGCAACTGCAAAAAGCACACCATGCATCCTTGTTCTTATGTATTTGTACACTCATACGAGTTTAATAAAGAAATTCCTACAGAGGAACTGCTAGGTCAATGGGTCCCTGCATGTTAAATGTTAGCAGGCACTGCCATGAGGCCTTCCACACAGACAGAACCCACAAGCATTCCCACCACTAACATATGGGTGTCCCTAGTGGCCCACACATTCGTCACACAGCATGGTATCTGTTCTCTTGATTTGGACTCATCTGCTAAGACCTTTTCCCGAAGCAAGATCCCTTTCCTTCAGGCTTTTTTTAAGACAGAGTCTCACTGTGTCACCCTGGTAGAGTGCTGTGGCTTCATAGCTCACAGCAACCTCAAACTCCTGGGTTCAAGAGACCCTCCTGCCTCAGCCTTCCGAGTAGCTGGGACTACAGGTGCCCACCACCACATCCAGCAATTTTTTTCCGTTTTTGGTAAAGAGAGGGTCTCACTCTTGCTCAGAGTGGTCTTGAACTCTTGAGTTCAGGAGATCCACCCAACTTGGCCTACCAGAATGCTAGGATTATGAACATGAGCCACTGTGCCTGACCTCCTTCAGACTTTTGAGGAAAAATCCAAAGTTCTCTGAGCCCCAGGAATACCCAGTCCACCTCTGTTCCTCTGCTCTCTGTAATAACAAGCTCATTTCCCCTCAGGTGAAAGAGCCCCCCCAAAACATAAGTCAGTATTCTAAGTTACCCCCCTTCTTTTTTTTGAGACAGACTCTCACTTGGTCACTCTTGAGAGAGTGTCTTAGCTCACAGCAACCTCAAACTCTTGGGTTCAAGTGATCCTCTTGCCTCAGCCTCCCA
>NW_003852628.1:1454448-1455742 GCF_000181295.1 Otolemur garnettii
AAAAAAAAAAAAAAAAAAAGCATACATACAGAAATGGTTTTGGGCAAAATTATGTGTTTGGCCAGCCTGAGCATGATTGAGACTCTGTTGCTATGAAAAATAGAAATAAATTAGCCAGCCATCCTGGCATGTGCCTGTAGACCCAGCTACTTGAAAGGCTGAAGCAGGATTGCTTGAGCCTAGGAGTTAAGAGACTGCAGTGAGCTTGGATAATGCCACTGCACTCTAGCTTGGGCACAGAGCAGGATTCTGTCTCAAAAGATATGTGTGTGTGTGTGTGTGTGTGTGTATCTCATGTATTTTGGATTTGCTTCAATATCATCCAGAGGTAGGTAGAAGTGAGAAAGAGTAAGTGAAATAAGTTTGGTACTAAGCTATTAACTGTTGAAGCTATGTGACAATGGTATATGGGGGTTCAATACACACCTAAAGAAACTAAAAGGGTGAGGGGGAGAGTTTGCCTCTGTTCAGCGCCTCTCTAGCCCTGCCCAGTGACATACCAGCCTCATCCAGAATGAAGCCACCATGGCGAGGTTTTTTGGGGGGCCGGTCATCATCTTCCTCCTCCTCTTCCTCATCATATTCCTCCTCTTCCTCCTCTTCCTCTTCTTCCTCAGGCTCTTCTTCCTTCTCACTGCCAGCTGCACTCCGCCGCTCTTCCTCTACCTACAGGGATCAGGTAGGGTTGAGGCACCAGAGTTCTACCACCCCCAAATTCAGACACCAAGCTCCTCACCCCCAAATCTGACTTCAGATCTGCCAATCATAACTCCCTTAGCTGTGTGTGCATGCCCTTCCACTTTGGCCAGGCCTCTCTGGTTATCATCTATCTCAGTGACAGCACTGCCATCCCCGAAACCACCCAACCAATACCTGGGAGCCAACCCAGACTCCTCCCTCCAGTAGACCTTTTGCTCACCTCAACTTCAAATATTCTAGGTTGATGAGGCTTCGTCCTTGACCCTCTTCCATGCTACAACTCTCCTGGGCCATCTCATCTACTCCCTTGGCTGTGGTGGACATCTCTGTGACAATGCTGACTCCTAACAACTCCTCTATGACATCTCTATGACTCCTAACTCTGTTTCCAATTCACCCAACTCATCAAGGCCACTGGCCATCCCTTACTGTTAATTCCATGGACACTCTGTAGTCCTCACCTACATACAGGATGTCCCAGCAGCATCAGGCAGCCCAATCATGCCCCCCTATAGAAATGCTCCTCTCAGGTGGTGCCTGTGGCTCAGTGGGTAGGCCGCAGGCCCCATATACCAAGGGTGGCGGGTTCAAACCC
>NW_003852628.1:1456130-1457265 GCF_000181295.1 Otolemur garnettii
CCAAACTACTTGGGAGGCTGAGGCAAGAGAATCGTCTAAGCCCAGGAGTTAGAGGTTGCTGTGAGCTGTGACACCACAGTACTCTACCAAAGGCATTAAAATAAGTCTCTATCTCTAAAAAAATAATAATAATAAATAAAAAATGCTACTCTCGGGCAATGCCCGTAGCTCAGTGAGTAGGGCACTGGTCCCATATACGGAAGGTAGTGGGATCAAACCCGACCCCGGCCAAATTGCAACAAAAAAATAGCTGGGCGTTGTGGCAGGCACCTGTGGTCCTAGCTACTTGGGAGGCTGAAGCAAGAGAATCACCTAAGCCCAAGAGCTGAAGGTTGCTGTGAGCTGTGATGCCATGGCACCCTACCTAGGGCAACAAAGTGAGACACTGTCCCTAAAAAAAAAAAAAAAAAAATACTATTCTCAGCTTCTGCCACACAACTCTCCTGGTTTTTCTCCAACCTTCTTCTTAAGCTCCCCTTATGTGCTCACCCCTTAAAGGCTGGCCTTAATCACTAGGCCCAAAGACTAGGTCCAAAACCCACTTTGCTTCTCCCTCCATGCACTTTCCCTGGCCACTTTACCTTCCATGACCTCAGTTCCTGTCTCTGAGGACAACACCGTCTCTAGTCCTCTACTTTTTTCCCCAGAACTAGAGACCCCCATGTGCCAGCAGCCTCCTGAGTGTCTCCCCAAGATGTCCTCTGAGCCCTTCATAGCCACCATGTCCCAAACTGACCTTAGTGTCTTCCCCTATACCTCTGTTGGACTCCTCTATCTCCCATCAGTCACCAAATCCACATCATTTCTTCCTGTGAACATTGTTCCTCCAATCCATCCCTATATCCTGAGCCTAGGCCAAGACACTGCCCCCTAACACCCGATCCTTACCCTAGTCACCTCCCTGGTCTCCTGGGCTCTAATCCCTCTTCCATACTAGTAACAAAATTAATTGATCCATACCAAACAATGTTTCCCAAACTTTAATCCCTGACTCATTAACTTCACGACTTCTCCTATGTTATCACCCAACCCATTTATCTAATATAGATTGAGCATTCCTAATCCAAAAGTTCAAAATCTGGAATGTTCCAAAATCTGAAACTTCTTGAGCACTGACTTGACGCCCATTAGAGCA
>NW_003852628.1:1457624-1459166 GCF_000181295.1 Otolemur garnettii
AAATACTTGTAGTCCCAAGCATTTCAAATAAGAGACACTCAACCTGTATTTTCTTTAAATCCATTCACATTTCTACTTAATTTAAAAGGGAAACATTTCTATGTTTTGAAATGTTTCAAAATTAAAAACTTTTTGAAGGTTTGTTGTTGTAATTAGAATACCACAGAAACAAAAGCAAAACAACGTTATTAAGTCCCAGCAAGATACTACTGCCTGCTATAGGCTCTCCCTGATAAACTAGCACATTTCAGAGAGGTATTTAAGACACAGTAAAACCACAATGAAACTTTCTCCACAACATAATCAAAAGACAGGACATACAACTGGAAAAGAAGTAACTTCCTCACTAAGTGGCCTAAAGTCTTTGTCCTTATTCCATCTAGAAGCCCCTCTCACCACCCCAACCTGGAAGGCATCCTACAATCTTGGGAAACTATGATCTAAAATAGGAATCTGACCACTTGGTCCCATTTTGGACCACAGCTCTCCAGCCAGCATGGACTAGAAGCACAGGCTCTGCCAACTGCCACTCCCCCTCTTCCCACCTTTCAGGACTCTCTCTTCCCAGCACTAGTCCCAGGTACACTGAACTACTTACACCATGCTCTTTCAGCGCCAGCCATCATTCATGCTGGTCCCCTGCATAAAAAGCATTCTCCTCTGCTTTCCCCTCATACTTCAGTCAAAATACTCCCTCCTGACGCTGGGCACAGTGGCTCACACCTGTAATTTAAGCACTTGGGTGGCTGAGGCTGGTGCATTGCCTAAGCTCACGAGTTCAAAACCAGCCTGAGCAAGAGTAAGGCCCCATCTCTAAAAAATAGCCAGGTGTTGTAGTGAGTGCCTATAATCCCAGCTACTTGGGAGGCTGAAGCAAGAGGATCACTTGAACCCCACTGAACCCCAGAGTTGAGGTTGCTGTGAGCTAAAATGCCAGGACACTCTATCAAGGGTGACCAAGTGAGACTCTCCTTGTCCCCTCTTCCCCAAACAGGGTCAACCCTCTGGGCTCCCTCCAAGACAGCCCTGCCCACTTATGAGTGCCCTGAGAACAAGGCCTACACTACCACAGGCACTGCAGGGTCCCCCAACATCACTTAGCCCAGGGCTGAGCACAGAAGACTTAAAAATAGTTGCTTCGGGCAGTGCCTATGGCTCAAAGGAGTAGGGTGCCAGCCCCATATACCAGAGGTGGCGCCTTCAAACCCGGCTCCAGCAAAAAAAAAAAAAAGGAAAAGAAATAGTTGCTTATTACAAAATTCTGACTACCCCACAATGTGCCATGTTGTAACAACCCAAGCTGCAATAGGACCACAGTCTGATTTCTAAAAACCTGTCATCGCTACCTCCCTGCTGGGTCCTAGAGAAGCCTTCCTTCCAAATCTGGCTCCTCCCTACTAGTACAGAGAACTACCACTGTATCTTTGTGTAACCTCAAGACCTGTATGTGCTCTTACACCGACCTCAACATCCCCTGCATTAACCAGCTAATACACATAAAACACTCTCCTTGAGGGAGGCTGTGATCCCAACATGATAGGA
>NW_003852628.1:1460271-1461388 GCF_000181295.1 Otolemur garnettii
CCGGGCTGGGGATTCGAACCTGCCACCTTAGGTGTATGTGGCTGGTGCCTTAGCCGCTTGAGCCACAGGCGCCGAGCCGGTACACAAAATCTTAATTGCCACAAGCAAGCGTGGCAATTAATAGCAACTGATATATGCTGGGAACCAGGGAAAATTCTCAAGTCTAAATGAAGTAGCCACTTCTCAAGCAAAGAACTGCTCTGTAGAACATCCCCAAGTCCCAGATCACTGGCCCCTCCTATTTTCCCACAAAAGCAAAAATCTCAATTTTATGTGAAATCTCCCTTGTAAGTGTTGGCAACTAACTTAAAAAGTAACTTTAAGTTTCTGTGCATCAAACAAGACATCTATAATCACCCTATCATCTGTTTGCTTATTGGTTTGTAACTGCTACCTACTAAACATTAACTCCAGCAAAGCAAAGATTTGCCTTGCTCCACCTTCTCCAGACACCTGGGAAGTAATGAGAACATAGTAGAAGATGCTCAAACACATATCTGTTTAACAAATAAATAAAGCAGAAACAAATTTAAAAAGAGATAATATGGTTAAGGCATAGCAGCTCATGCCTATAATCCTAGCACTCTGGGAGGCTGAGACAAGAGGATTGCTTAAACTTAGGAGTTCAAGACCAGCCTGAGCAAGAGCGAGATCCTGTCTCTACTAAAAGCAAAAAAATTAGCTGGGCATTGCGGTGGGGAGCACCTGTAGTTCCAGCTACTCGGGAGGGAGGTTGAGAGGCAGGAAGACTGCTTGAATATACGAGTTTGAGATTACTGTGAGCTAGACTTATACTACCGTACTCTAGCCTGGGGCAAAAGAATGAGACTATGTCTCACAAAATATATAAAAAATAAAAAGAGATAGGGCAGCACCTGTGGCTCAAGGAGTAGGGTGCCGGCCCCATATACCGGGGGCAGTGGGCTCAAACCCAGCCCCAGCCAAAACTGAAAAAAAAAAAATACAAATAAAAAACTAAAAAGAGATAAACCGGGCACAGTGTCTCTTGCCTATAATCCTAGCACTCTGGGAGGCCTAGGCAGGTGGATTACCTGAGTTCACAGGTTCAAGACCAGCCTGAGCAAGAGCAAGACCCCATCTTTAAAAAAAAAAAAAA